>NC_061514.1:336317882-336583162 GCF_022539505.1 Lolium rigidum
AGACAAGTTACGCACCCTCATCGTCGTGCACCCGCAACACTCGCATGCGGTCTATCTCGACTCGGGTAGGGACCGCAAGAAAGACTACTCCCACATCGGGGCCCTTCTCAATGATGCTCTCACCGGCTTCGCCAACAAGGCAGGCCCCTCAAAGTAGAGAGGAAATCCCGAGGAGGCTTCGTCTTAACCCACACAACCAACTTCCACTGCCTCAAGCGGTCGACGCCCGACAATGGGATGGACGCGTGGTACGCCATCCTTCGGATGCGGGGAGTACATAAAGTACGCAGATGACATGTTGCTGCCGAGATAATCTCAGAAACAGGTTTGCAAACATGGCGGATGTCCACTGATAGAGAGATTAGAAAGAAGCTGAGGGTCAGCATCCGGCGGTTCATTTGCACGATAATCCTACGAGGATGTCAACAATAGGTATGGCGAGTTCTTCTACGGCTACGGTCTACCACCTAATGACGAGATAGAACTCCGCTTGGAGATGTCGCGTGATGAGAGGCCGTTCAACTCGCTTGAGGGCTGCCGTCCATTCCCCCCTAGGCGTACAACCTGATCCTACGACGGGAACACTTGCTAAAGCTTGAACGATATGTCCTTGAACTTCCGTCCTGTAATAATTGTTATATATTCCCATAGAATCGAGTAGTTGCTTTTATTTAGTTGTATGAATGTGCATGTGAACATGTGTACGTAGTTTCATTTACTTTGCTATATATTTCAAGATTATGGCGTACATAGCTTAATAATTATTTGCATTTACTCGACCACTACTTGCCTCGTATTTGGAGTTCGCCGATGATTAGAATGTTCGGTCAATCGTACACTCGGGGGTGGAGCCGGTGAGCCTTGGTGCGACGGCCACAAGTATCAATCTATTGTGCATCCTACCTAGCCTCACTTGACTCCATCCCTGGATGTTAATATTTGTTTCGACCAGACAAAGTATGAGACACGCTATTTAATTCGTACTACTTGTCTTCTATTTGAGTTCGCACTTCTTAATTGCATTGGCCGATGATTAAAATGTTCGGTCACTTGTACACTCGGGGGTGGGGCCAGTGAGGCTTGGTGTGATGGCCACAAATATCAATCTATTGTGCATCCTACCTAGCCTCACTGACCCCATCCCTGTATGTTATTATTTATTTCGACCAACAAAGTATGAGGCACATGCTATTTAGTTCATACTACTTGTCTCTTATTTGAGTTGGCACTTGTTCATTGCATTGGTACTAACGTTTTACTTGTCTTGTGAATGGAGATGCCGACGACATATGTCGTGTACAAGGGGAGGGTTCTGGAGTCTACGACGGCTCGGGAGGACTGTCGGAGACGAGGTGTACCGTTTCGGCGGCAACGGCTACAAGGGATACCCCACTAGGGTGGAGGCGGAAGGAAGATACGCCCGTTATCTAGCGGGAGAGATGAGGGACATGAGGAGGAACCGGATGAAGACCATGGCCTTCGTGATGATGGTCATGACCATGTTGGTCATGTTCTATGTGATTCTAGTTTAGGTTAGGACCTACATTGTGAGGTGTATGACGATACTTGTGACGACTATGTACCAAGACTTCTAACTTTGTGAAACTTCGCCGTTCGGTGTTGCATATGCACATGTGTGTTGTATGAATCAACACATTCCGAAATGAAACTTGGCTCTCTATGTGCTTCTCATATTGCATGTAATACTTTGTATAAATATGAACTGCGTTTAAATATATCACTGCTTGTCAAATATGTATTGTAATATGCTTGTCAAAATTGTATTGTAATATGCTTGGAAAAAAGTGGAAAAAAGAATTTTCGAATTAATTGCTGGCGCACCTAAATGACACATTGCCGGCGCACGTGGCATTCGCTCGAGTCTTTGGAAGCACTACTGCCGGCGCACACGATAGTGCGCCGGTGGAATAGATCTTTGCCGGCGAAACGGGGTGGTGCGCCGGCAGTAGCGAGAGATATCGCCGGCGCACAACATGGTGCGCCGGCAGTGTCCGTTTATCACCGGCGCGTTCGCACCGGCGGGCTCGTGGTGCGCCGGCAATGGGGGTTTTAGGTGCGCCGGCAATGGGCCTTTCCCTAGTAGTGTGCACTCGCAGTTGGTGAAGATGTTGTACGTCGTGAAGAAGATTGACTCGCAGCCGCACCAGAACACTTGGCCGAGGAGCTCGTACGCGTCCCACGGGTTGGTGAGGGTGACCGTGAGCAACTTGAGGGTAACGCCGTCACGAACCTCGTCGAGGTGGAACATCGGCGGCGATCCCGGTGGGAGGTGGGCGAAGCCGGCGGTGAAGAATGCGTCGGCGAGCTCGACGGGGCTCCTCCACTGGATTGCGCCCACACACGGAGCGTGCGCTCGACGAGGACGCCGGCGGGTAGCGCGGCTGCAGCACGGTAGGCGGCCGAACGAAGGTCGGTCCGACGTCTTGCATCTTACGGTGGTGCTTTGGCGTTCTAGGAAAGGATGAAGGGCGTCGTGTATGGAGTGGAGCTGGGTGGTGTGTGGGAGAGGAATGTAGACGTATAAATAGGCTAGAAAAATGTGGTGTGGGAGACGAAGATTGTTGTTTGGCGATGAAACGACGCGAGTGACGCGTGCATGTAGCCGTTGCCGTTTCGCACATTAATCGAGGGGTGTCCGTGTCGTTGTCGTTTTACAGCTGAAACGGGGCGGCGCGTACGCTATCAGCTGAATCGACCGCCATTGAAACGGGGCTTGCTGGCTCATTCATGGCGACGTCGTGGCGATGCATGCATAGGCTGAGTCAGCTGCTGCGCGGGCGCATGCATGCCGTCGTCGTCGCTTCCCGCGCATGCGAGGCCTAGGCCGGCGCATTGCACAACGGGCACAAGGCCGGACCGCAACACGGCCCAACGGTCCATCTAGCGTGCCCGCTCGGAACCCCCACCCGTGTTCGGGAAAAAAAAAAGGAGTCCGGCCAATCGGATTGCTTGTATATTCAAATATTCCTAAAAATTTCAGAGAAAATCTAAAAAAAATAAAATCTTCAAAAACGAGTGTATACATATCAAGTAGATGTCTAGGAAATTTATTTGGGTCGTTTAGACAAGGTCGAAAAAAAACATGCTTAGAAATGAGGCCATTTACCCTACCTTTGGAGCACTGTTTCTAGCACTTTTTGACCAACCACAGGATGACCCCATATTGTCGGCGAGTGGTGCACCATGTCATTTAACACACTTCAAGCCATGAGTTTTGCAATTTGCATGTGTGAATGCACTTGTTCATGTGGTGTACACCCCTCAAATACGGTGTCAAAACGGTGGATCGTACGACGGCGCGTGTGCATGGTGGTCCCATCTTTTGGGATCCGCTTCACCATGGCATCCAAACAGCACTTACATCACCATCCATGGAAGAAATCATGTGCTCCTTGCCTAGCTACCTCACGGGAGCCCGCACACATGGTTTACGTGCAAAACGGCTCTACCCGAGGCCACAAAGTGGGCCCACAACCCTTGGGTGACCCCATGTGGTGGGCATTGGTGCACCATGTCACCCCACCCACTCCTAGCCATGGGTTTAGGGTTGTGCATGTGTGAATGCCCATGTTCATGTGGTGTAGACCCACGAAATACAGGGTTCTCGTCAGAACGAGGTGTCAAAACGGTGGATCGTCTGACGGCGCGTGTGCAAGGTGGTCCCATCTTTTGGGATCTGCTTCACCATGGCATCCAAACACCACTTACATCACCATCCATGGAAGAAATCATGTGCTCCTTGCCTAGCTACCTCACGGGAGCCCGCGCACATGGTTTACGTGCAAAACGGCTCTACCCGAGGCCACAAAGTGGGCCCACAACCCTTGGGTGACCCCATGTGGTGGGCACTTGGTGCACCATGTCACCCCACCCACTCCTAGCCATGGGTTTAGGGTTGTGCATGTGTGAATGCCCATGTTCATGTGGTGTAGACCCCTAAAATACAGGGTTCTCGTCAGAACGAGGTGTCAAAACAGTGGATCGTCTGACGGCGCGTGTGCACGGTGGTCCCATCTTTTGTGATCTTCTTCACCATGGCATCCAAACAGCACTTACATCACCATCCATGGAAGAAATCATGTGCTCCTTGCCTAGCTACCTCACGGGAGCCCGCACACATGGTTTACGTGCAAAACGGCTCTACCCAGGCCACAAAGTGGGCCCACAACCCTTGGGTGACCCCATGTGGTGGGCACTGGTGCACCATGTCACCCCACCCACTCCTAGCCATGGGTTTAGGGTTGTGCATGTGTGAATGCCCATGTTCATGTGGTGTAGACCCCTGAAATACGGGGTTCTCGTCGGAACGAGGTGTCAAAACGAGTGGATCGTCGACGGCGCGTGTGCACGGTGGTCCCATCTTTTGGGATCTGCTTCACCATGGCATCCAAACACCACTTACATCACCATCCATGGAAGAAATCATGTGCTCCTTGCCTAGCTACCTCACGGGAGCCCGCGCACATGGTTTACGTGCAAAACGGCTCTCCCCAGGCCACAAAGTGGGCCCACAACCCTTGGGTGACCCCATGTGGTGGGCACTGGTGCACCATGTTACCCCACCCACTCCTAGCCATGGGTTTAGGGTTGTGCATGTGTGAATGCCCATGTTCATGTGGTGTAGACCCACTGAAATACGGGGTTCTCGTCGAACGAGGTGTCAAAACGGTGGATCGTATGACGGCGCGTGTGCAAGGTGGTCCCATCTTTTGGGATCTGCTTCACCATGGCATCCAAACACCACTTACATCACCATCCATGGAAGAAATCATGTGCTCCTTGCCTAGCTACCTCACGGGAGCCCGCACACATGGTTTACGTGCAAAACGGCTCTACCCAGGCCACAAAGTGGGCCCACAACCCTTGGGTGACCCCATGTGGTGGGCACTGGTGCACCATGTCACCCCACCCACTCCTAGCCATGGGTTTAGGGTTGTGCATGTGTGAATGCCCATGTTCATGTGGTGTAGACCCACGAAATACGGGGTTCTCGTCGGAACGAGGTGTCAAAACGAGTGGATCGTCGGACGGCGCGTGTGCACGGTGGTCCCATCTTTTGGGATCTGCTTCACCATGGCATCCAAACACCACTTACATCACCATCCATGGAAGAAATCATGTGCTCCTTGCCTAGCTACCTCACGGGAGCCCGCGCACATGGTTTACGTGCAAAACGGCTCTACCCGGGCCACAAAGTGGGCCCACAACCCTTGGGTGACCCCATGTGGTGGGCACTGGTGCACCATGTCACCCCACCCACTCCTAGCCATGGGTTTAGGGTTGTGCATGTGTGAATGCCCATGTTCATGTGGTGTAGACCCACTGAAATACGGGGTTCTCGTCGGAACGAGGTGTCAAAACGGTGGATCGTACGACGGCGCGTGTGCAAGGTGGTCCCATCTTTTGGGATCTGCTTCACCATGGCATCCAAACACCACTTACATCACCATCCATGGAAGAAATCATGTGCTCCTTGCCTAGCTACCTCACGGGAGCCGCGCACATGGTTTACGTGCAAAACGGCTCTACCCAGGCCACAAAGTGGGCCCACAACCCTTGGGTGACCCCATGTGGTGGGCACTGGTGCACCATGTCACCCCACCCACTCCTAGCCATGGGTTTAGGGTTGTGCATGTGTGAATGCCCATGTTCATGTGGGCTCCTTGGTCTAATGATCGTCGTCGTGGCCATGGCTCTGGTCCACTTCGTCCTCCGGCCCTCTGCCCGACGTCGACCTGCCCATGTCATCGTCGTCCTCGCCGTCCTGGTGCGCAGCACCGTCGTTCTTGCCAGCCACATTGCTGCCACCGGCGTCGTCGTTCGGGAACCCTGGGGGCAGGCCGTAGTGCGTGTCGGCAGGGTACTTGACCACCGCGTCGAGCAGCTCCGAGCTACCTTGCTTGCCGGCGGCGTCGACGTTCCCCGTGCCGGCGACGATTGCATTGCTGTTGCCGGCAGCGGCGGCGCCGGAGGAGGACCCGGTGCGTGAGTAGAGGCGGTCGAGCTCGTCGAAGTAGGGGCAGGTGACCCCTGAAATACAGGGTTCTCGTCAGAACGAGGTGTCAAAACAGTGGATCGTCTGACGGCGCGTGTGCAAGGTGGTCCCATATTTTGGGATCTGCTTCACCATGGCATCCAAACACCACTTACATCACCATCCATGGAAGAAATCATGTGCTCCTTGCCTAGCTACCTCACGGGAGCCCGCGCACATGGTTTACGTGCAAAACGGCTCTACCCAGGCCACAAAGTGGGCCCACAACCCTTGGGTGACCCCATGTGGTGGGCACTGGTGCACCATGTCACCCCACCCACTCCTAGCCATGGGTTTAGGGTTGTGCATGTGTGAATGCTCATGTTCATGTGGTGTAGACCCACGAAATACGGGGTTCTCGTCGAACGAGGTGTCAAAGCGGTGGATCGTCGACGGCGCGTGTGCACGGTGGTCCCATCTTTTGTGATCTGCTTCACCATGGCATCCAAACAGCACTTACATCACCATCCATGGAAGAAATCATGTGCTCCTTGCCTAGCTACCTCACGGGAGCCCGCGCACATGGTTTACGTGCAAAACGGCTCTACCCGAGGCCACAAAGTGGGCCCACAACCCTTGGGTGACCCCATGTGGTGGGCACTTGGTGCACCATGTCACCCCACCCACTCCTAGCCATGGGTTTAGGGTTGTGCATGTGTGAATGCCCATGTTCATGTGGTGTAGACCCACTGAAATACGGGGTTCTCGTCGGAACGAGGTGTCAAAACGAGTGGATCGTCCGACGGCGCGTGTGCACGGTGGTCCCATCTTTTGTGATCTGCTTCACCATGGCATCCAAACACCACTTACATCACCATCCATGGAAGAAATCATGTGCTCCTTGCCTAGCTACCTCACGGGAGCCCGCGCACATGGTTTACGTGCAAAACGGCTCTACCCGAGGCCACAAAGTGGGCCCACAACCCTTGGGTGACCCCATGTGGTGGGCACTTGGTGCACCATGTCACCCCACCCACTCCTAGCCATGGGTTTAGGGTTGTGCATGTGTGAATGCCCATGTTCATGTGGTGTAGACCCCGAAATACGGGGTTCTCGTCGGAACGAGGTGTCAAAACGAGTGGATCGTCTGACGGCGCGTGTGCAAGGTGGTCCCATCTTTTGGGATCTGCTTCACCATGGCATCCAAACACCACTTACATCACCATCCATGGAAGAAATCATGTGCTCCTTGCCTAGCTACCTCACGGGAGCCCGCACACATGGTTTACGTGCAAAACGGCTCTACCCGGGCCACAAAGTGGGCCCACAACCCTTGGGTGACCCCATGTGGTGGGCAGCGGTGCACCATGTCACCCCACCCACTCCTAGCCATGGGTTTAGGGTTGTGCATGTGTGAATGCCCATGTTCATGTGGTGTAGACCCCTGAAATACGGGGTTCTCGTCGGAACGAGGTGTCAAAACGAGTGGATCGTACGACGGCGCGTGTGCACGGTGGTCCCATCTTTTGTGATCTGCTTCACCATGGCATCCAAACACCACTTACATCACCATCCATGGAAGAAATCATGTGCTCCTTGCCTAGCTACCTCACGGGAGCCCGCACACATGGTTTACGTGCAAAACGGCTCTACCCGAGGCCACAAAGTGGGCCCACAACCCTTGGGTGACCCCATGTGGTGGGCACTTGGTGCACCATGTCACCCCACCCACTCCTAGCCATGGGTTTAGGGTTGTGCATGTGTGAATGCCCATGTTCATGTGGTGTAGACCCACTGAAATACGGGGTTCTCGTCGGAACGAGGTGTCAAAACGAGTGGATCGTCGACGGCGCGTGTGCAAGGTGGTCCCATCTTTTGGGATCTGCTTCACCATGGCATCCAAACACCACTTACATCACCATCCATGGAAGAAATCATGTGCTCCTTGCCTAGCTACCTCACGGGAGCCCGCGCACATGGTTTACGTGCAAAACGGCTCTACCCGGGCCACAAAGTGGGCCCACAACCCTTGGGTGACCCCATGTGGTGGGCACTGGTGCACCATGTCACCCCACCCACTCCTAGCCATGGGTTTAGGGTTGTGCATGTGTGAATGCCCATGTTCATGTGGTGTAGACCCCTGAAATACAGGGTTCTCGTCAGAACGAGGTGTCAAAACGGTGGATCGTCTGACGGCGCGTGTGCACGGTGGTCCCATCTTTTGTGATCTGCTTCACCATGGCATCCAAACACCACTTACATCACCATCCATGGAAGAAATCATGTGCTCCTTGCCTAGCTACCTCACGGGAGCCCGCGCACATGGTTTACGTGCAAAACGGCTCTACCCGGGCCACAAAGTGGGCCCACAACCCTTGGGTGACCCCATGTGGTGGGCAGCTGGTGCACCATGTCACCCCACCCACTCCTAGCCATGGGTTTAGGGTTGTGCATGTGTGAATGCCCATGTTCATGTGGTGTAGACCCACGAAATACGGGGTTCTCGTCGAACGAGGTGTCAAAAGCAGTGGATCGTCGACGGCGCGTGTGCATGGTGGTCCCATCTTTTGGGATCTGCTTCACCATGGCATCCAAACACCACTTACATCACCATCCATGGAAGAAATCATGTGCTCCTTGCCTAGCTACTTCACGGGAGCCGCGCACATGGTTTACGTGCAAAACGGCTCTACCCGGGCCACAAAGTGGGCCCACAACCCTTGGGTGAAACCAACAAAAAATGACTACCAAAAACCTAACATAATCAAGCTGAAAACACTACTTTTTAAAAAAACTCCACGCATAGATCGGGTTCCCCACTCCTCCAGAGCACAGACGAAGCCGGCCGGAAGAGGGGGAACCCAATCTATGGAGGAGGCGAGGTGGAGGTGGCGGTCTGTACCTAGGAAAAAGTTTATGTTCTTCTTACTTTACGACTATTTTTAATTCGGACAATTGTTTGTAATTCGAGACTATTTCTAATGTCACACGGTTTTTAGGGCGTAATAGGTTGTTTAATTTGAGAAAGGCGAGAGATAGAGATAGAACCATTGTGGGCCGCTCGCGCGTCAAAGCTTTGCCAAGCGGCCGTCTAGGCCTGCCTCCGCCTGCTTGCGGCCCTCGATCGAGTCACCACCTTTACATGCATGCGCCATGCGGCACGCTATTAAATTACCCGCGCCACGCTCTCATGCATGCCAACCACCGTTTCGGCACCGTGACATCGTCTCGAGAGGTTGCCCTCGTCTCGGCGTGCCATCGAGTTGGGCGGCATCGGTATTAAAGTGAAATTTGTGTGCATTATTTAAGTGAATTTTACAAACTCCCCGTCTATATATAAGGGCACCTCTTCTTCCTCTTCTCTCACACATCTCACGCACTCTTCTGCTTCATCCATCTACCACCGCATCCGTGGACTAGCCACGAAACACCAAACCCTAGCCGCCACCATGGAGTTCTTTGGCCCAACTTACCGTCGCCCGGCCACCGTGCGCGAGAGGGAGTGGCCGGAGGGGTGTCATCGTGGAGAACGAGGCTGCGCATCCGGGCGATATCGAGGTGGAGGAGCGACGGGGCGCTAGCCGAGATCTTTCTCTCGCGGGGCTACCGCCACCTCAACCTCCCTCTAGGCTCGCCGCCCATGTACACGATCGAGTCCCACTTCGACGGCAACGGCAACCATGAGATAGGCCTCTTCGTCCACTTCGGGAACCCCTTCGACGCGCACCACCTCCTCGGGCGGGTGTTCGGGTGTGGTTGTGAGTTTATCGCTTTCACTACCTACAATATCTTCACCAACTTCCACGTCATCTTTCCCGACCGTTTCAACATGCACTTGCCTCCCATACCGCTACCACGTTGACGGCCCGTCGGTGATGAGGAGGACTAAAACAGCGAAGGAGGAGCAAGGGGAATGAACATCCTAGGAGGGACGACGGCGTTGCCTCATCTTTATCGGTGTTTTTAGAGCTGTTTTATTATCTATGTCTTGTTGTCGTGTACTGTGGGCCCGGGATTTGTTGTGTGCTTCGGTATCGTACGTGTGATGGAATTCCTATGTAAGGTTTGTACTATCTAGCTCTAAATATCAATGTTTTTACGAGTCCGTGCTACAACAACACACCATAAAAATTCAAAAGCTTAGAAATGAGGCCGTTTACCCTACCTTTAGAGCCTGTTTAAACCATAGTGAGAAGAAAGTGCCACGGTGTACGTGCGCCGCGCGGGCGGAAATTACCACGCGCCTCGTAACTAGAAACCACGCGCGCACGATGCGAGGCGTCGCGGCTCCGTCAAGCTACCGGAATGGCAACGGCCGCCCTCTACCATTACCGCGTTGCCTTGCATACAAGTACGGTGCCAACGCTAGCGGTTCGCATATCTTCCGGACCCGCTCCCCACCGTCGTCAAACACCCGCGGCGCGACCATGAGTGACGTTTCCCGGCCGTCCGACTCCGACGGCGACGGAAAGCCGCACGGGTGGCGCCACTGGTGGGAAAGGGAACCACCGCGGAGCGCCGATCAGTCGGACGGTGCTGACGAGGAGGAGGACGCCGCGGACGGCTCGGAGCCCGACGGCTCGGAGCCCGACGACTCGGAGCCCGGCGACGCGCGACGACGCGGACGAGGAGGAGGGCGCCGCCGGCGGCGCGGACGCGGAGGAACATGCCGTGGACGACGCGGAAGAGGACGAGGACTCCGACGCGAAGTGGGCGCGGGCTGGAGGAGGCCTTGGCCGCCGATGAGAAGGCGGCCGCGAAAAGAAGGCTCGCGCGAAGAAGGCAGCCGTGGCGCGGGCGCGGGCGCGGGCCGAGGTGACGGACGAGGAGGAGGAGTACAACGGCTCTTCGGAGTACTCCTCGTCAGAAGATGACTCGTCGGAGTCCACCTCGTCGGACGACAGCTCCTCGTCGGAGAAGGCTTCTCGCAAACGGGGGCGCCCGACGACGACGAGGCGAGTCGTCGTACAAACGTTCCAAGTAGACGACGAGGCATGTCCTCTATATTTTTATCTGCGTTTTTATACTGCATTTGTAGTATTGTGTGCGGACCTTATATTTTCTGCATTTTAATTATTGTAAGAGGTAATTATGCTATGTACTTCTCCTCATCAGCTTTTCACTTGTCGAAAAAGAAATTTTTATTTCTGGACATGATCACATTACGGAATTGATCTGTTGCCCAACCATAACATCTAGGCCGAGCATTTTAAAAGCCACGACATCGCGATTATAACGGCTACTAGAATAATTATAGCACACAAGGCGTACTTGAAGACACAATTCCCGTTGGAGAGCATATTTTTTGACCTTATTTATCTTCAACCTTGTTGTCGCCTTTGTTTCGTTTTTACTAATGTTGTGTTCATCGATGATATCAGCCATCATCAACTCGATTCGGCCTTTCTCCTCCGGAAGTGTTTCTATTTTTTTGTTGGTAGTCATCAATGCTTGTTCCATCTTCCGAATTGTCTCATGAGCCACCCAGAGCTTCTCTTTGACAATCCTCAATTCTTCATCAATCTTCATTTTCTCCTCTCTTTTAAAATTTAGTTCTTCTAGGAGAACAATTTTTGCTTGTAGACAATGTTGAAGCTGGGCACAGCCATCCCGAATACCACACTCACGGATTGATTCCTACAATAAAACGTGAAAACATATTAAATTCGACATAACTTATGAACTGCACATACCGATGACTCTTCAAGATATTTAGAATCCCATGAGATGAAGACGTTAACTTAGAATCATACCTCATCCGATGAGTTGTGCATGGGTTCGACGCGGTCGATGTCGTCCATAGCCGAAATCACCATGGCGGCGGCGACTTGTAGGTGGAGGCGGGATGGAGATGCTGATGAGATAACGGGCCGAGGGATCCATCTTTTCGTTTGTGGTATGCTTCTTTATGCTCCTCGTGGGCCGCAATTGAGGCCCATCCTGGCCCAACCTTTTATTTAGGTATTTAAGCTGCCGTACTAATTAATCCTCAAATCTAATTCCCAAACGATCTATCCTCCTCCTCAACGCCTCCTCGATCTACGGCTGGACGCCGATTGCGTCCTCGAAGACGTTGGTTACGAGCTGACTCGGATCTCATCGCCATGGATGTAAGTATAGTTCGCTCACCTCGTGCCATGCACCTAATTTTTTTATGAACTCTTGCACGACAACATATGTAGACGCGGTAGATCGTCTTTACTTTGATCTGCCCAAGTTAGATCTGGTCGTCTAATCTTACTTCCCTTGGTTGGTTCGCTTGGGAAAAAAATATCGGCCGACTTAATTAGATCTAGTGGTTAATTTGATCGTACGTATATGACATATGAGAACATTGACATTGATCAGCCATTCCTTGCTACGTCTGCCCCGCTTCGTGCTTTACCGAATTAGAGGAAAAGGCCTATTATAAGGGGTAAGGTTGTTTATGGCACTCAATGAGAACACAGTGTTATGAACAACTTAATTTAGAATTAATTGATGTCCCTTATGTTTTTTAATATTACATGTAGGTCCTGGAGAAGAGGAAGAGTATGATTTTGAAGCTTTCATAGAGTATGCAAATCGAGTTAAGATGAATTATGACGATTTTGATGCACTCGAACGACTAGTTGCGAAAACCCTACCGTAATTCCATTGTACGTGTGCACCATCAAGAAATCACACATCGTGAAGAATAAAGCAAAGATGGTAATTAATTTTGATTTCCATCATTTCTTACTACTAACCAAGATATGCTCGATAATTGATCGTCAAATTTATGTGTAGTACTTCTCAAGGAGGTTCACCCTCAAGCACATTACTGCCCAATATTCAGCTACCGGCAACCATAAAGCTTTACTCTCCAGGTGCCAATGTTACGGAAGTTACGATGGTGATGAACATGTCAACGGTGAAAGGAGTACCAAAAGGAGGTGCCATGATAACATCACCTTTGGATGGATGTGGTGAGGCAGAATGGCATGAAGAAAAATCAGAAATACGTGTTACGGTTCCGTAAGCAAGGAGAAGGTGGTACGAAGATTATGCTTGACTGTGTGTGAGAGCAGCCCGGTTCAGACTTCGCTCGTGAAGACTACTATAGCTATCTAAATTTTTTTGTTTATGTCATGTCCGTTGGTACACTTTTAGTATGGTGCACATTTATGTCATTTTTAATGGTTTCTCACTTTTATGACAATGTGTGAAGAGTTCGATCGTGAATGCTTATTAATTATATCCAGCTTATTTCTCTACAAGTGTTGTATGAGGGTTGTAGCATTGTGAAATTTGTTGATGCCCCACTCGACGGTGGCACTATAGATATGTCAATTATGTGCATTGCGAGATCTAGTAATGTGCAAAAAAGACCATATTTTTTAAAAATTCTTCGTTACAAACAATTGAAATCGTAATTAAAAAATATTTTGCACCGTCGTACTAGCTACAAGCCATTGTTGTGTGGTGCCATGCGGAACCATGGTATGCTTGTAGGTGATCAGCACCTTTGAACATGTATATATTGTTGCTCCAAAAGAGAGAGGGAGAAGTAAGTTATCGATTCGTACTGCCGAATGCAAAGCGAGTTGTCTTATCACATGCATAGAGTGGCCTCCGTGTATGGGCTGGGTACTAACGGGCTGGCCCGAGATATCCATCGAGAGCTTGCCTAATTATAGTATTAACGGCGAGATGCCCTAGTTAGCGGCACGTCGGACGCACAACGTGTAACTACCCACGATTTCTTCTTCAAGTCAACGTCGCCTTCCATCGCCGTCTGGAGAAGATAGGAGTCCTTTCGTCGGCGGAGCCTACAGCTCAATCTAACGACGGCAACATCCGTGTTCCGGCCTTCCGAGTGCGCGCGTTTGCAATCTCGTTTATCATCGATCCTTTCGCCCACTTGATCTAGAGTGCGCTTGATCTAAACCTTCATTCTTTGCCGGACGTGTAAGTTTTAGGTTGACATTTACTGCTGTAGATGGTTATTAGGAGATTTTCTATGTCGGCAATAATTGTTGTTTGTATATGTTATTTGCGAGAATGGATGAATTAGATGGCCCGGTCTATTGTGACCACACATTGTGGACGAATCTCGTAGCCACTTTCTCGGGACCTCAACGTGCGAGGTTTAGCTCTACTAGTTTGCGGACGATGTTGCAAGCTGCCGGCCTTCGCCACGCGCACAAATATGATTAGATTTATGATAGAGCTATATGATACTAAAACTGAGACATTCGTCGTACAAGACAAGGCGGGAGCGATAAGCGCAACCTCTGTAGACATAGAATGCATTTATGGTCTACGTAATGAGGGTTTTTCCGCTTTTGATATAATTGATCAAGAATGTCTAACAAGTAGAAGGAAAATACCGCCTAGTTATCTCAGCAAGTCTAGTGGAAATCTAGTTATTTCCGACTTGATTGCTTGACATACGAAGAGAGAAAGCTTCCGATGATGACTTTGTGCGGAAAGCGATGCTTGTGCTAATTGGCACGGTTACGGCGCCATCTGGCCCAAAAACGATCGATAGAGATCACTATTGTTTAGTGGAGGATGTTCCTAGAATATTTCAAATTAACTGGAATCACTTCACATTGCGCTACCTCCTCGATAATTTGTATGCTTACACAAGATCAGCAGCAAAAGGTAGGGGATGGCCGGTTGGAAATCTTTGTCTCACTCAGGTATGCAAACATGATTAGCACTATATTTGATGTATGTGACAATTTGAAACTTATTTCATTTAAAATGTGTTGTTTGTAGCTACTATGCTTGGGAAAAGGTGGTAGTCGTGGATGATCCTACGTATATTCCACACAAGTCTATTAGGCCACTAATGAAAAACTGGAGCTGAAGCGGAAGCGAAAGGAGGTCGCGGTACGACTATGCAAATGGTCGTGGGAGAGGCAAAGTGAAGGTTTTGTTTTTTTATCACTACTTCTAGCTACATTATATCATAGTCGATGTTGTGTTGTTATATTAATTTATGCCATTTGTTTTCTAATTTGACATGCAGATTATTAATGATCTTACACCTCAAGCCAATGCCGGTGCGCAAACAAAGCGAGAACACATCGCGAGAATGGTGAACAGATCACGTTCGACACGTTCGAGACAGAGGCGTAGTAACAAGGACATACTATTGGAAAGTTTGAAGAAGGAGCTGACGGATCACATTGACACACAATTAGCACTTGTACCAAAGAGATGTGCGAGAGGTGAGGAGCCATACATTTTACGAACACGAAAGTTTTACATTATCGGTAATGAATAATTATGGTACTACTTGTTTTGCGGGAAGTTCTAAAAATGCTAAATAAGAATGGTGTCATGTACAAACCGGTTGAAGGATCGGAGTCGGATAAAGGAGGAGATGAGGAAGAAGACACTTCTATTCACATCGATGATTCATCTAAGAAAGAATTCATGTACAAGAACAGTTCGACGAGTTAGATGCTTTAATTAGCAATGTAACAAAGACTTCGGTAAGTTTGTCACACCTCCTAAGCATAATGGGGTGCCGGAGGCAGGAGATAATGTGTACGTCACACCGGGAAACCTCGGTAACACGGAGGGTACACAAGATAATCCTTTTATCTTAAATGATACCACAAAACCGGCATCATCCTCGGATATACGTATACTCGGATGACATTTTCGCAAGATCTACCACCAAGGTGAATGCTTGGACAGAAGGATGATGACCTACATGACGGTGAACATGAAGTTATGAGTACTCATAGTGTTGAAACAATGGGACGAGAGGCTAGTAGGAAGAAGGGCAATACAGCAAAGTGTGCAAATAGTAATGGTAGAAGGAGAAACGCAGCGGCGGTACAAGTTGGAGGGAAAAGGAAACGGACGACGAATCAAAAATATGGATCACCATATGTGGTCGCGAAACCTAGAGCAAAACGTCAAAGCCGTGTAAAGAAAGGTAACACCATTTATTCGTTATTTCTTTGTTGGCAAATAAATGATGCTGCAACCTGTAACACATATGTTATTACTATTATGTGCATCGGGGTTGTTTGCGGAACATGAAGTTGGGGTATCTTCGGCGGTACCAACACGGCGGGAAATAGAAGCTGCCACTTTATATGTTAAAACAATATCCAAGCTACCAAAAGAAGCATCTAAAGGAGTGTACAAGAATGAATATGGCGCCGGCTTGTCTTGAGAAAATCTTAACGTCGTTCTTGCGCACGAATGGCTATACGATAGTGTAAGTCTTCAAAACCAAAAGTTTGCGTTATACTCGTAATTAAACTATTTGAATTTGAAAATATTGTTGTTGCTATCAGATTATTGATGCTGCTAATGGGTATTTGTCTCTCCGTGTTGGGTACGATCGAATGTTATGTCCTGCGTGGAGGACAAACTATCTCCTTGAACAAGCGAGAAAAACAATACGGGAAAAAAATACACTATTAGAAATATAGATGAGGTAGTTACAAGACCGGGAGCCTTAGGTAGGGTTATGGATGAATATTTCAAGCGTGAGAAGGTAACTGACACTTTCTTTCAATGTTTCATGCGAAATTAGAATAAAATAATATGATAATTGACAAAGTTTTTTCCTTCTCTTGTAGACATTTTTCGCATCGAACATACGGAAAACTCATTACGTAACTGTTGTCATGCATACAAAGAAGAAGGAATTCCAGGTCCTTGATCCTCTCGTTTGGTTTAGGGGTGTCAAAATCAGTTGTGGAAGACTTGGTATTACACTCTCTACACACATGTCTTTGTGTACTTTCTCATGTACTGTGCAGTAATATATTTGTTGTTTCGTAGATTGGGCAAATTTCACGGGACATACAAGAAGCAAACAATACTTGTGACACGAGAATATCCGGATGTCGAAGAATGGCCTATTAAAAGATATGACATCCCTAAGCAAACCGATGAGTAAGTACCTATATTGCATTACACATAAAGAAAGTCGGTTTTGTATATGCGGACACTTTTAAATTTTGTCACATTATATACCAGCAATTCATGCGGATTATGGGTATTGCAATGTATGGAGCACCGGGACGGAGATCGGATGACTTGCCCGGTTTCTCGGGTTGGCTATACTATGTTCCATGCACTCGGTTAATTTTAACAATGTTAACAACCCATGTGTATAACACCTTATAATGTTTTGGCAGGCCACGGTCGATGAATCGAGAGAAAGTACGGTTGCAAACATTGTTTTATCACCACACAACATTCTTGAGAAGGTGAAAAACAAAGTGAGATTGCTAGCAAAGACCAAGAAAATATAAATTTGATAGTGTGATTTGTTCGGTTTGCTCCTGCGAAGGTTTCCGGACACATGTGATATTGAATTTTTAATTGTCTTCGGTTGTAAACAATATTTATTCGGTTAAGATTATCTACAAAATTTTGTAACATTGATTTTATTTCCCATTATCGAAAGTATGCAATTATTTTTATCTTTGTACATGCATGCTATGATGATTATAAGGAAATGCCTACTTCACAATATATAATGTCTTTTGCCATTTTTACAAAAGAACACCGAGAGAATTAAGAACATCGGTACAAAATAAAAACATCGATACGTTGCAAACATTAACAACTCCATCAAATACAAAGCTATAGTCGTCCCATTCATAATTAAGGAAATTTACTGCCCTTTAGATAACTATGAAAGAACTACCCTTCCTGCTGCAGACACATTCCTGCACATGTTCACGGACATAAAATTACACAACAACTCATATGAATCTTTTAAAGTATATGAAACAAAATGGCGAGAAAAACTTACTTCGGATGAAATATGCATATTGGGTTTCTTCTGTTATGCCCTTCTCCTTGGCATGCCCGCACTTTGCACCCTGCGTTCCTTGTGTCCTAGTGGTCTTCCATTTTTAGTCATTGGAGATTTCTGCGCTTCTTGCCTAGGTGCACCCTTAGTGGACACTTTCAAAGGATCACCAACAACAATATCGCATGGTCCACTAGCATCTTCATTTTCATGCACCGACACGAGGGGACCATATGCTTTACCTTTAGCATACCCCTCTCTTCTAGAAATTATGCCATCAATGGTACTGTTCAGCGAGATCATATTCCTCCGAATTGTTTAATGCAATATGCATAGCTCGTGATACCTTAATATTCATCCTGCTGTATTTCATCCGCTCCTGCGCCCTGAGACCAACCCCACCCAAACATGTCAGCTGGTGCGTTTAGATGGCAACCCTAACCTGGCATTTTTTGTGAATCGTCGTAGAGCACAACATTGTGGAATTTCAGTAAATTTCAAGAAATGCAGCACATGCGGTATGTGCTTGCAAGGGATCCCCTTTCTAATCATCCTTTGACAATTGCACCTTATAATTTCTGCCTCCTTGGGTCTATATTCCACGTAGAACCTGGTCCTTACATGATTCCTCCATGCCACAATGAAGATGTTTGAGTCTCCTGCCTGCATTTTTTCTAAGATCTCTATGCCGCCAATCTTTGAAAGCTCACCTTGAATAATATAGAACACGAGCAGGAGTGAAGATTTTTGCGAGCAGCAACCTCTAGTTCTCCGAAATTAGTAATTGCCATTGGTGTAGTCCGTGAAGCCGTGCGGTCGTCGTGGGCTTCGTTCTCACGGAGACGGACAATTACGTTGTCGTAGTGCATAATCATATCAACAATTGTCATTTCCCCATCTAGGTGCGGAGTGCGGACAAGAGTTTAAACTTTCACTCCAGTGGTTACTTTTCATACCCAGCCGAGAATCCTTGAGAGAGATACTGCTGAAGCCCAAAGTTTCCTCTTGGTGTACATCCTCTTCATCCATGTTCTGGTTTTTGGGGATTGCCATTTTACTGTAAAATGCATGCCATCGCTCCTCAAATACTTGCTCCGAGGTGGTGTAATACAAAAGAGTCTCGAACTCGTTCGGTGACTTGTTAGGTAGATGCATCTCCATATTTTTTTCAATGTGGAAGCTGCGGATGCGATGCGGCACACCGAGAAAATACTTCGCCGATTGCGGCGATCATCGCGGCATCTGCATCCGTGATTACTGCCTTTGGCTTACGTTGACACATCGCTTTGAGGAAAGTCTTTAGAAGCCAAACATATGTTTGTTCATTCTCACTTGAAAGGATGGCACACCCAAAAACCGTTGTCCTACGGTGGTTGTTCAAGCCCACAAAAGGAACAAATGGCATCTTATATTTATTCATCTTGTATGTGCTATCAAACACCAGCACATCTCCGTAGTCCCGGTAATCCCTACGTGATTGGGAATCACACCGAACATGTGCTTCGGACGGCCTTTTTCATCAACGTCATATTCAAAGAAAAATTCAGGGTCCCTCTTTTTCCTCTTTGACATAATGCGGATGGCTGTGGTAGCGTCACCGTCGAAAAGCAGCCTCCTCCTCTCCCTAGAGCACATGTTGTACAAATCCTTTCTTGTGAATCCAACACCAGCAAATGAACCGGAGCCTGCAATGAATTTTCTCATAATGAGGTGCTTCCTGATTCCCATGGATCCCATTGATAATATCTCAGATCTCTGCGCGTCGTTGATCGTCCTATGGGACCGAAGAAACGGAGTCTGACATGGTTCAGCTGGGTCATGGTTATGTTTGTCACGAAAATCTTCAACAACCCAGAAATCAGTTCTTCCATCAAACTTGACCACCAAACGTGCCTTGCGGCCGCAGCGAGACTCAGTGTCCGTGCCTATATACACGGCCTTCCGTGGTCGGTTGGTTTTGGGACGTCCGCCCTGTCCGGAACACACAAAACGCCTTAACCGAATTACTCCATCATCAAACCGCTTAACCTGGTCAAGCCGGATGCTTGAACCCATAATCTTTAGCATATCCGTTGTAGAAAGAATATGCTTGCTGCTTGAGAAATAAAAGTCATCTCTTTTATCATCCGAGTATAAATCCCGATCACTATCGGGATATTCATTGCCATTGCTACCTTTGTGTGGTTTCTCGGGCTGACTAGCGCCTGGCGTCGCCTGCAAGTAGAAAACGTAGGCATTAATTAAAACTATAAATTTATGTGTTCCAGCTATATAAGGTCGATAAAAAAGAGATAACAACCTGGCTCATGTCAACGGAATCCTCGGAAGCTGATGCACCTTCCACATCATCGGTGTGGCCCGTGTCCAAGTCAGATTCACCGTAATAGTCGTACTCAAGCTGCGTGTCAAATTGTTCCTGAAATTTATTAATGCATTTCGAAATTTAGTAACCGTAAATTTTACGAGTTGCCATCATTTCATGCATCATTTTATGTCCTTGTATGAGTCACTACACATACCTCACTAGTATTTAGACTGTCCGTGTGTTCACCATGGTTCTCATCATTTTGATCGTACTGTGTGTTCGCTATGGTTATCAACATTATCAAATTCATCGTACGCAATCTGCATAAATTATGACATGAGGAACCATATATAATTTGATGATGCTTGGACTGCTTGGTAATCGAAATGAAAAATAGTGGCTCACATCAAACTCATCTTCGCTCCAGCCGGCTTCGTGCTTGCAAATTATCCTCCATTTCGAGTCATCGGAATTATAGCCGACGTACTCGTTTTGTTCCTCAATCATACCAGATATAGAGTTCTCCATATTACGTAGTATTGGACCATAATTAGAATTGAAAAACCGGCAGAATTGCTTCCTCTTACTATGCTACAAGATGAAGTCATGGTACCTGTAATTTTAAACCCTAGCGGGGAAGATGCCTGAGCCGGTGGCGCGCCTTTCCAAGGTCGTCGATCTGCGGGGGGGCTTCGCGCGCGGTCGGCGGCGTCGACGTGCGAAACAACCACCGGCGGCGACGGACGTGCCGGCAACAACCGCCGACGGCCGGGCCGGCAACAACCGCTTGCGTTCAACCTAGCGACGGCGTGGAACAGCTCGATCGGATCTCCGGTACGTGCCGATGAAAACGATGCATGCAATGGGAGCTAATCACGGTGATTAGCTTAGCACGTGGGACCCACCCACGTGGGGTCGTCCGTATAGATACGCCCAGGCCCTGTATACCCATACGAGTCTTGCACTGGGCTTGGATATGGGTTTCGGCGGGCAGCACAAAAAAAACAAAATCGGGACCACCGTACCCCTTCGGCGATAAGTCGCGAGTTTGGAGAGGGTGCGCACCGAAGCACACCTCCATCTTAAGCCCATATAGTTGTATCTTGGGTGAGTCTAACTTCAAACAATGCATTGCAAATGTGATGAGGCCGGTCTTCTCTCGAGTGAGCACAGGCCCTTCCATGCATTTATTGAAGGCATATGCATAATACAAATTAACACATTCCACTCCGTGGGGGGCTCTTAATCCTGCACAAGAGACAAGGGATCTCCGTAGTATGACTGAAAATATCTCAAGGATGCCTGCAATTATATAGAGTATTCCTTGGCCAAGCACCATGGCATAATAAATATTGAGAGATGGCACAAGGTTTCTCTGCCCCCCATAGTTTGTCTTGTCAACTACTTCCTGGTCAGAAAAAAAGTCGTGTGATAAAACATTAAGGCCCCACAGTGCCATCCCAATCCTCAATATTGCTGCTGGAATCTGAAGGTTGCCAAATGACGCTATCATTAGAACAAATATGTCTAATGTGATAGTAGTCACAATGAAGCGGTCATGAAAGGTGAACACCGACATCATCGATCATTGTAGCAAAGATGCAGAAGTTCATAATAACTCGACGCCAAAATAATGCTTTGCTGCCAAGAGTTGAGTCTACTAGCTTGATGATAGTTGGGAACCGCAGCCTGCTGACTATGAGCAGGAGCATGATCGCTAATAGTACCAGGTACACTGCCAGGTTGTCAACTGAGATCTTGAAACTGAGTCGATAAGTGGGGTAATTGACTCCACACAGTGCATAGAGAACAAGCAATAGTATTGCAACCATTGGGCTCCATAATGATATTGTGCGGCGTAGCGGATCGCACATGGTTGATAGTGCTGCTTCTGGACATAGAGTTGGGCCAATCACAAATATGAATATCATCGAGAAAGCCAGCGTGGGGCTTATCATTTGAACAGTGCCCACTGTATAATGTACACCACTGCGCACCAGAACATTGCAAAAACATAAGAGTAGCATTAGCGTCTTCCATCCACGAAACCTGAAAGCACCTCTCGTGCGGAAGAACCGTTGATAATCCAGTCTGTTGTTGCGGCTGAACATCCTGAATTACATACATATATATGGTAGTAAGTAAAACAGCATACAATCGACAAAGCGAGGACAGCATGCATGTATCTAAATACAGGCTGTGCCCGAAAGGAAATTGAAAACTATTCCAGAAGCTATTGTCATTAGCATTTTAACACCAGAATAAAAAAAATATATATACATAAACATAAGTAGTACTATAAGTACTAGTAATAAGGCAAGTACTCCCTCCCTTTCAAATTAAGTGACACAGAATTGTCTAAATATGTATGTACCTAGATATGTTTTAGTGTGCAGATACATGTAAATCTAGATAAATCTATATTAATTAATTTAGAATGGATCAAGTAGTTACTAAGATAAATATTAATACAAGTTGAAATGAATAACCATAGCACAATTTCCTAGACATCAAATACTTAATCACTAAGATGTATTACTACCTCTGTCAAAAAATAAATGTCTATGTTTTATCTAGATACGGATGTATTTAGATTAATTTTTGTTATAGATATATCCGTATTTAGGAAAAGTTAAGACACTTATTTTTTGACAAAGAGAGTATTAATTTTGGATATTGAAAAATGGAAAGAAGAGGTATTTTTCAATAGTTCTCTTATAACTTAAAGTATTTTTTCCGAAAAGTAGGATAACCCGTCCTCTACGATTGATATGAAAATCTAATTAGCATGCATACTATTTTATGTTCCCGGCTGGCGCCCAATGGGGTTTCCCGGTATCCCAAAATAAATATAAGCCGTCTATTATGCCAATCCTATGGGGTGTTTTAGCTGGTACCCCAACATACTCCCTCCGATTGGTTTAAATCGACGCGAGTGGTGCATAGAAAAGAGTACCACCTTCAAATACAACGGAGTACCATGAACTTAGGGGTAAAACTATAATTTCTGGATCTCTAGTTAAGTTAGGTCGTTAATTAAGAAATTAAACTGTTTAACCAATCTACCATCTCCTTCTGAATTACAGTGGCCAGGGCGGCTTGGGCTGCCGGCGATCCACGCAATCGGATATGTGAACCGAATAGCAAAATCGGTAGGTCCAATGACGGTCACGACATCAAACCAGCAAGCCTACGACGAGTGTGGCGGTGAGTGGCAACCAGCACCCCCAAGGCTTGCCGGCCGGCTCGAACAACACATCAAAGTCGGACTCCCTGCTACCTCGAACAACCAGCCTTCCAGGAGGTTCTTAACGCGGCAAACCTAGAGGCGTAGAGGGCTAGTATCCTTAGCATCAAGAACAAGAACTAGCAATTCGATTAATATTTTGTAATCAAGGATTCAGGATTCAGATGCACTACAGGAATCTGCCAAGATGCCGACGGCCTCCAGCCCTCGGCGTATCACAGCCTCGCCCTCGGCGTACGCTACGCCGACGGGGCCCCTCGGCGTAGCTCCTCGGGGAAGGTGGGCCTCGGCACATGCCACGTGGCCCTCGGCGTAGCGCCGACCGTCGGCGTAGACGGAGTGGGCCGACGGCTGGCCCCACCCGTCGGCGTAGTGGCCGTCGGCGCAGGTCGCTAACCGGCACCGTCAAGGTGACGGCCGTTACGGCTACGCCGAGCGCCGCACCGTCGGCGTACGAGGACGCGTGGCACCGCCTGGTCGACCATGGCGCTCGATACGCCGAGGGCCGCACCGTCGGCGTACGTGGACGCGTGGCGCCGCCTGGGCGATCCTGGCGCCGATACGCCGAGCGCCTCACCGTCGGCGTATGTGGACGCGTGGCGCACGCTACCCCGAGGGGGAACCCGTCGGCGTACGGGCGACCATTTGGTCCATTTCTGGACGCGTGGCGCGCCCTGGGGGAACCTGGGAGCTACCCCGAGGGGGAGCCCGTCGGCGTAGAAGGTACCATTTGGTACATTTTTTTCGTTTTTGCTGTTTCGCGCGTTTTCCAGATTTGGCAGGATACACAAGCACATATAATTCACATGAAATTCATAGGCATGAAGTGCAAATACATATAACATCAAGTGCATACATATTGTCATAGTGCCATAGGTTGCATACATAGTGTCATAGTGACATAGGATGCATACATAGTGCCATAGTGTGCATACATGCATGGTGCCATAGTGTGCATAAGATACATGGGACTACTAGAGGAGCTCGTCGCCGCTAAACACCGGCCCGGGCCGATTCCTTCCGGTAGAAGCTACGGAAGAACCACCGGGAGAAGGACCGGGAGAAGTACCGGGAGAAGTACCGGGTGTAGCACCGGGAGAAGGACCACCATGATGAACCGGTGTCATGTCCCTCCCACCACCCTGGTTTCCGGAACATCCCGTTCCCTACACACATGTTCCCGAGATGTTAGCAATTTGCGAGGCAAAGGAAAGCCGTAGTATTCGGTTTGGCGAACAACTTACCGTTGTTCTCCCATAGTACTCCACAGCGAAATTTTCCTTCGATGGCATGTTTGGCGCCGGCCCCGGAAAGGGAGGCATCGGCCCTAAATCCACTGTCAGTCCAGTTTGATTACCCACAAACGACGCCTGCAAGATAGTTTACATGTCAGTCTTTGCAGAAATGAAGCATCAAACTAGGGGAAAGTGGGACTTGTCATCATTTGCGAAAACAAAGGTTGGAACTTACATGTATATTTGCCATGTACTCCATGAACTGCTGCTGGTGCTTGGTTGAAGGCCACCTGATATTCTTGATGAGCGGCCACGTAGGCCGCCTCGAAGTCAGGCTACAATTTCACAAATTCATGTCTCGTTAGCACTTAGCAATGTGTGAACGAAAGTCGGAAAGAGGATGGAAATGAGGGAAACTTACGTCGTATGCGGGTTGTTGCCGAGCCCGGCGACGAGGCGGGAGAGGGGGCTGTCCTTGGTGAGTCCCGCCTTGAGACGCGTGAAGGTCGTGGTGAGGGTATGCTTGACGGCCTTGTTCAGCATGGCGAGACGGCCATGCGGCAACCCTCCGGACGACAGGACCAACGACTCCTCGTCGACCTCCGCGCTCATGGGGTCATCCACCTCCGGGTGACGATGCCTCACCATCTCGCAGTAGTTCTCGACGTCCTCGGCGTAGGTGCCGAAGTACTCAGGGAGCGAGGGCTGAGGCTGCGAGAGATCGGGCTTCTTAAGCCGCATCTTGTTGTATATCTCGAGGTCAGACATCTCCTCCTCGGGTCCTAACGCGGCCCTCTGCATCGCGAAAGGAAATGTTGTGAGTACCAACTTTGAACCTGAAGGAAAATAAAATGTATACATACCAACTTTGTACATGCAAGGTTAGACAAACCTTACATCACACTTGTACACATATGTTAGGGACAAATGCAAATTTTCAAGCGATTCCGACGCTCCGGTGATCTGTATCTTGCGAAACCCTAGGCCGGGGACCTTGCAGATCTACCCCTATAGCTTTTTTCGTGCGAGGGTTCACCAATGGATTTTTTTAATTTCTTTGCTTTGTTTAGGACATATGCACATGGAAACCATAGGTTTGGAATGAAATAGGCCCCGGATGAGCCGTAGCAGGAGTTTCCGGCGATTCGGACGCTCCGGTGGTTTGTATCTAGGGAAACCCTAGGGGGCGGGGACCCCGCAAATCTACCCCTAGGGTTAGGGTTAGGGTTAGAGTTAGGGTTAGCAATGGAATTTTTTCCTTTGTTTTAGGACATATGTACATCGATAGCAGATGTTGGGCCTACTCGGATCCCGTCGACCCGTCTACGAAGAGCGTCACTCGTGGGATCTACATAAGCCATCTACCATTTTTTTCTTTAAAAAAGTAACTATTTTTACATAATTCATACTAGTACATAAATAAAACAAACATAATATAAAGTTAATGACCGAGAAGAAAAAAAGAAAAAAAAAGTGTATGCTGAGGGTGGCCGTCGGCATAGGTGGGTGATGCCCTATGCCGAGGGTGGCCTTCGGCGCCTCGCTGACGCCGTGACCGGGCCGTCACGGCCGGAGCGGGACCGGAGCACATGCTAGCGCTACGCCGACGGCCTTTAGTACGCCGAGGGTGGCCGTCGGCGTATCCCTCTCTACGCCGAGGGTATGTCTACGCCGAGGGGCTAGATGGGCCGCTGCCATGGACCGGACGTACGCCGACGGCCCCGACATTTGGCCGTCGGCGTACGCCACGGCCGTCGGCGCAGCGAGCCATTCCTGTAGTGATGCCGCAAAAACACCCCGCAATTATACTAAATTAAATCGTTCTAAAGGATAATTTATTCGGTTGGATCTCGTTATACCAACATCTTGCACATATCACCAATTTGAAACACGATTTTCTTGTAGTATTCCATCCTAGAGGAGATGGCAAGGACGCGAGGTAGACGAGAAATGGTGTCGTTGCCTGCGCTCGTTTAAGATGATAATATTTTACATGTTTTTAGACATTGCAACGCCGTGCAGAGCTAGAGGGTGGTATTCAAGTTTTCCATCAAGGTCCTTCAAAGTTCAAACAACTAAGAGATGGTATCATTGAAAAAGTGTAGTATCATGCAACTTTACCTCATGTACATAATGACCAACAGGAATTCAATAGAAGTTATATTTTAATCTATCAATTAAGTAGTTTGTAATCTGGCAAGAGTGTGACAACAAACTGGTAATTATGGGTTTTTTTTCTGAAACTTATCAACATGGAATCTGATTCTAAAGATTTCGTCATGACTAAGCTAATATTAAAAACATAAAGTCATACATAAAGTCATTCGGTTTAGAGCTTTGATTGATAAAAGCTTTTACAAGTTAAGAATTTAGAAATTTTCTGTGCATGATGTCTTCATTTTCACTTAGGAGAGAAGAGGTGGGATGGCACCACACTTAAACTTTTTGATTGCATGTATGTGAGAGATTGGACTAATTATTTGGATGCATGCATGTGACGAGTGAGAGGTGCCACGCACTAAAACTAGTCACAATGGGAAGTATCATAGACTAGTATCATACATATGATACTAGTTTATGATACAATACCTACAATGCATAGTATTATGGATTAGTATTATAGTTCCAATAGTTCCATTATATTTAATGTTTTGTAGAATCTCAATGCAAATATGTGTACATGATGTGTTTACCACCAAAGTTTCTAGTTTTAGGTGCTATGATACTCTAGTTTTGGCATAAATAGACGGCTTATATTTATAAATAGACTCGCATGAGTACTGTATCTACCTACTGTATGATACTACTCTCACTTCTCTCCTCCTTAATTGATGTGCCACATAAGATTTTTACCTACATGTGATATGCATGATACTACATATGATACTTTCATTGTGGCTAATCTAAAGCAATTGTGTGGCCCCACATCATTAGAATTATTTTGGCTGTTAAATTTGAATGGCCAAGATTTAAAAAAAATTACGTAACATGTAGATACACATGTTTTATAGACATACACGATGCACGTACCAGACGTGCAATTGCCTAACTCTGTCTTTTCTTTTTTGCAAATATCGGCCGGAATGGGTAGCACAATCAGTTGTATTAATAACAAACATCAATTTTTTTTTTATCCCGGTCCATGTACAGATGTCACGCACCGTACGTGCTAGATGGACATGTTCAATAACAATAACACTTGCAGTTCATGGGGTCTACAAGAAAAATATGTGTGTACTCTAGCACGAAGTATCGGATGCCATCTGTTCCTATTATAGAGTGCGGATCGAGAGGAGAAAATAAGAAGGCAACCATACTATGGAAAGTGCATCGTTGAACCGGCCGGCATATGCTCCTGGTGGAAGTCAGGCTGCCATTGGTCCATGTGTTTCGTGGGGCGCACACAGCAGCTGATCTACTTTTCTGAACCCACGCGATACAGATACAATACAGAGGTGGGCCAAATGCATTTAAGAGAAGAGTGGGCGGCGCATCTCCCCCAAATCACGTCCCTCTCTCTCCTCAGACGGCGCGTCTCCCCGAAACCACTCCTCCATAATAACCACACCAGTAGGCAAACGGCGGCGGCGCGGCGCGAGCGCGAGGAGAGGCTGATGGCGGAGGCGCGGCGGCCGTCGGGCGGGCGGTCGGCGGAGGAGCGGGCGGACGGCAGATGCCGACACCGTCGCGGGCGTTCCTGCCTGTCGTGGTGCGTCCATGGCCAGGCCCGCGCGGTGGTGGTAAGCGGCGAAGGGCGACTCGACTAGCAGCGCTGTCGATGTGCCTGATCCGGTGCGTGGTTGGCGTCGGGGGACAGGGCCGCGTCGAGGACAAGGCAAAGATGGGGACGGGGCGTGATACGTCTCCGACGTATCGATAATTTCTTATGTTCTATGCCATATTATTGATGATACCTACATGTTTTATGCACACTTTATGTCATATTCGTGCATTTTCTGGAACTAACCTATTAACAAGATGCCGAAGTGCCGGTTCCTGTTTTCTGCTGTTTTTGGTTTCGAAATCCTAGTAACGAAATATTCTCGGAATTGGACGAAACAAAGACCCGGGGGCCTATTTTTCCACGGAGCTTCCGGAAGACCGAAGAACACACGAAGTGGGGCCACGAGGTGGCGACACCACAAGGCGGCGCGGCCCAAGGGGGCCCGCGCCGCCCTATGGTGTGGCCCCCTCGTCCGGCCCCCGACTCGCCCTTCCGCCTACTTAAAGCCTCCGTCGCGAAACCCCCGATGCGAAAAAACCACGATACGGAAAACCTTACCGAGACGCCGCCGCCGCCGATCCCATCTCGGGGGATTCTGGAGATCTCCTCCGGCACCCTGCCGGAGAGGGATTCATCTCCCGGAGGACTCTACACCGTCATGGTCGCCTCCGGAGTGATGAGTGAGTAGTTCACCCTCGGACTATGGGTCCATAGCGGTAGCTAGATGGTTGTCTTCTCCTCATTGTGCTTCATTGTTTGATCTTGTGAGCTGCCTAACATGATCAAGATCATCTATCTGTAATTCTATATGTTGTGTTTGTCGGGATCCGATGGATAGAGAATACCATGTCATGTTAATTATCAAGTTATTACACATGTGTTGTTTATGATCTTGCATGCTCTCCGTTTCTAGTAGAGGCTCCGGCCAAGTTTTTACTTTTAACTCCAAGAGGGAGTATTTATGCTCGATAGTGGGTTCATGCCTGCATTGACACCGGGACGATGTGACGAAAGTTCTAAGGTTGTGTTGTGCTTGTTGCCACTAGGGATAAAACATTGGCGCTATGTCCGAGGATGTAGTTGTTGATTACATTACGCACCATACTTAATGCAATTGTCTGTTGCTTTGCAACTTAATACTTGGAAGGGGTTCGGACGATAACCTAAAGGTGGACTTTTTAGGCATAGATGCAGTTGGATGGCGATCTATGTACTTTGTCGTAATGCCCAATTAAATCTCACTATACTTATCATGTCATGTATGTGCATTGTTATGCCCTCTCTATTTGTCAATTGCCCGATCGTAATTTGTTCACCCAACATGCGTTTATCTTATGGGAGAGACACCTCTAGTGAACTGTGGATCCCGGTCCATTCTTTTAATACTGAAATACAAATCTGCTGCAATACTTGTTTTTACTGTTTTCTCTGCAAACAATCATCTTCCACACAATACGGTTAATCCTTTGTTACGGCAAGCCGGTGAGATTGACAACCTCACTGTTTCGTTGGGGCAAAGTACTTTGGTTGTGTTGTGCGGGTTCCACGTTGGCGCCGGAATCTCTGGTGTTGCGCCGCACTACATCCCGCCGCCATCAACCTTCAACGTGCTTCTTGACTCCTACTGGTTTGATTAAACCTTGGTTTCTAACTCGAGGGAAACTTGCCGCTGTGCGCATCACACCTTCCTCTTGGGGTTCCCAACGGACGTGTCAACTACACGCATCAAGCAAATTTCTGGCGCCGTTGCCGGGGAGATCAAGACACGCTGCAAGGGGAGTCTCCACTTCTCAATCTCTTTACTTTGTTTTTGTCTTGCTTTATTTTATTTACTGCTTTGTTTGCTGCACTTATATCAAAACACAAAAAAATTAGTTGCTAGCTTTACTTTATTTACTGTCTTGCACTCTATGTCAAAAACACAAAAAAATTAGTTACTTGCATTTACTTTACTTGATTCATCATGTTTCCTTTTAATTTTACCACAAAAAAACATACCGGTAGGACAAGGGTCTATAATTGGGAGGAACAATATAGAAGAATTTTTCACCCATGTTAGTACCGTTGAAGATTTTGAAGATAGACACTTGGTAGAATTTGCTCCTACTTATGAAATTGCTGCTGCTGCTTTAGTTCGCCTATTGGAAACTAAATTTGTTAATCTCAATCCTATAATCCAACACATGTTTCTTACACTTGGTGATTTGGAAGAGGGGGAAAAGAAAGATTTTGTTTTAGAAACCCTTCTTAGAGAATTTGGTGGTCTAGCAAGAGAGGCTAGAAAGGTCTTTGCTAAATTTAATATGCTTGGTTCTCATACTAATTTTGTTAGCCTCCTTGAAAAAATGGATATGGATAGGATAAGGTACACTAATAATGCTAATGATGGTGGGGAGATCAAAGCACCAATACCATGTAAACTCCTAGCTATGAATGATGCACTAGAACATAACTATGCTTGGCTTGTTCCTGAAAATTTGTTTGATGAGAGTAGCAAGCCCAAGACTAATGAAAAGGGAGACGCTGAAACTTATGTATCCAATATACTATGCATGGTTGAGAAAACTCCAAACCCCGCTGTAGGTGCACCACCCTTCGATAACACTTGAGAAACACTTTCTGCGCCTAGCTGAAAGGCGTTAAAGAAAAGCGCTTATGGGAGACAACCCATGTTTTTACTCCAGTATTTTTGTTTTATATTTTTGTCTTGGAAGTTGTTTACTACTGTAGCAACCTCTCCTTATCTTAGTTTTATGTTTTGTTGTGCCAAGTAAAGTCTTTGATAGAAAAGTAAGTACTAGATTTGGATTACTGCGCAGTTCCAGATTTCTTTGCTGTCACGAATCTGGGTCTATCTCCCTGTAGGTAGCTCAGAAAATTACGCCAATTTACGAGCATGATCCTCAGATATGTACGCAACTTTCATTCAATTTGAGCATTTTCGTTTGAGCAAGTCTGGTGGCCTAATAAAATCCATCTTTACGGACTGTTCTGTTTTGACAGATTCTGCCTTTTCATTTCACATTGCCTCTTTTGCTATGTTGGATGAATTTCTTTGATCCATTAATGTCCAGTAGCTTTATGCAATGTCCAGAAGTGTTAAGAATGATTGTGTCACCTCTGAACATGTTAATTTTTATTATGCACTAACCCTCTAATGAGTTGTTTCGAGTTTGGTGTGGAGGAAGTTTTCAAGGATCAAGAGAGGAGTATGATGCAATATGATCAAGGAGAGTGAAAGCTCTAAGCTTGGGGATGCCCCGGTGGTTCACCCCTGCATATTATAAGAAGACTCAAGCGTCTAAGCTTGGGGATGCCCAAGGCATCCCCTTCTTCATCGACAACATTATCGGGTTCCTCCCACGAAACTATATTTTTATTCCGTCACATCTTATGTACTTTGCTTGGAGCGTCGGTTTGTTTTTGTTTTTTTGTTTTGTTTGAATAAAATGGATCCTAGCATTCACTTTATGGGAGAGAGACACGCTCCGCTGTAGCATATGGACAAATATGTCCTTAGGCTCTACTCATAGTATTCATGGCGAAGTTTCTTCTTCGTTAAGTTGTTATATGGTTGGAATTGGAAAATGCTACATGTAGTAATTCTAAAATGTCTTAAATAATTTGATACTTGGCAATTGTTGTGCTCATGTTTAAGCTCTTGCATCATATACTTTGCACCCATTAATGAAGAAATACTTAGAGCTTGCTAATTTGGTTTGCATATTTGGTTTCTCTAGAGTCTAGATAACATCTAGTATTGAGTTTTGAACAACAAGGAAGACGGTATGGAGTCTTATAATGTTTACCATATGTCTTTTATGTGAGTTTTGCTGTACCGTTCATCCTTGTGTTTGTTTCAAATAACCTTGCTAGCCTAAACCTTGTATCGAGAGGGAATACTTCTCATGCATCCAAAATACTTGAGCCAACCACTATGCCATTTGTGTCCACCATACCTACCTACTACATGGTATTTATCCGCCATTCCAAAGTAAATTGCTTGAGTGCTACCTTTAAAATTCCATCATTCACCTTTGCAATATATAGATCATGGGACAAATAGCTTAAAAACTATTGTAGTATTGAATATGTACTTATGCACTTTATCTCTTATTAAGTTGCTTGTTGAGCGATAACCATGTTTACGGGGACGCCATCAACTATTCTTTGTTGGATATCATGTGAGTTGTTATGCATGTCCGTCTTGTCCGAAGCAAGAGAGATCTACCACCTTCATGGTTGGAGCATGCATATTGTTAGAGAAGAACTTTGGGCCGCTAACTAAAGCCATGATTCATGGTGGAAGTTTCAGTTTGGACATATATCCTCAATCTCATATGAGAATAATAATTGTTGCCACATGCTTATGCATTAAAGAGGAGTCCATTATCTGTTGTCCATGTTGTCCCGGTATGGATGTCTAAGTTGAGAATAATCAAAAGCGAGAAATCCAAAATGCGAGCTTTCTCCTTAGACCTTTGTACAGGCGACATGGAGGTACCCCATTGTGACACTTGGTCAAAACATGTGCATTGCAAAGATCCGGTAGTCCAAGTTAATTAGGACAAGGTGCGGGCACTATTAGTATACTATGCATGAGACTTGCAACTTGTAAGATATAATGTACATAACTCATATGCTTTATTACTACCGTTGACAAAATTGTTTCATGTTTTCAAAATAAAAGCTCTAGCACAAATATAGCAATCGATGCTTTCCTCTTTGAAGGACCATTCTCTTTACTTTTATGTTGAGTCAGTTCACCTATTTCTCTCCACCTCAAGAAGCAAACACTTGTGTGAACTGTGCATTGATTCCTACATACTTGCATATTGTACTTGTTATATTACTCTATGTTGACAATTATCCATGAGATATACATGTTACAAGTTGAAAGCAACCGCTGAAACTTAATCTTCCTTTGTGTTGCTTCAATACCTTTACTTTGATTTATTGCTTTATGAGTTAACTCTTATGCAAGACTTATTAATACTTGTCTTGAAGTACTATTCATGAAAAGTCTTTGCTTTATGATTCACCTGTTTACTCATGTCATCACCGTTGTTTTGATCGCTGCATCCACTACATATGTTTACAAATAGTATGATCAAGGTTATGATGGCATATCACTTCAGAAATTATCTTTGTTATCGTTTTACCTCTCGGGACGAGCGAGAACTAAGCTTGGGGATGCTTGATACGTCTCCGACGTATCGATAATTTCTTATGTTCTATGCCATATTATTGATGATACCTACATGTTTTATGCACACTTTATGTCATATTCGTGCATTTTCCGGAACTAACCTATTAACAAGATGCCGAAGTGACGGTTCTGTTTTCTGCTGTTTTTGGTTTCGAAATCCTAGTAACGAAATATTCTCGGAATTGGACGAAACAAAGACCCGGGGGCCTATTTTTCCACGGAGCTTCCGGAAGACCGAAGAACACACGAAGTGGGGCCACGAGGTGGCGACACCACAAGGCGGCGCGGCCCAAGGGGGCCCGCGCCGCCCTATGGTGTGGCCCCTCGTCCGGCCCCGACTCCGCCCTTCCGCCTACTTAAAGCCTCCGTCGCGAAACCCCTGATGCGAAAAAACCACGATACGGAAAACCTTACTGAGACGCCGCCGCCGCCGATCCCATCTCGGGGGATTCTGGAGATCTCCTCCGGCACCCTGCCGGAGAGGGGATTCATCTCCCGGAGGACTCTACACCGCCATGGTCGCCTCCGGAGTGATGAGTGAGTAGTTCACCCCTGGACTCTGGGTCCATAGCAGTAGCTAGATGGTTGTCTTCTCCTCATTGTGCTTCATTGTTTGATCTTGTGATCTGCCTAACATGATCAAGATCATCTATACTGTAATTCTATATGTTGTGTTTGTCGGGATCCGATGGAGAGAGAATACCATGTCATGTTAATTATCAAGTTATTACACATGTGTTGTTTATGATCTTGCATGCTCTCCGTTTCTAGTAGAGGCTCTGGCCAAGTTTTTACTTTTAACTCCAAGAGGGAGTATTTATGCTCGATAGTGGGTTCATGCCTGCATTGACACTGGGACGGTGACGAGAAAGTTCTAAGGTTGTGTTGTCGTTGTTGCCACTAGGGATAAAACATTGGCGCTATGTCCAGAGGATGTAGTTGTTGATTACATTACGCACCATACTTAATGCAATTGTCCGTTGCTTTGCAACTTAATACTTGGAAGGGGTTCGGACGATAACACTGAAGGTGGACTTTTTAGGCATAGATGCGGTTGGATGGCGGTCTATGTACTTTGTCGTAATGCCCAATTAAATCTCACTATACTTATCATGTCATGTATGTGCATTGTTATGCCCTCTCTATTTGTCAATTGCCCGATCGTAATTTGTTCACCCAACATGCTTTTATCTTATGGGAGAGACACCTCTAGTGAGCTGTGGACCTCGGTCCATTCTTTTAATACTGAAATACAAATCTGCTGCAATACTTGTTTTTACTTGTTTTCTCCGCAAACAATCATCTTTCACACAATACGGTTAATCCTTTGTTACAGCAAGCCGGTGAGATTGACAACCTCAGTCGTTTCGTTGGGGCAAAGTACTTTGGTTGTGTTGTGCGGGTTCCACGTTGGCGCCGGAATCTCCGGTGTTGCGCCGCACTACATCCCGCCGCCATCAACCTTCAACGTGCTTCTTGACTCCTACTGGTTCGATTAAACCTTGGTTTCTAACTGAGGGAAACTTGCCGCTGTGCGCATCACACCTTCCTCTTGGGGTTCCCAACGGACGTGTCAACTACACGCATCAGGGCGCCGTCGGGGGACAGGGCGCCGTCTAGCTGGCGTCGGGGACGGGGGCGGCGTCGACGACATGGCGGCCTCGAGGACGGGGCGGCGTCGGGGACAGGGCGCCGTCTCGGAAGGATCGGCGTCGGGGACATGGCGCCGTTGATCTGGCATCGGAGACCGGGGCGTCGTCGAGGACATGGCGGCGACGAGGACGGGGCGGCGCCGGGGACAGGGCGCCGTCTAGGACGGGTCAGCGTCGGGAACCTGGCGCCGTCGAGCTGGCGTCGGAGACGGGGGCATCATCGACTAGGCGTCGTGGACGGGGCGCTGGGGACATGGCGTCGTCGATGTGGCGTCGGGGACCTGGCGCCGTCGAGCTGGGGTCGGAGACGGGGGCATCGTCGACTAGGCGTCGTCGACGTGGCGTCGGGGACAGGGTGGCGTCGACGTGGCGTCGGGGACGGGCGGCGTCGAGGTGGCCCAAGCTCGGCGACGGGGAGGATGCCGAGGAACTTCAGCAACATGTGCATGCGGCTGTGCGCGGCGCAGGCGTCCACAACGGCGTTGAACCGCTGCAGGCGAGAGGATGCGATGGGAAGATGGGGGAGGACATGGACGGCCAGGGTTCGGCCGCAGCCGCGCGCCGCCAGGGCTCCGCTCGCGCCGCCGGCCCCTACTCCGTGCGCCGCCGCCCCTGCTCCGCTCGCGCCGCCGCCCCAGCTCTGCTCGCGCCGCCGACCCTATTCCGCGCGCCGCCGGCCCTGCTCCGCTCGCTCCGCTCGCGCGTCGCCGGAGTTGGGCGGCAGGGGCCTTCCTTCTTTTAATTTCTTCTCACATTTGTTTTTTTAGGATTTTAAGATTTTTTTAATTGAGCTGACATGTGGGACCCGGTAGTTACAGCAGACCCCACCGGTCATAATCCCTGTCAATTCGCCTTCAATTCCGGTTTAGTCCATTCCGCAAAAAACAGAGCAAAATGTGGTGGTTTTTTATCCCGCAAACGTAAATTGGTGGTGTTCGGTAAATTTCACCATCAAAGTGGTGGTTTTATGCTATTCACTCGTGTGTGTACTCTAGCACGAAGTATCGGATGCCATCTGTTCCTATTATAGAGTGCGGATCGAGATGAGAAAATAAGAAGGCAACCATACTACGGAAAGTGCATCCTTGAACCGGCCGGCATATGCTCCTGGTGGAAGTCAGGCTGCCATTGGTCCATGTGTTTCATGGGGCTCACACAGCATCTGATCTACTTTTCCGAACCCACGCGATACAAATACAATACAGAGGTGGGCCAAATGCATTTAAGAGAAGAGTGGGGCGGCGCGTCTCCCCCAAATCACGCCCCTCTCTCTCCTCAGACGGTGCGTCTCCCCCAAACCACTCCTCCATAATAACCACCAGTAGCAGCCGGCCGTCGGGGCGAACGGCGGCGGCGCGAGCGCGAGGAGAGGCTGATGGCGGAGGCGCGGCGGCCGTCGGGCGGGCGGTCGGCGGAGGAGCGGGCGGACGGCAGATGCCGAGACCGTCGCGGGCGTTCCTGCCTGTCGTGGTGCGTCCATGGCCAGGCCCGCGCGGTGGTGGTTAGCGGCGAAGGGCGACTCGACTAGCAGCGCTATCGATGTGCCTAATCCGGTGCGTTGTTGGCGTCGGGGGACAGGGCCGCGTCGAGGATAAGGCAAAGATGGGGACGGGGCACCGTCGGGGACAGGGCGTCGTCTAGCTGGCGTCGGGGACGGGGGCGGCGTCGACGACATGGCGGCCTCGAGGACGGGGTGGCGTCGATGACATGGCGGCCTCGAGGACAGGGCGGCGTCAGGGACAGGGCGCCGTCTCGGACGGATCGACGTCGGGGACATGGCGCCGTTGATCTGGCGTCGGAGACCGGGGCATCGTCGAGGACATGGCGGCGACAAGGACGGGGCGGCGCCGGGGACAGGGCGCCGTCTAGGACGGGTCGGCGTCGGGAACCTGGCGCCGTCGAGCTGGCGTCGGAGACGGGGGCTTCATCGACTAGGCGTCGTGGACGGGGCGCTGGGGACATGGCGTCGTCGATGTGGCGTCGAGGACCTGGCGCCGTCGAGCTGGGGTCGGAGACGGGGGCATCGTCGACTAGGCGTCGTCGACGTGGTGTCGGGGACAGGGTGGCGTCGACGTGGCGTCGGGGACGGGCGGCGTCGAGGTGGCCCGAGCTCGGCGACGGGGAGGATGCCGAGGAACTTCAGCAACATGTGCATGCGGCTGTGCGCGGCGCAGGCATCCACAACGGCGTTGAACCGCTGCAGGCGAGAGGATGCGATGGGAAGATGGGGGAGGACCACACATGTATTTTACTGTAACATACGTAGAACACACTGCAGCAGTGGATCCTACATATTTTTTCTGGACCAATGAGATGCTGACTTAAGCCAGGTTTACATACCGCCGGGTTCTATTAGTCCACTCTCACCATACTATATGCTAGCATATTAACACGATGAAGATGAAGAAAAGAGCCAACCGATACGAAATTCATCAAAATATTTTGACTGATGCAAGAATGTAACGTTATATAAGTTGTTGTTGCGAATTTGGTGTATACGAGCAATGGTGTGCCCTACTTTTAAAAATAATTAAATTTGTATTTTTGAGTTTCGGAATATTTATTTCGGAAAACATATATATGGTCCATAAACGTTTCGGGCTATAGAAAACAACTGGTTTTTCGATAGTGCATATCCATTATATATGAGTTTATGTCAGAAATTTTTTATTTTTTATTTTCCAAAATACAGCGTATTTTTAAACAAACTTTTTTGGTGTACAATATCAAAGCTACGTATTCTATTGAAGATTTCTTGGAGATCGAAAAGGTGTGATTTTCAATAATTTCACTGGTGCTCAATAGCACGGATGAGTTTTCGGTCATATAAACTCCAATGGAAATAATACATTGTAAATATACATGGTCCATAAATCCAAGCAAAGTTATTGTAGAAAACACGTAATGTTTCGGGCTATAGAAAACAACCAGGTTTTTACAGTATATAGCCATTATATATGAGTATTTCTGTCAAAAAAATTGTATATTCCAAAATATGGCATATTTTTACACAAAATTTATGGCGTACAATATCGATGTATATCTATAGCTATGTATTCTTTTGCAGATTTCTTGGAGACCGAAACACTGTGATTTTTCCAAAATTTCAAATAACGGGCTCACTGGTGCTCAAGAGCACCGATGCGTTTTCAGCTATATAAAATAATACATCGTATGAAAAATAATATGGTACAATGAGTGTTTATTTACCTTTTTAAATGGAAAGTTTAAAATCAACGGTTAAGTAATCTTTTGTCGATTGAATAAAATATACTCAGATATAGACAAGTGTTTATTTACCTTTGTATTTTATTTTTAAATTTACAAACCAATCAAGGATTGGGAACATATTCAGGAAAATCGAAGGAGAAATAAGTTGTTGACAGTCGACTAAGATATAGACATACAAATTAATATTTTCCATGTTTTAGGTAGCTTCTTAAAGCATGTATGGGAAAACACTAATCTACCAAACTAACAATTTTCTCCAAATAATATTAACGATATGCATATCGTTATGTAGAGGAATTTAGAACAAAAAAATACGATAAAAAGGAACCACACATCAAGCTATTCAGAATAATAAACAAGGTATATATATAACTAATCAAAGGACACAAAGGAAAAAATCAAAATATTTTTTTTGCAAATTTTATTTCTACTTACACATTGGTAGTACCATAGTGTAAATGCACCAGAAGATATATCGGTAAAAAAATATAATTAATTTGTACAAATATAGAAACAACAAGCTTTATTAGCACTATGTTAATTTAAAACATGACAACATCTTTAAAATATCGAATTGATATAAAATTCGGACAACATGAGCAATAAGAATCTAGCCGCGCAACTGTACGGGCCACTCTGCTAGTTATACAAAAGTGAGTCAAAACCGAAGTTAAACAAGTCAACCAAAAAAGAAGGAAAACTTGTAGGTCATACGTTTCACTCCAGTAACTCCACCTGACTTAACCCCATGGCAAGGGATTGAAATAAACGAAATATACACAATCCTAGGCCAAACCTTCAAGAAGAGCCCGCCCCAAGTACACCAACTATGATGAGTCTAACTGTAAGTTGACATCAGGATTTTGATGGCCAAAGTCGACCTGCAGGCGGGTGTCGACATTGCTTCGTCACTGATCTAGTGCTACAAGCCACAGCGAATAGGTGTGTGATAATTCGAGCTCCAATGCAAATTACTACTGTAACGGAATATAGACTCACCATAGCAACTGTTGTAAGAAAAAGATGTACTCCCTCTGATTTATATTAACGGACTCAACTTTATCTAGATACATATACATCTAGTCTAAAAAATTAACTAATACATATAAATCTAGACAAAGTAGAATCCATTAATATGGATCGGAGGGAATAGTTATTCTATAGCGGATAAAGATTATAATCTAAGCTAGAGTTTCGATCTGAAATTTGAGATCGTGATAAAGATTATAGTATATCTTTGATTATTAGTACCCCCAATATGAATAACTTGAAAGAAAAGCTGTTTCAAGTATTTCAGATGGATTGACCAGACCTTGGTACATAGTAGTAGTACCCCTTTTTTTAGACGGAAACAAAAGCTTTGCCTTCTCTATTAATTAAGAAGAGAGTGCTTAATTTTTAGGAGAAAACCAAACAAAAAATCTACACACACCCACAACCAAGACACTCCAACACCGCGATACTAACAAACACTCGAACACGACACTCCAACATCAAGCCGTAGAGGACAGACTACGACATAGGGGAGCACCCACCGGCAACTGCGGATCCAGGGTAGGCAATAGCCAAGGTGGCGAGAAAAACGCAAACTTCTCTAGCGACAACCGCTCCAATCACCGCTGACAACAGTTCAGACTTCGGAACCCCATCACCAATATAAACCACCTGCCTGTCGAACTCATGCAAGAGAGAGACTGCAACATCAACAACATCACACTTCTAAGCTAGAGTTTCGATCTGAAATAGCTTGCAAGCCACGATTTGGACCCTTTGCAAAATGAGAAATGATGTCCGCTTTGAAAGAGCAATAGGTAGTATCAAGTTCAGTGTTGCTGATACATTGATACGCATCATCTGTCTCAAAATAAAAATGCAGGTATGTTTTGAGAGACCAAGCGACAAAGCGCGTGAGTTTGTGTGTAGAAGATATACTCCAAACCGTAAATGACTTTAGCTGTTGTCCTTCAGTCGTGATAGGAGACACTATGCCCTAGAACAATCTGATTTGCTTCACGCACTTTCCGGAGACTTGTTAAAATTTAATTATGATCTTCCTGATTTGCGAGTCTAGCAGTTGATTTGCTTCCACGCGTACTCCCTCTCTCACAGTTTATAAGGCGTGCGCGTATCCCTAGGTCGTAAATTTGATCAAGTTAGCATTAGTTATATGTTACAAAAATTATATCATTACAAAGTTTAGATGTTCTATTTTCTAATGATATAATTTTTGCATTATATAATTTAAATTATATAGGTCAAATTAGCGACCTAGGGATACGTGGAAGACTAGTAAACTGAGACGGAGGGAGTACTTTCTTTAGATTTGTTAATACGGAGTAGTTGCAAAGCAATTTGGGCCTCCCGTTTAATAAGTATTCATAATCATCGAGATATTAATTGAAGGATTTACTCGCGACATGTAGTAGTTGCATAGTACATACCTCACGGCTTCTAGGAAAATTATGGCCGTCGCGATGTTGAAATCCGAGACGAGGTCATCGGCATAGCCACCGAGCAGGACGACGGTCGCCCACGTGAAGGCCAGCGTGCCCAACGCATTACCAACCCTCTCCATCATAGCGACGAAGTGCACGAAGCGGTTCAGCCGTTTCTCCGGCATCGCGGCGGCGGCCTTGCAGGCGGCAGGAACAACCGGCATCTCCAGGCGGTGCTCGGCGACGTTCGCCATTATGGCGCCAGACGACACTACGTACTAGACTACCAGAGCACCAACAGCAAAGGGGAGTGAGTAGTGTGAGTCACTTACCTGGCAATACCTTCTCTCCTATAAGTAGACACACGCAGATGAACGTGCATTTGGTCAGGGCGTTATGGCGCCAGGACTCTATCTCGTACCGTCCATTGCATCAAGATTGGTGAGATTTTTTTGCGAAAAAGACCATAGGTTTTACCGGATTCATATCAGGTAGTCCTTGTTGTTTATAAAGTCTTTCACATAATCCAATGTGGATCCATATTGTCATTCTTAAGTTCTTCTGAATTTGAAGATGAAGATCTAACAGTTAAAAAGGTTCTTCACAAAAAATGCATTGTGTATCCACTGTTGCCATTATAGATATCATTAATCAGATCTTTGTAAACTTCTTCACGGATCTTCATACAAAAACTAATTTGGCATGAATATCTAACAGAAGTCAAGAAGCTATCCACGAAAATAGATCTAACAGAAGATCCATAACAAGATATCTAACAGTAGACCCATCAGAAACATGTGTTGGATCCATTTATTTCTACAACTGGATCCAGGAACCTCAATGAGATCCTAAAGAAAAGAAGAAAAAGAAAAGAGAAAAAGGGAAAAAAGACGGAGATTAGGCTGGATGCGTCGCGGCGGTGGGGATGGTGCGCCGGCACGGCACCCGTCGGGGACCAGCCGCCGCACGGCGCAGCTCCGTGGACGACGCGGCCCGGCCGTGGCTCCCGCGCTGGAGAGAGCCTCTGGGTCTCTGGGAGGAGAGCCAGCGGAGAGGCCGACGAAGACGAGGCGGCGCGGCCGGCCGGAGAGAGCGGCGGCCCGCACGAGGATGAGGAGGCGGCGCGGCCGGCCGGAGATCCCGCTGGACCGGCCGTGGACGAGGAGGCGGCGCGGCCGGCCGGAGATCCCCCGCGCGGAGGAGGCCCTCAAGGCGGCCGGCGGCTGGAGATTAGTGGCTGGGGAATTTTTTTAGCATTTCTGGCCCGAGTTTTGCATTTTATACCGCCCCTTCCATGGAGTATTTCCTGGTTAGCAGAAAGTGGAGGGTTCATTTTGCAAAACAGACACGCTCGAATATCTAGCGATCCTGGACGGGCGGGATTGAGTCCGGGCGCCATAACGCCCTGGCGTAAGGGCATGTACATTGGTTTACACGGATGCTGTCTGTAGTACTACTACATGTCATCTATAGACAATGACATAGACAGTGTATACAATAGTCTGTCTGTAAGTTATCTATTTTTAGTCATAGCTATATGTGAGTGTAAATTAAAGACACCCTTCATACAACAGCAAAACTGGTGTCTGTAAGCTGTCTGTAAGAAGCCTACAGACTGTCTGTAACTTTACAGACAGCCTCCTTCTCTCTCCTCATTATCTTTCCTCCACATCACCAAAATCACCTGTAACTACCTCTTACAGACAGCTGAGTCATCACCATTGTACATGACCTAAGACTTATCGCACGCAGATATCCTGTTTCTCTTAGAAACTACTACCACGGTGTCCTCCTCTGAATAATTTTTTCAATTATCATTCTATAAAATCAACATTTTTGTAAATCGTAACAATACTCTAGTTGTAGGAGTATGTGTGTGCGTTTTCTTTTTACTTAACTAGGACAATGGTCATCGTAAATGTGAGGGCATCATCTTTATTTTTCTTAGAGAGATGACCATTTTATTTACTATGCCACAATTATCCTGGAAATAAATTTATGGCTTAGATGGTGCCATCATGAAAGAAGGCATATTAGCTCGATCTGGGTCTCAAAGTTCTTGCACGGATTCAATTTTCTTGTTTATCAATTCACTACCATCTTTTTTTTTACTTCCATGCCACTTTGGAGAATTCGGCTAATTTGGTAGTATGTGTTGTGGATAGTGTGTCCATCCAAACCATGTGTACATCTATCTTAGGGTCATACTATTGAAGTTCAAATTCTAGTATAATTTCCTAGAATTTGAGAGATTAATTTAAGTTTTACATGTTACATTTTTATTACTTTCATACATTCGTTCATACAGGAACGTATATTTCACATATTTTCTTGCCACAACGTGAATTCTTTCGTATATATGTCACCCTCTTCTAGGATAGTATCACTCCTATGTCTTAACATGCGCACGCACTCACACATAAGCTAAATGCAGACACCGTCATCAGTTTAATTTGGAGTCGGCTTCGCGTACCTGTATCTAAATTTGGCATACAATTCATCCACATAAATCATCTAGCGGGGCTAAGTGAACGTATGACATCTGGATTCTTTTTGTATTGTCCAACCAATGTACGGAAGCAACTGGACCCTTCGTTAGCTGTCGTGTTTATTTCGTCCCAAAACATACTACGTATGCATATAATTTAAATCTACATCGTTAATATACATAGCTAACGAAGATTAAATGGGTCATATTATTTAGCACATGTGGAAGAACACGATGGCTTCTTTTCATTCTTATATTGATTTTAGTATCTAATACATAAGTGATTCAACCTTATTCACTGTAAAATATATCTAGATACATCTATATCTACACTAAGCTTAGTCACTTATTTTCGACCAGATATATAACGTACGTGCTTTCGATGGTTCGATGGATTAACTATTAATATGTTTATTTCCACGTGAATTCAGCCAGCAAATAGATGTGTATACATGTATGTATATCTTGAAATTTGGGTGCTTTAGTTGCGGTACGGTGTACCCGTTCGTGTCCAGCTATTTTTATTTAACGTATCAAGCATTTTTATTCTTTGTTAAATACACATGGTGACATGGGTATACCCTTCGGGTACTCATTATTGGTATACCTGGATCGGCTCGGCCCAATATGGAGAAGGCCCAACAAGGCAACCCGAAGGAGTAGTCGACTAGGACTCTTGTAAAACCCTAGGCTGGTTGCATATATAAAGCTAGCCAGGGCACCCGAAATAAGGGAGACAACAGATAGACAGAATATAGACAACATAGCTCCGCCTACAGCGGCACCCTGTAAACACATCTATACTGGATTGCTAGCAGCACGTAGGGATCCTCCACCGAGGGGACCCGAAGCTGGGTACGTCGTGTGCCTAATCTCGCTCCCGGAATCTCCATCGTCGCTCTCTCCCGAAACCTAAGTCTACAATACGTAGGCATTGCCGAGGTGATCCCTTGTCAATTGGCGCCGTCTGTGGGAATCGCGACGACTGGATTTTGTTATCCGGGCGGGATCCGTCGAGTTCGTGATCAATGATGGCGTGTATTTCACACGTTCGTTGGGCAACCCCAAGAGGAAGGTATGATGCGCACAGCAGCAAGTTTTCCCTCAGAAAGAAACCAAGGTTTATCGAACCAGGAGGAGCCAAGAAGCACGTTGAAGGTTGATGGCGGCGGGATGTAGTGCGGCGCAACACCGGAGATTCCGGCGCCAACGTGGAACCTGCACAACACAACCAAAGTACTTTGCCCCAACGAAACACAGTGAGGTTGTCAATCTCACCGGCTTGCTGTAACAAAGGATTAACCGTATTGTGTGGAAGATGATTGTTTGCAGAGAAAATAGTAAAAACAAGTATTGCAGCAGATTTGTATTTCAGTATTAAAAGAATAGACCGGGTCCATAGTTCACTAGAGGTGTCTCTCCCATAAGATAAAAGCATGTTGGGTGAACAAATTACAGTCGGGCAATTGACAAATAGAGAGGGCATAACAATGCACATACATGACATGATAAGTATAGTGAGATTTAATTGGGCATTACGACAAAGTACATAGACCGCCATCCAACTCGCATCTATGCCTAAAAAGTCCACCTTCAGAGTTATCATCCGACCCCCTCCAGTATTAAGTTGCTAACAACAGACAATTGCATTAAGTATATGGTGCGTAATGTAATCAACAACTACATCCTCGGACATAGCGCCAATGTTTTATCCCTAGTGGCAACAGCACAACACAACCTTAGAACTTTCTGTCACTCGTCCCGTGTGTCAATGCGGGCATGAACCCACTATCGAGCATAAATACTCCCTCTTGGAGTTAAAAGCAAAAACTTGGCCGAGCCTCTACTAGTAACGGAGAGCATGCAAGATCATAAACAACACATATGTAATAACTTGATAATTAACATGACATGGTATTCTCTATCCATCGGATCCCGACAAACACAACATAGAGTATTACAGATAGATGATCTTTATCATGTTAGGCAGCTCACAAGATCCAACAATGAAGCACAATGAGGAGAAGACAACCATCTAGCTACTGCTATGGACCCATAGTCCAGGGGTGAACTACTCACTCATCACTCCGGAGGCGACCATGGCGGTGTAGAGTCCTCCGGGAGATGAATCCCCTCTCCGGCAGGGTGCCGGAGGAGATCTCCGTAATCCCCCGAGATGGGATCGGCGGCGGCGGCGTCTCGCAAGGTTTTCCGTATCGTGGTTTTTCGCCTCGGGGGTTTCGCGACGGAGGCTTTAAGTAGGCGGAAGGGCAGAGTCGGGGCCCGACGAGGGGCCCACACCATAGGGCGGCGCGGGCCCCCGGCCGCGCCGCCATGTGGTGTCACCACCTCGTGGCCCCACTTCGTATGCTCTTCGGTCTTCTCGGAAGCTCCGTGGAAAAATAGGCCCCTGGGTCTTCGTTTCGTCCAATTCCGAGAATATTTCGTTACTAGGATTTCTCGAAACCAAAAACAGCAGAAAACGAGGAACGGCACTTCGGCATCTTGTTAATAGGTTAGTTCCAGAAAATGCACGAATATGACATAGTGTGCATAAAACATGTAGGTATCATCAATAATATGGCATAGAACATAAGAAATTATCGATACGTCGGAGATGTATCAAGCATCCCCAAGCTTAGTTCTGCTCGTCCCGAGCAGGTAAAACGATAACAAAGATAATTTCTGAAGTGATATGCCATCATAACCTTGATCATACTATTTGTAAACATATGTAGTGGATGCAGCGATCAAAACAATGGTAATGACATGAGTAAACAAGTGAATCATAAAGCAAAGACTTTTCATGAATAGTACTTCAAGACAAGTATTAATAAGTCTTGCATAAGAGTTAACTCATAAAGCAATAAATTAAAGTAAAGGTATTGAAGCAACACAAAGGAAGATTAAGTTTCAGCGGTTGCTTTCAACTTGTAACATGTATATCTCATGGATAATAGTCAACATAGAGTAATATAACAAGTACAATATGCAAGTATGTAGGAATCAATGCACAGTTCACACAAGTGTTTGCTTCTTGAGGTGGAGAGAGATAGGTGAACTGACTCAACATAAAAGTAAAGAGAATGGTCCTTCAAAGAGGAAAGCATCGATTGCTATATTTGTGCTAGAGCTTTTATTTTGAAAACATGAAACAATTTTGTCAACGGTAGTAATAAAGCATATGAGTTATGTACATTATATCTTACAAGTTGCAAGTCTCATGCATAGTATACTAATAGTGCCCGCACCTTGTCCTAATTAACTTGGACTACCGGATCTTTGCAATGCACATGTTTTGACCAAGTGTCACAATGGGGTACCTCCATGCCGCCTGTACAAAGGTCTAAGGAGAAAGCTCGCATTTTGGATTTCTCGCTTTTGATTATTCTCAACTTAGACATCCATACCGGGACAACATGGACAACAGATAATGGACTCCTCTTTAATGCATAAGCATGTGGCAACAATTGTTATTCTCATATGAGATTGAGGATATGTGTCCAAACTGAAACTTCCACCATGAATCATGGCTTTAGTTAGCGGCCCAATGTTCTTCTCTAACAATATGCATGCTCCAACCATAAAGGTGGTAGATCTCTCTTGCTTCAGACAAGACGGACATGCATAGCAACTCACATGATATTCAACAAAGAATAGTTGATGGCGTCCCCGAAACATGGTTATCGCACAACAAGCAACTTAATAAGAGATAAAGTGCATAAGTACATATTCAATACCACAATAGTTTTTAAGCTATTTGTCCCATGAGCTATATATTGCAAAGGTGAATGATGGAATTTTAAAGGTATCACTCAAGCAGTTCACTTTGGAATGGCGGATAAATACCATGTAGTAGGTAGGTATGGTGGACACAAATGGCATAGGGGTTGGCTCAAGTATTTTGGATGCATGAGAAGTATTCCCTCTCGATACAAGGTTTAGGCTAGCAAGGTTATTTGAAACAAACACAAGGATGAACGGTACAACAAAACTCACATAAAAGACATATGGTAAACATTATAAGACTCCATACCGTCTTCCTTGTTGTTCAAAGCTCAATACTAGATGTTATCTAGACTCTAGAGAAACCAAATATGCAAACCAAATTAACAAGCTCTAAGTATTTCTTCATTAATGGGTGCAAAGTATATGATGCAAGAGCTTAAACATGAGCACAACAATTGCCAAGTATCAAATTATTCAAGACATTTTAGAGTTACTACATGTAGCATTTTCCAATTCCAACCATATAACAATTTAACGAAGAAGAAACTTCGCCATGAATACTATGAGTAGAGCCTAAGGACATATTTGTCCATATGCTACAGCGGAGCGTGTCTCTCTCCCATAAAGTGAATGCTAGGATCCATTTTATTCAAACAAAACAAAAACAAAAACAAACCGACGCTCCAAGCAAAGTACATAAGATGTGACGGAATAAAAATATAGTTTCGGGGAGGAACCTGATAATGTTGTCGATGAAGAAGGGGATGCCTTGGGCATCCCCAAGCTTAGACGCTTGAGTCTTCTTAGAATATGCAGGGGTGAACCACCGGGGCATCCCCAAGCTTAGAGCTTTCACTCTCCTTGATCATATTGCATCATACTCCTCTCTTGATCCTTGAAAACTTCCTCCACACCAAACTCGAAACAACTCATTAGAGGGTTAGTGCATAATAAAAATTCACATGTTCAGAGGTGACACAATCATTATTAACACTTCTGGACATTGCATAAAGCTACTGGACATTAGTGGATCAAAGAAATTCATCCAACATAGCAAAAGAGGCATTGCGAAATAAAAGACAGAATCTGTCAAAACAGAACAGTCCGTAAAGATGGATTTTATTAGGCCACCAGACTTGCTCAAACGAAAATGCTCAAATTGAATGAAAGTTGCGTACATATCCGAGGATCATGCTCGTAAATTGGCTTAATTTTCTGAGCTACCTACAGGGAGATAGACCCAGATTCGTGACAGCAAAGAAATCTGGAACTGCGCAGTAATCCAAATCTAGTACTTACTTTTCTATCAAAGACTTTACTTGGCACAACAAAACATAAAACTAAGATAAGGAGAGGTTGCTACAGTAGTAAACAACTTCCAAGACACAAATATAAAACAAAAATACTGGAGTAAAAACATGGGTTGTCTCCCATAAGCGCTTTTCTTTAACGCCTATCAGCTAGGCGCAGAAAGTGTATCTCAAGTGACATCGAAGGATGAAGCATCAACATCATAATTTGTTCTAATAATAGAATCATAAGGTAACTTCATTTTCTTTCTAGGGAAGTGTTCCATACCTTTCTTGAGAGGAAATTGATATTTAATATTACCTTCCTTCATATCAATAGTAGCACCAACGGTTCGAAGAAAAGGTCTTCCCAATATAATGGGGCAAGATGCATTGCATTCAATATCCAAGACAACAAAATCAACGGGGACAAGGTTATTGTTAACCATAATATGAACATTATCAACTTTCCCCAAAGGTTTCTTTTTAGCATTATCAGCGAGATTAACATCCAAATAACAATTTTTCAATGGTGGCAAGTCAAGCATATCATAGACTTTCTTAGGCATAACGAAATACTTGCACCAAGATCACATAAAGCATTACAATCAAAATTTTTGACTCTCATTTTAATGATGGGCTCCCAACCATCTTCTAGCTTTCTAGGAATAGAAGTTTCAAGTTTTAGTTTCTCTTCTCTAGCTTTTATGAGAGCATTTGTAATATGTTTTGTGAAAGCCAAGTTTACAGCGCTAGCATTGGGACTCTTAGCAAGTTTTTGCAAGAACTTTATAACTTCAGAGATGTGGCAATCATCAAAATCTAAATCATTACAATCTAAAGCAATGGGATTATCATCCCCAAGGTTGGAAAAAATTTCAGCAGTTTTATCACAAGCGGTTTCAGCGGTTTTAGCAGTTTCGAGTAATTTTGCGCGCTTTGCACTAGAAGTAGAAGCATTGCCAACACCAATTATTTTACCATTAATAGTAGGAGGTGCAGCAACATATGAATCATTAGCATTGCTAGTGGTGGTAATAGTCCAAACTTTAGCTACATTTTCCTCTTTAGCTAGTTTTTCATTTTCTTCTCTATCCCACCTAGCACGCAGTTCAGCCATTAATCTTATATTCTCATTAATTCTAACTTGGATGGCATTTGCTGTAGTAACAATTTTATTTTCAATATCCCTATTAGGCATAACTTTCGATTTCAAAAGATCAACATCGGAGGCAAGACTATCAACTCTAGAAACAAGAATATCAATTTTATTGAGCTTTTCCTCAACAGATTTGTTAAAGGCAGTTTGTGTACTAATAAATTCTTTAAGCATGGCTTCAAGTCCAGGGGGTGTATTCCTATTATTGTTGTAAGAATTCCCATAAGAATTAGCATAACCGTTACCATTATTATAAGGATATAGCCTATAGTTATTACTAGAATTGTTCCGATAAGCATTGTTGTTGAAATTATTATTTTTAATGAAGTTTACATCAACATGTTCTTCTTGGGCAACCAATGAAGCTAATGGAACGTTATTAGGATCAACATTGGTCCTATCATTCGCAAGCATAGACATAATAGCATCAACCTTATCATTCAAGGAAGAGGATTCTTCAACAGAATTTACCTTCTTACCTTGTGGAGCTCTTTCCGTGTGCCATTCAGAGTAATTAATCATCATATTATCAAGAAGCTTTGTTGCTTCACCAAGAGTGATGGACATAAAGGTACCTCCAGCAGCTGAATCCAATAAATTCCGCGAAGAAAAATTTAGTCCTGCATAGAAGGTTTGGATGATCATCCAAGTAGTCAGTCCATGGGTTGGGCAATTTTTAACCAGAGATTTCATTCTTTCCCAAGCTTGAGCAACATGTTCATTATCTAATTGTTTAAAATTCATTATGCTACTCCTCAAAGATATAATTTTAGCAGGGGGATAATATCTACCAATAAAAGCATCCTTGCATTTAGTCCATGAATCAATACTATTCTTAGGCAGAGATATCAACCAATCTTTAGCTCTTCCTCTTAATGAGAAAGGGAACAATTTTAATTTTATAATGTCACCATCTACATCTTTATATTTTTGCATTTCACATAGTTCAACAAAATTATTGAGATGGGCAGCAGCATCATCAGAACTAACACCGAGAAAATTGCTCTCGCATAACAAGATTCGATAAAGCGAGGTTTAATTTCAAAGAATTCTGCTGTAGTAGCAGGTGGAGCAATAGGTGTGCATAAGAAATCATTATTATTTGTGCTAGTGAAGTCACACAACTTAGTATTTTCAGGGGTAGCCATTTTAGCAGTAGTAAATAAAACTAACTAGATAAAGTAAATGCAAGTAAACTAATTTTTTTGTGTTTTTGATATAGCAAACAAGACAGTAAATAAAGTAAAACTAGCAACTAATTTTTTTGTGTTTTGATATAATGCAGCAAACAAAGTAGTAAATAAAATAAAGCAAGACAAAAACAAAGTAAAGAGATTGAGAAGTGGAGACTCCCCTTGCAGCGTGTCTTGATCTCCCCGGCAACGGCGCCAGAAAATATGCTTGATGGCGTGTATTTCACACGTTCGCTGGGCAACCCCAAGAGGAAGGTATGATGCGCACAGCAGCAAGTTTTCCCTCGAAAAGAAACCAAGGTTTATCGAACCAGGAGGAGCCAAGAAGCACGTTGAAGGTTGATGGCGGCGGGATGTAGTGCGGCGCAACACCGGAGATTCCGGCGCCAACGTGGAACCTGCACAACACAACCAAAGTACTTTGCCCCAACGAAACGAGTGAGGTTGTCAATCTCACCGGCTTGCTGTAACAAAGGATTAACCGTATTGTGTGGAAGATGATTGTTTGCAGAGAAAATAGTAAAAACAAGTATTGCAGCAGATTTGTATTTCAGTATTAAAAGAATGGACCGGGGTCCACAGTTCACTAGAGGTGTCTCTCCCATAAGATAAAAGCATGTTGGGTGAACAAATTACAGTCGGGCAATTGACAAATAGAGAGGGCATAACAATGCACATACATGACATGATAAGTATAGTGAGATTTAATTGGGCATTACGACAAAGTACATAGACCGCCATCCAACCGCATCTATGCCTAAAAAGTCCACCTTCAGGTTATCATCCGAACCCCCTCCAGTATTAAGTTGCTAACAACAGACAATTGCATTAAGTATGGTGCGTAATGTAATCAACAACTACATCCTCGGACATAGCACCAATGTTTTATCCCTAGTGGCAACAGCACAACACAACCTTAGAACTTTCTGTCACTGTTCCCGGTGTCAATGCGGGCATGAACCCACTATCGAGCATAAATACTCCCTCTTGGAGTTAAAAGCAAAAACTTGGCCGAGCCTCCACTAGTAACGGAGAGCATGCAAGATCATAAACAACACATATGTAATAACTTGATAATTAACATGACATGGTATTCTCTATCCATCGGATCCCGACAAACACAACATAGAGTATTACAGATAGATGATCTTGATCGTGTTAGGCAGCTCACAAGATCCAACAATGAAGCACAATGAGGAGAAGAAAACCATCTAGCTACTGCTATGGACCCATAGTCCAGGGGTGAACTACTCACTCATCACTCCGGAGGCGACCATGGCGGTGTAGAGTCCTCCGGGAGATGAATCCCCTCTCCGGCGAGGTGCCGGAGGAGATCTCCGGAATCCCCGAGATGGGATCGGCGGCGGCGGCGTCTCGGTAAGGTTTTCCGTATCGTGGTTTTTCGCCTCGGGGGTTTCGCGACGGAGGCTTTAAGTAGGCGGAAGGGCGAGTCGGGGCCCGACGAGGGGCCCACACCATAGGGCGGCGCGGGCCCCCTGGTCGCGCCGCCATGTGGTGTCGCCACCTCGTGGCCCCACTTCGTATGCTCTTCGGTCTTCCGGAAGCTCCGTGGAAAAATAGGCCCCTGGGTCTTCGTTTCGTCCAATTCCGAGAATATTTCGTTACTAGGATTTCGAAACCAAAAACAGCAGAAAACGAGAACCGGCACTTCGGCATCTTGTTAATAGGTTAGTTCCAGAAAATGCACGAATATGACATAAAGTGTGCATAAAACATGTAGGTATCATCAATAATATGGCATAGAACATAAGAAATTATCGATACGTCGGAGACGTATCAATCAACTACTTCATCGGCCGACCAACAGATTTTTTGTTTTTGCGTCGCCATCTGACTTCTTCGACAACTCGATCGGAAGAGGACGTCCCTGCTCTGATCTGAACTACTTCGATTTCTCCTGCAACAATGTCTCCAACTTTGCATGGTTCCGCGTGAACCAGGACGAAAAGCATCATCGTCTTCAACTACTAGAGATTGCACGTGGCCGCTGCAGTTCGTGTGTCTCCCGAACAGAATCAATTCCCGTGGAGGCAATGGACTGCTGCAGCGAGAGCAGCATCTACTACCGGCGTGAGGCCGTATATACATCAAAGAGCAATGGTATTATTTGTTCGTCACGAGGCGCAACAATCAAATCACGTGGGCCCTGCTAGGATTTCCTTGGATGTTGATGTCACGGAGGAGTACCAAAGCCGATCAGTTTCTACCAAAAAGCTGAAGAGCCGACAAAATTCTACCAAAAAGCAAAGTCAAAGGCTGTTTGAATCTATACTACTTCATGAAGTCAACTGACAATATTAGACGAACAGCCGCGTCTGTTTTAGAGAAGATATCACAAGTCAATCAGGGACAATCATCCGATACAAAAATATCAGGTTCTATATTTCCAATTACGCAAAATTTATTTCGCCAAATATTTTTTGTATTTGCTCGCAGTTTTTTGCACCGCGATATAACTACAGATTGAAGCAAAGTTTCGACTGCTCTGCTTGGTCGACTGTGCCCGCCATGGCGCACTTGTTTTACTCGGGGATTCGTTCGCCATGGACCCGACATCGCGGACCCGATATATTCGGGTGCTCGCCCGTCCTCTTCATCAACTATTTTCGGCCGCATATCTATTTTGACTACGCCCGCTGCATGGACTATCTTTGGTGGCGAAACTATTTCGACTGCGCCCTCTTCATCAACTACTTCCGGTCAGACGCCGCGCAACTTCATCGACCGCGTCCGCCACATGACCTGCTTTCACGTTGGCTCCGCCGCACCCGATAATAAAGCTAAGTGTTCCTCTTTCAAAATTTAACTATTATTTACTTTCGCCACACCCAAATACTCGGGGGCTGCGTTATTACATCTTTACAATAAAATACACCCGACACTCGGAGATGCGCCATTACTTCGTTACCACAAATATACTCGGTTACTTGGTGAATTTCTTTTCTTCGGCTTAGTGGAAATATCTTCTCCGGTTCAATGGAATTATCTTCTTCGGTTCAGTGAAATTATTTTCTTCGGCCCAGTGGAATTATTTTCTTCGACTTAGTGGCTTTATCTTCTTCGGTTTAGTGGATTTATTTTCTTCGGATTACTGGATCGGTTTTCTTTGGGCTATTATTGGTTCACTTATAAAATATTACCCGACGCGTTTCCGGGTCAATGGATTCATCTTCTATGGTTATTACTAGAACTATTTTCTTCGGATCAATGGATTCATCTTCTATGATATCAGCGGATTCATCTTCCATGATTATTACTGGATTCTTCGAGCCAATGGATTCATCCTCTATGATATCGACGGATTTATCTTCAATATATGCTCTATATTTAATGGCGTAATCTTCAATATGGATTCATCTCAAATACTTCATCTGGGATTCATCTTCGTATATTATTGTCTATGGCTTCATCTTAAATGGCTTCACCAAATATGACGCCGCGACTCCATCAACTTATTTCGACGTCACGCCTAACGCTCGGGGACTCGACAACGATTTCGCCTCGGGTCACGACTCCGACACAACAATCATGACGTCACCTCTGCAACGCTCGGGGGCTCGGCTATTTCTTCATCAACAATTTCGCGGCAACCACTTTCGTTATTTGGTGGTTTTTACTTCAGCTCGACTTCTTCTCGGCACTCGAAGACTTCATCGCATCGACTCTGTCATGCCCAATAAGCTAAGTGTTCCTTTGTTTTACATAAAGTTGATTATCATTTACTTTCGCCGCACCCGACGCTCGGGGGCTGAGCGGCATATATTCGCTTTACATATCATCGAATCTGAGCATCTAACACCGCATGCGAAAAAGAGAGTCAAGGAAAAGATAGAAAAAGTTTGTTTATTTGTGCAGGAGAAAGCAAAATTTAAAGTATATAAGAGAGAACCCGACGAAATTGTCTACGGGAAGAACTCGACGAAATTGTCTTCAAGAAAGGATAGGTCCCGACGAAATTGTCCTCAAGGAGGACCCGAAGAATTATCTTCAAAGAGGACCCGAAGAAATTTTCCTGAAGGAGGAACTCGACAAAATTATCATCAAGGAGGAACCAAAAAAAAAAGGAAAAGAGAAGAGGATAGACAAATCTTCGGGTCCATTGACTCGTCATTTGTTCCGAGCAAGAGTATCGGCGATGTGCCTGCCGACAATATAGAAGAACCCAATATGTTTGGCTGTCTCATCACGCCCGAGAAAAATATAGAAGAACCCGCAAAATGGGTCATTGCATCAGCCGAACAAGGCACTTGACAAAATATTCTCAGAGCGCCAAAGTCGCAAACAATCTCTGAATGCCGCAAAACTCTGCGAAGGTAAGACCCCAGATCCGTTCTGTGTGGCGTGGCATCGCCAAAGATTGCGCTCTGCTACTTTTATCCGTATCAACAGATACGAAGAAAAATCCTAACGGACGCGTTAGGTACCCGATAAATATGACTGGGACTCGACAGAATGGTAAGACCTTAAGCGGCACTCGTCGAAGTTTACACCAGTATCCCGAGATCATGTCCAGGGACGTGATCTTGAAGTAGGTTTTTGCGGATTGCCACTAGAGCAGTTAACTAGTACCTGATCCGTCAGATTAACTAGCCCCAATTACCATTATCCCTGTACAATATAGATATGGATGTCAAATAAAAATAGAGTCGATAAAAAGAGGGGCTGCGCCAAGTTGTCTATCGAGTAGTACAACTTGAGCCTATGCCTAGGTGCAAGCACCTGCTCATAGGCTCGGGGCTACTCTTATCGAGAGTATTGTTCACCCTCCCGATAAGAAAGAGGAAAAATTGTGGAGTCAATTACAAGCAAGTTGAGCCTACACCCAAGTGCAAACACTTGGCTGTAGCCTCGGGGCTACTCCCATCGGGAGCGCTGGTCGCGCACCCGATAGAAAAATAACTTCGACAAGCATCTATGACAATCAAGGTTTGTAGACTCAACTCGATTCTATGACTCGAGTGGAGCCTACTCCCATCGGGAGCACATGGATTTCATCAAATCCTTCAGAAATATAGTTAAGTTCTTTATCGAGTAGTACAACTTGAGTCTATGCCCAAGTGCAAGCACTTTCCATAGACTCGGGGGCTACTCCCATCGGGAGCGCTGTCGCGCACCCGATAATTTCAACAATCGTCGACATCATCTACGCTACACATGATCTACGACATGGACCTCGCCTTGTATTTTCTTCGACTCCGGAGATGGTTATGCTTGGAGTTTCTACGCAAGTCTTCGACTTCCCTATAAACTCGGGGGCTACTGACATGGGTATACCCTTTGGGTACTCATTATTGGTATACCTGGATCGGCTCGGCCCAATATGGAGAAGGCCTAATAAGGCAACCCGAAGGAGTAGTCGACTAGGACTCTTGTAAAACCCTAGGCTGGTTGCATATATAAAGCTAGCCAGGGCACCCGAAATAAGGGAGACAACAGATAGACAGAATATAGACAACATAGCTCCGCCTACAGCGGCACCCTGTAAACACATCTATACTGGATTGCTAGCAGCACGTAGGGATCCTCCACCGAGAGGACCCGAAGCTGGGTACGTCGTGTGCCTAATCTCGCTCCCGGAATCTCCATCGTCGCTCTCTCCCGAAACCTAAATCTACAATACGTAGGCATTGCCGAGGTGATCCCTTGTCACATGGTTTATGTAGCTAGTGTCCTGATATATCACGTCCTTTCACCTTTTCCGTTCTGTGGTTCTTCTTTTTAAAACATACACATGTAGCTGGCTAGTGTCCTGGCATGTCACTCCTTGCACTTTTTATCAATCTATGGCCTAGGTACGTGGATGTGAAAAGGGAAAGAAAAATAAAAAAGTGTACCCGTTCGTGTCCAGCTATTTTTACTTGACGTTTCAATCATTTTTATTCTTTGTTTAAATACACATGGTTTATGTAGCCAGTGTCCTGGTATATCACGTTCTTTCACCTTTTCCGTTCTGAACAAATACATCTAGCTAGTGTCATATAATATATCACGTTTTGTTATTTTCTGGCTAGCACGTGGTTCTTCTTTTTTAAACATGCACATGTAGTTAGCTAGTGTCCTGGCACGTCACTCCTTGCACTTTTTATCAATCTATGTCCTACGGACGTTGATGTGAAAAGGGAAAGAGAAATAAATATGAAAATTATCTCATGAAAAGGTACGGAATAGCTCAAAAGGTCTAACGTGTTGGACTAATTAACTGGACATATCTCACATATTTGTTACGTAAATCTCACAGTTAATTTAAAATCCTAGCCATATATTTTAAAAATTAGTTTATAATTTATTTGTTTTAAAATTTATTGTCTAGTTTGTATGTTAAAAATGCTTGAACTTGATTCGAGAATTAGTTTATAATCAGCAGAACTTGTTCTCGCGTTTGAACTTGCTCTTTCAAAGATGCGCTACAACCAATGTAGAAATTGAAGAGTTCTTCAAAAAAAAAAAAAAAAAAAGCATAAAAACAAAACAGTGGGGTGTCCAAAATTTGTCGGACCGCTGGGGGTGCCCCGGACGCAAACGGACAATTTACGCCTCGCGGTCATTTTCGCGTCCGCCAGGCGACGGAAACAGACGCTCGCGGATAATTTGGACGTCCGAAATGCGTCACCTAAAGGAGATGGCCTTAAAGCTGCCTAAACGCATCGCCAGGTAATACTTCAGGTTTCACTTTTTTCTTACAAAATTACTTCCAACATTTTCGGGTGCCATCACGTTTTGGCCTTATAGCTAGGTAGTGTTTTTTTTGGTTCCCACGTTCTTATCTTGTAAGGTGTTTTCTTTTATATTTTAATAGGTACCTCCAATATGGAACGTGTCAAACCACTTTATTTCAGTAGTTATGTACGTAATTACTAATCTCTTGTTTAATCGTAGCCACATGATTCAGATTTAGTTTTTCTTTTACTATATAATAGGTAAATAATAGATAACAAACTATACTAAAATCCTGACAAAACAAAAAAACCTAACAATAAATCTTGGTTAGAGTTGAAAGTTTGAAAGAAGAAGCCACACTTAGGATGCAAGATCGCATGCTGCATTTACAAACCTAGATAAAATATAAGAGTGTGCGTACATGTGTGCATCACATCCAAGCAAATTTGCAACAGAGGAAGTAGTAATAAAAATATGAGTAATAAAAACCTAACTTCCCATGGAATTAATTTGCAATCAAACTTCAACTTAAACATACATACTCTAGATGAAGTTTCAAACTCGGCGGATCATGATTTCAAACTCAGAGGATCATGATTGATCATATAACACATTACCATACACATAAACTACTCCCTCTGTCCAATATATATACTACTATATTGTCCGTAATAGAATTTTCTATTGTGAGACAGAGGAAGTAGTAACAGTTTTGTCCACCAAGTCAGGTGATGAAACTGGTAAGAAATCATTGCTTTGAGCCTCGGTGACTATCTTAGTCAAGCAATTGACAACAAAGACTGAACAAAAAGGCAGACATGGGGTTACCTTTTCCGACAAAGGGAGACGTGGGGAGGGGGGTCACCTTGCCTCACACTGTCGAAAGTTTCCACGAACCACATACACATATGTAACTAGTTGAAGTTTTGAGAAGGACAATCATTGTTTTGAAAGTTTCGTTCGTTGAACACGATAGCCTCATACATATACATATGAGGAAACTTTTCAAAATATCAATTCTAATCATCACTACTAGAAAAGCAGCTACCCATGGCACACCTATTTTCACTACCACGGCCCATCACACGTGCGCCACGGGTACCAAACCTGGTGCGTCATGGCTATATTTTTGAAAAGTATTATTTTTTTATATTTTTGTGAACTTTTTTTGCGTATAATTTTATTAATACGTTCTATGCGCTGGGGAACCGAAGATGCTCCGCGTCGTGGAGCGGGATTGAGACGCGCGAGGCTGGCGATGGCGTTGACCAGCTGAAGGCCTGCAGCTAAGGCGTGGGGCAAGGTGGTTGGGATGGGCGTGTGCGACGGGAGGCGAGCGGCTAGGACGGAGACAAACTTAGGAGGAAGGGCGATGGCGCTACTGGTTGGCATCGACCAGCGAAGTGAGGTGGAGAGGGGGAGGTTAGGCAAGGGAGAACGCACGTCATAGGAGGGAGCAGAGCAGTAGGGAGAATTTGGCATGGAGAGGAGGCATGGAGGAAGAGGAAGAGGAGGCAGGGAGAAATGGAAAGAGGCAGGTAGGAAGAGGAAGATGAGGCAGAAGCAATGAGAGGAGGCACGAAGGAAGAGGAAGAGGAGCCAGGGAGGGAGAGACAGAGTTAGGACCCGATCTAAAATATCTGTCGATGACGGAGGGGGTGTTGGAAAAAACGCCAGGGATTTGGGTGGGGTCCATGGGTAAGTGAGAACTTTTTAAAAAATTGCACAGCAAAACCTAAAACATCAAAAAAAAACTCAATTTTCCTTTTGAATTTGGGGATCCTAAAAAAATTAGCAAATGGCCACAAGCGTTGTAACTTTTTCAAATGGCCATAGGTTACTACCATAATACTACATGGCAAAGGATTATTTTTATTTTTCAAAACTGAAAAGGCAGTCCACAAGTTTGGACGAGGGGGGGGGGGGGGGCAAAATTTGCCCACACATACCCATGACGCACCCTATAGTTGGTGCACCACTATTATGGAATGCGCCACATGTATGTGCGATCACCCATCCCCATCCCGGCGCAGGAATACCGGTGACGCACCACTTTTCACGATGTGCCACATGGTAAGAGCCATGGCACACTTGTTTTTGGTTGCCACAGGTGTATATGTACCCGTGGCGCACCACCTTTTTCATGCACTACAGGTACTCCATCTACTTATAGATGTTTTTATAGTAGTGCATATTCCACGCTTTCCTCTGAAAAAAGGGGTATAATGAAGTCACATACATTGATCAAATCTCTTGCATGATATTCCTTCTTCTTATAGAAAATGTTTTGTCAAACACTTATCAAGTTTCCAGCAATGGGTTTCATCCACTTTAATTTCCTCGTCAAAAGACTACAAGGAGTATTCCCATGATCGCGATCGCAGGCATAGGTCTCCGGCGAGTGATTCCACTCGTCAGGCATACTGCGAGTCTTCTGTTCAGTGGACACTTATCATATGCATGCGACGAGTGAATCCCAGAAAATTTCCACGGCCCAGTACACATTCGTACAGCTTAGCCCAGTCGAGGGTCTCCGAAGTCATCATAGAACTCGAGAGCCTCGTACGTTCGCGCGGTGCTCCTGTCTGTCCAATGGCGAAAGACGCCCGCAGGGTGCGTGCCTGTGCGATGCTGTGACCTCGTGGGACAACTGACAAGAGGGATCTTCAAGGGTGATGAGCACTCGCTAGCAGTCTGGCCACATGATGACACACGATTCACATCCGTGAGAAAACCAAGCCGCGTTTAATTGGCAGCTTGGTTCTACGAATGTGAAGAAATAAACCGCGTTGGCTCCGGGAAAACCCTAGATCCAGGTCTCCCGGATCGGATGATGACGGGCGTTTCCAGCGTCGTTCTACCTCTTGGATATCATTTTTGGAGCAGCGGCTGGATGGAGGTGGATCTTTGGTGGAGTGGTGTTTATCTACCACGTTGACGTTGATGATTCTCGGCGGCGTGGAGCTGCAGGATATCGAAGACGGGCGCGGACTACAGGACATGTGCAGGATGGTGGAGCTGTTTGGCGTCATGGTGATATCGACGGCAGGTCTGGCAAGGTCAATCCGGTGATCCCTCTTGAAGATGAGTGCGAGAAAGATGGCGGTAGCGATTTCTGTGGTGTGTGTTGGCGTGCGCTGAGAGTCTGCTTGATTGGATGTGCTTCTCCCCTGCTATTGGGCGGCTTGGGAAGACATTTGGTTGTTTGTATGATGTGAGTTGGTGTATTGTCACCCCTTCATCAGGTTTAGCGAGGTGGCTTCGAGTTTGATCTTTTGTATTGCTCTTGTAAGTTGTGAATAATCTAATAAAAAAAGTCGTGTTTATCCCTTAAATGCATAAGCTGGGGCGATTTTTTCCCATTTCGAAAAAAAAAAACCCGGTGTTCGCTCGCTGATCCACATGGAGTACTGTATGTCAGCTGCCAGGACGCCATCATGATTGCTCGTAATGTACTTCCATCAAGATAATCAGAAATCACTGGTATGGATGGAGCACTAAGATGCACGTACGCACCGAGATCGAATTAGTTCCTTCCATGTTTAATTTACGCATTTCAAACAATTTGCAGTGCAGTCAATTAGCTCCCTTTTCACTAGCTCTCCACTCCCTGTCTGGGTGACACAATCCTACAATGAGGATGCCAAATGAAAAGAGGGAATCACTCAGTTATCCATTTCACCAGGAGCAGCATCAAACTATACCTACTCTAAAGGAATACTCAAATAGTAGAAACATACACTTGTCAATGAAAGTAACACTGATCTCAGAAGAGAACTCATTAGAGCATCTCCAGCCGTTGAGGCTCCCGGGCCGAAATCCGACGTTATTTAGCGCCGGATCGGACGAAAGTTTAGCCCGGGAAGCGCCGAAGTTCCAGCCGTCTCCCCGGTAGACACCCGAGGTTTGGCGATTTTTAGAGGAAAACATTCCTGGATGCCAAATGTCGTGCATAAATCGGCGAATTTGACCAGTTTTACCAACATTTGGCTTATTATTACAAATAAACTTTTACAGTTCAACAAAATAAGATAACTTTTCAAACAAATCAAATGGAAATTAGTTGGTGTTGCCTCGAAGTGTCCATATGTGCTCCACCAGATCATCCTGCACCTGTTGATGCATTGTGGAGTCTCGAATCTCCTGACGCATAACAATGAACGCAGTCCACGATACCGGCACCTGGTGGTTAGGCTGTGCAAGAGGACCATCTCTGTCATATGGTGCAGCTAGCTCGCTCGGAGGAACCGGATGCTTCCGCTCATTCTCGATAATCATGTTGTGTAAGCACACACAACAGTTCATCACCGGACTATAGCAAATCTCTGCTGGAGGACACCAAATGCACGCTCGACATCCTTTCGGCAAACTTTTTGTTCCTTGGCAAACTGCTGCTCCTTCGGAAGGCCGAGGCTTGAGATAATCTTCACAAATGTTTCCCACATTGGATAGATACCGTCTGCAAGATAGTATCCCTTGTTGTACTGTCGGCCATTGATCACAAAGTTAACCGGGGGAGCATGACCCTCAACAAGCTTGGAGAAAACCGGCGAGCACTGCAAGACGTTGATGTCGTTGTTGGATCCCGGCATACCAAAGAAGGAGTGCCAAATCCAGAGATCATGGTTAGCCACTACCTCAAGTATCACAGTGCAGCCTTTTTTGTGACCCTTGTACATTCCCTGCCAGGCAAACAGACAGTTCTTCCATTTCCAATGCATGCAGTCAATGCTTCCAAGCATCCTGAAATCCTCGAGCTTCATTGACAGCGAGGATCTTAGCAGTGTCTTCGACAGTGGGTGATCTCAAGTAGATGTCCCCGAACATTGCTATCACCGTCCTGTAGAACCGGTAGAAACAATCAAGGGCGGTGGACTCCGCCATCCGAAGATAGTCATCGGTAGAATCATCAGGAGCTCCATATGCCAGCATCCGCATAGCCACCGTGCCCTTTTGGAGGATGGAAACCCCTGCCATGCCGATGCAATTCAACTTGCATCTAAAATAGGAGTCGTACTCCCGAAGGGCATACACAATTTTTAGGAAGAGCTTCCGGCTCATCCTGAAACGACGCCTAAAAACAGCCTCACAGTGCAATGGATCATCGGCGAAGTAGTCGGCGTAGAGCATGCAGTAGCCCTCCATTCGCTGCCTCGGCTTGCACTTCCAGCGACTTGGTGCCGACCCACCACGACGACCAATGACCGACTCGGCGTACAAGCCGGACAGGCAAGCTAGGATCAGCAGGTGCTCCTCGTCTTGGGCGTCGGCTGCCGTTTCTTCTTCAAGAAGCTCGGCGAACATCTGCTCCTCCTCTTCGTCGGAGTTCATGCCCGGCCAGGCAATTGGACGAACACCTGTCGGGTGTGTCGTCGAAGAGCGACACGAGGCAGCTGCCCGGCGGCAGAAAAAAGGCATAGGGTACAACCGGCGGCGGAATATAGGCTGCTGGGTGGAGGAACGGCGGAGTTGGGGCAACCTGCCGGCGGATTGCCGAGGGGTGGTGCCGGCCGCGAGAGAGCAAAGGGAGGGGAGGTGGGATTTGCGTCGACAAAGTGGTGGGGTTCGCCTGTTCTCTCGCCGACAGAGCGGGCCCGTCCCCGCTTTTCTCTCATCCAATGTCCCCGAGCGCTCCCGGGAGATCGGGGATGGCCTGGGCTCTCCGGACGGATGAAAGGCCTAATCCGGACGAAAACGAGAGCCGGGGAGGCGCGACTGGACCGTTTTCGTCCATCCAAATAAAAAAAAGGCGTCCCAGGGGCCTCGTCGGAGAGCATCTCGGTGTCCTTCCAGTGAAAACAGAGCTAGAAATCACGGACGGATCGAACCACATGCATCATGCATGAGACAAGTGAACTCCAGGAAATTTCCACGGCCCAGTACACATACGTACAGCTTAGCCCAGTCGAGGCTTTGGGAAGGACGGTCGTCGTTGTCTTCCAACTCATCGTGGAACTCGAGAGCCTCGTACGTTCGCGCGATGCTCGTCCAGGTCCAATGGCGAAAGACGAGCGCTGGGCGCGTGCCTGTGCGATGTCGTGGCTTCGTCGGGCAAGAGGGATCTCCGAGGGTCCCTGGTGATGAGCACTCAGAACCATCAGGCAGGCCACCGGATGACAGAGCAATCGCGTGACCATGCTCCTAGGGTCTTCCGTGTGAGAAAAGAATGACACTCATCATGCATGGCGCAGCCGCGTTTGCTGATGCATTTCAAAGTCTTTGGCAGCAGCATGCATATTGTCAATTAGCAGGTTGATTGTACGAATGTGTAGAAATAGGAGGCGCAACCGCGTTCGCTGATCCACATATGGAGTATGTCAGCTGCCAGGAAACCCTGCATCATGATTGCTCGTACTGTACTTCCATCAAGATAATTAATCAGAAATCACTCGCATGGATGGAGCACTAAAATGCACGGCGTGGAGACCAAATTAGTTGCTTGTTGCTACTATGTTCACGCATTTCAAACAAGTTGCAATGCAGTCAATTTGCTCCATTTTCACTAGCTCTGCGGTCTATGTCTGCGTAACTGAGGTGACAATCCTACAATGAGGATGCCAAATTAAAAGACTGAATCACTCAGTTGCCCATTTTACCAGGAGCAGTATCAGATTATACCTTCTCCAAAGGAATCCCCAAATAGAAACATAAAACATGTCAATCGCAGCAACACTGCTCTCAAAAGAGAACTCATTACTTCCTTCCACTGTTCTGAGTTGGGGAAAAGGGCCACTTACCAGGGGATTAAGTTGCTTTTCCACTTGCCAGGAAAGAAACAAAACATCATTGAGTACATCAAGGAATGACATGTTTCTCTACTGAACAAACCAGAACTACCATGTATTCATCCAACCCTTGTTCATACCTAACTTTGCCTGAACTCACATCAGCATTGATTTCATTGAATGACTACCACCATCTAAAAATAAAGATATCATCATAGTCATAGTAGATGGATTCACCAAACATGGACACTTGGTCTCTCAAAAATCCCATAAACATGAGAAGTGAGTGCTAGCTTAGTGGCAAGTCTTCAAGTGCGCAGCCAGCCCACCAGGATTTGAATCCTCTCTGTAGCGGTAATTCGCTGGAGCGGCGGACTAAACAGGTTATTATCCGGAGCGGTAATTTGCTAGAGAGTCTCATCCTACCTAACAACGTATAGTCAAGGGAGAGATCATTCCCTGTTGGTCAACGTTTTTAAAAACTTTCAGTAAAAACATATTTAAGTTGCATGGGCTGCCTTCTGTCTTGTCACCGATAGGGATAGGATTTTTACGAGCAACGTTTGGCAAGAGTTTTTCTGAACACTACGTGACGAGGGATTAACTCGTCAATGCCTACAAGTTGTAGACTTAGATTTTCGTAGAAAGTAGAGGGCAAGTAGACCTCAAAGGTTGTCAGACGAACAAAGGCGTCTAACTCAACAAAACACGGTGGCTAGGGTTCACAATGATTCGATCCTTATTTCGTCCTCCGCTTCCCCTTTATATAGGAGGTGAAGCTGAGTCTTTTCCGTGTCGCACAAGTATAAGTTATCGGGCTGCACTCAGCCTTTTCCTATATTGATTACAAGTTTTCTATAATAACTTTACTTTCCTAATCCGAACATCTTCATCCTTCCGGGCTTCCGAAACTTCAACTCCATGAACCTTTTGCTCCAATAATAGACCAGGGGTATGTATGCGACATGCTCCTTAGGCATACCTATATCACTACGAGAGTCAAGCTTCATTTCAGCACTGCTTACCACTCATAGACATATGGGCAACAATGCCTTGAAAATTACCCGAGGAACATGGCTTTCCTGCAACCCAAGAAATGGCACCATTGGCTGGTACTTGCACAATGGTGGTACAACACCACTTTTCATACAACTCTCCAAATGACTCCTTTTCAAGCAATATATGGCGGACCTCCTCCTCAAATTGCTGAAAGGTACTACAACTTGAAGACACTCGAGCTGATTTCAAACCTACTCCTACTGAAGTTGCTCAACAGGTTAAGCAAACCTTGCTCAAAGCAGAAGGAATGAAAATTACACAGATCTGAAACACAGCTGCAAATTGGAGATATGGTGTATTTGAAGTTGCATACTTGCGGAGGATGGTGGCAGTTGGATATTAGGAGAACGTCTTGGTGGTGATGAACATTAGGATTCCATCACAATAGTGTTAGCGCTCAAGTTTCTCTCCTATTGACTGGGCGTGTTATGGCTACAACATGGAGGAATTGCTTCGAGTAGTCCCCATTCCATGTTCTTCCTGGCAAATAAGATGTGCCGAATAAAATATTTTTTCAACACCTGGCTAATAAAACAAAAGTATGGTCCTAGAAGCCAGGTGTTAAAGAAAAGGTCTCGTTTGAAACATAAAAAATGGGTATCTGTCTATCTGACCTCGTGATCCTAGCTAGAAGCCAGGTGTTGGAAAAAAAAAATTTAAGGCCGGATCCCATAGAAACCCAAATATCTGTCCAGATATGAATCATATTAACTCACAACATCAGTACAGCACATCATCTCCACATATAAATTGATTTTTGCACAAGAAAAATTGCTGCCGCTGATCAGAAAAGGGACAAGAGGATGGCTGAAACACCAAGACAAACATAATTTTTTTCACAGCAGACCTTGTTTGTTTATCCATATGTGCAGGCGCTGCTCGATGATTAAACCGATCTTGTGCAATGAAATGCTTCGATGGCTCCAACTGCAAGAAGATGACCTGATTGTTGGCTTCACATGGGATGGATACAGATGATATTTCCTCTACACCATGACCAAGAACCACAACGCCGTGCAGGCAATGGCTGCCACCCAGGATAAGTTGTTTGCACTTGTCGAGCCTGCACCACTGTCCCCTTCCCTCTTCCTCGACTGTGCCTCGACAAGCCATGGCGATTCACAGCAGACGCAGGATGGCCTGGCCCTGGCATACATCTCACACATGCTCATGGAGGAGGACATTCCTGTCGACAAGTTCTTTTACCGATACCCTGACCACCCGATGGTCCTGCAGGCCGAGCAGCCCTTCGCCGAGATCCTCTCTGCTTCCGGCACCACCTCATATGGGTTCCTGTCTACTGAGGTACACAATCCTACCTTCTTGAATGGCACAGTCACCGTGGCAGAGGAGCCCAGCAGTAGCAGCACCAGCATCGGCATGCTGTCCAGCATGGCTTTTCTCAAAGGCATGGAGGAAGCCAACAGGTTCTTACCCACACAAAACGGGTTCATGGATGGTAGAAGGCGTAAGAACAGGTTTGACGACTTGGATGGTGAGACGGTGCCGCGCATGGGCAGGAGCAGCAAGCAAATAGTGCCTGTGCATACTGACTCAGAGAAGGAACACACCACGGTTGAGATGTCAGACGACCTGCTCACCTCTAGCGGCTACGACATGTACCCCAGTGAGACAATGAAGGAGAGGGGTGACAAGGCGGCGCAGCAGAGCATTTGCAGGAAGGCGCCGCGTGTGAGGCATGGTGCGACGCAGATGATGGTGGCTGACCTGGAAACGTTGCTCATCCGCTGCGCTGAGGCGGTGGCTACCATCGACCGGCGCAGAGCAGGCGATCTTCTGGAGCGGATCAAGAGGAACTCATTGCCGACGGGGGACGCGACGCAGCGGCTGGCGCATTACTTTGCCGAGGGGCTGGAGGCACGGCTGGCAGGCACAGGTTGGCAACTCTACCACTCAATCACCGTGGCGACGCACGCCAACATCATGGAGTTCCTCAAGGGCTACCACCTGTACATGGCCACCTGCTGCTTCCTGAAGGTGTCCATCCACTTCTCCAACAAGAACATCTACAACGCAGTGGCGGGGAGGAAGAAGCTGCACATTGTGCACTACGGCGTCAACGACGGGTTCCAGTGGCCGGAGTTGCTCCGGTGGCTAGCAGAAAGGGAGGGTGGGCCACCGGAGGTGAGGTTAACCGGAATTATTAGCCCACAGCCCGGGTTGTGTCCGGTCAAGCATGCCGAGGAGTCGAAACACAGGCTCAGCCACTGCGCAAGCCAGTTAGGCGTGCCATTCAAGTTCCGTGCTATCATAGCCAAGTTAGAGGTCATCCGCGCCGAGGACCTCGACATTGATCCTGATGAGGTGCTCGTCGTGAACAACCTTTTCCATTTTAGGACCTTGATGGACGAAGGCCTCACCTTCGACATGGTAAACCCAAGGGACTTGGTGCTCAACACTGTCAGGAAGATGAAACCCTCCGTGTTCGTCCACGCCACCATAAACGGACCTTACAGCTCTGCACTCTTCAAGACTCGTTTCCACCAAGCGCTATCTAACTTCACGGCACAGTTTGACATGATGGCAACCACCATGCCGCGGGAGCGGGACAGCGGCAAGAGGTTACTGCTTGAGCGCAAAGTATTGGGCCGGCGCGCAGTGAATATCATTGCCTGCGAGGGCGCTGACCGGGTGGAACGCCCTCAGAACTACAAGGAATGGCAGACACAAAACCAGCGAGCGGGCCTGAGGCAACTGCCGTTGGACCGTGACATTGTTGAGATGCTCAAGGACCAAGTGAAGGAGCAGTACCACAGGCATTTCATAGTCAATGAGGATGGCCACTGGCTTCTGCTGGGATGGAAAGGCAGGGTGCTCTACGCCCTCTCGACATGGGCAGCTGATGATGGAAATGGCTCCCAACCCCCGTAGAATCAGATAGATTGATAGCACCAGATTTGTGTGTGTGCTTTCTACAGTATTTCTGTAGTTGTAGCTTAGTAACGGAGACCATGATCAGGTTGTCAAGTTGAACATGTTCTTCAGAGCTGTAGTGAGCACATATATATCCATCTTAACCGTGTGAAAGTTTCTCACTGCATTGTGAGAGATATAAGATTATGTTGAAACTCAAAATCAATCAGCTTGCTAAAGTGGCTGGATATCTTTCTGCAATTCTAGAATTAAATATTTGAGATACAGATCCCTCAATAAGACATGAGATGGTATGAGGAACAGAGTCTTAGCTTGAGCTGAAGGTAACTTGTCAGTGGAGAAGGGAGCCGGCCTGCCAGCGTTTTTATAGCCTCAAATAGTCAATTGGAGCAGGGTCTCTCTGACTCTCTTCCCCTGCCCTGGAGACTAGGGGCATTGCTCTTTTATTTACGCTGGTAACGAGCAGATAGCACAGATAGAGGAATATTAGCAACCTAGAGAGGATGCCCCTGCCGGAACCCAAAAGACGATCACCCTCATCAACCACCAGAACTATACTGGTCTCAATCGATGTCTATGTCACTATGTGCAGCATCATCACCGCCAGAGCTGTCAATTTCTTCACCTTGCATATCAGATTTTGGATTTGTGCGTCATTTGTAGTCATATCTATATTATAATCTTAGAAACGCTGCCTATCAATGAGGTTGAGGTGGCTGAAAGCCTTTTTTCTCCTTCTGGAGAAGAGTCGAGGACAAAAGTCAGGACTCAGGACTAGAGTTCATAAAGCTCAAGGGTACACACAGGATGGAGATTCTGAGAGACCGGCAACGAGGAGCTGTGCATCCTGTTCTTCAGCAGCACGGATCTAGGGGATGAGCTTACAAAGATGAGCTTACAAAACAAGTTGAGCCATGAGGTCAGGTCCGAAACGACTCAAGTACGTCCGTTATTCTTTGTATCATGTTCTGAGATGAACCTAATTATAAGTCAAATTTCAGAACCAACCTACTTTAACTATCCACAAAACTGTAGCAAGAAACATGCATAAGCCCATCTCATGTATTAATTTTTAGCCGAACAGAATGAATGACACACAAGGCAATCAAACATGGAAAACTGAAGCCAAACGTGTCATCTAACAAATCGTTATGGTTATAAACTTACAATCGCAGCATCTCAATCTTCATCAGTTAAAAAGGAAATGTGGTCCCTGTCCACCCTGTGCTTCCTGCTCTTGAGCTTCGGCAATGCCACCATCCAGGAAGGAACCTCGCAGCCTGAAGATACCAGCACATTCGCAATGTTGCGCAGGAATGGCTTGTCCTCCTCTGTGAAGAACGTGATCGCCTCCCCCGATCTGCCTGCTCTTCCAGACCGCCCTGTATAACAAGACAAGTGATTTATAATCTTACTGCAACGGCCATGTCCAGGAGGGAAAGCCGAATATCTTTCTTACCTATTCTGTGAATATAGGCAGAAGCAGACTCTGGAAAATCGTAGTTGATTACGCAGTTGACACCTTTGAAATCCATTCCACGGGCAAGGACCTCCGTTGCTATTAGTACCCAACTCTTGCCAGCTCTCAAGTTGTCAACAGCATCTTCGCGCTACAGTTAGGAAATACAAATTGAGCTAGTGGGCTCGATGTCGACAATATTACACAAGTGAAAATCAAAATAACATGCATTTATAAAAAAAAAATCAGTAGTAACATGTATTTTGCAAAAGTTACCTGCTCTTCACTAAGGTCTCCATGAATTACATCGGCTCTAATGTCATCAAATGCCAGTTCCTTGTAGAGCTCTTTTGCCCTCTCTTTACTTTGAACAAATATCAGCACCGGAGGATTCAGGGACTACAATTGAAGACAGTCGGTCAACAACTCATAATAAAATCTGAAACACATAGAAACTCCTATTTTGCAAGTAGTTAGATTAAGGCTAATAGCACAATGATAGGCTTAGCTTTACTATTTATATATGTGCATACATAGAAGGATGTTGATGCATTAGTGTTAAGCAGGTTAGGCATAAAACAGTCCTAAAACCATGCCAGATATATGGAAACCGGGAGAAACTGCCAGTGAAGGATCATGACATACTTCTGCAAAGCTTTGGCGAAGAGCTATCAACTTCCCCCTCTCAGTTCCAGTAAAAATTAACCGTTGCTTAATCAGTGAGGATGCTGAATTCCTGCAAGTTTAACAACTTATTATGAAAATAGCCCCTGCAAAGTATGCTGAATTCCTGTTCACAAGAAGATGTGATACTCACTTTCTTCCCACAATGACCCGAACAGCATCATGCATTATTGTGCGTGCAAGAGCCTCAATTGTTTCAGGCAATGTGGCACTGAACAAAGATCGGATTATTGAAGGGTTTGAGCATGCTTTAACAACTGAGTCTATCACTTCAACAAATCCAAGCTCAAAAAGCTTATCAGACTCATCCAAGACAAGGTACTCCACCCTGCATGAGGCAATTCCGTGTTATGGTTGGACTATGTTTATAGTTCTAAAGAAAATGTTTAAGCAAAATTCTTGGGTTCTCTGCAAAAAATATGAGGACACAGATGACGAAGATGAAATATTTCTTGACAAATAAAACAGTTAACACTTAAGGCTCTACGGTACGATTACATACCTACTTAAGTCAAGGTCTCTTTTTTGTATAGCATGGTTCAAACGAAGGGGGGTGGATACAAGGATATCACAGTGCATATCCTTGAAATTCCCATCTTGCGAAAGATCCTTGGTCACTAGCTTGATAGAGAACTTCCTTCCCTTTGCAAACTTCTTGCATTCTCTGGTAGTTTGTGCTGCCAATTCCCTTGTCGGGCAAAGAATAACAGCTTTGACAGCTCCTTTGGACCCTGGCTATTAGAACAACAATCATCATAAAGCATGTCAAAGGAATCTAAACAGCAAAAACACAATATCATGAAGATAAATACCTTGATTTTCATAAGTATCGGGAGCAAGAAAGCCAGCGTCTTGCCAGAGCCTGTAGGTGCACAAGCAAAGCATTCCCTGCCCTGAAGCAAGCATTGAGAGGCAATTGCTGTAAGCAACTATAATTTCCTGTGCCAAGGGTACTGAAGTCCGAAACAGAGGGGGGAAGTCACTCACTGAAAGAAGAATGGATATGGCCTGCCTTTGGATAGGTGTAGGCTCTTGAAATCCAAGTTTTGACAGGTTCCCAACCAAATATGAATCACAGCCATACCTAGTCACACAAATAAAGAGGCTTAGCATAACGACCTTACATTATTATTACATAATGACCTTGTATGGTGTTCATTAACAAGGCTGGGATAAGTAATTTCTGGACCCTACAATGACGAACTGCTAACCTCGAAACCAGTTCTTCAAAGCTCTCAAGCGGTGCTGGGACATTGTGACCCGAAATGTGGATGTCAAATCTCTTGCGGAGAATGGCAGCTCTCTGGAAACCAACCCACAAGATCAAAAATCCAACCTCAGGAGGTTACAGACTTACAGTTGCAAAGATAAACAATTAAGCATCACTGGTTTCTATTCATTCAACATGGTGATGGGGGCATAACTCGTAGCTCGTAACATAGCTACTTGCTCATCACATATTCAGATACACTTATTTCTGCCAACACGCTTACCAAACCACAGAAGGGATGATGAATCATGAGCATTACCTCGATTTCCCTCTCGGCTTCCTTCCGCCGCCGTTCAGCTTCTGTGTCCTCATCCTTCCGCGGCTCCACCTCCACAGAGTCGTCCGCAGCAGCATCCTTCAGCTCCGCCCCCTTGAACACGCTGAACCCCTCCACAACATCTGCAGAGCAAGCCCAACGACGGAATCAAACTCACCAGCACAGCCACCGTCCGAGACCAAAGCAGCCTGGGACCGAAAGCTCACCAGAGGGGGCCCCATCGGCGCGCTTCTTCTTCTTCTTAATCTTCTTGGCGTTGTTCTTGCTCTTGCGCTTCCGCTTCTTCTCCGGGGCCGGCGGCGGCGGCGCGGCTTCGGGGGCGGCGGCAGGGGTGCCGCCCTTCCGGAAGCGGGCGATGTCGCCGGCGAAGCGCTTGCGGTCGAAGCGGGTGCCGGCGAACAGCGCCGACGAGAGGCTCGTCTTCTCCATGGTGGTGGTGGGTGGATGCGCCGCCGCCGGGGAACCTGCTCCTCCTCTTAAACCCTAGCACGGCCCCACATGTAAGCGAAAGTTTCTCCGATCGAAATTCGACGGTCCAGATCGATCAGACCTCGATGCCATTCGCCATTTCGCCGTCGGTTACCGTGGGTCCCACGTGAGCGTGCTTATCCAGTTGCTCGGCCCCACATGTCAGTGGATTTGCTCTATGACATGTGGGACCCGCTCGCGACCATTGCCGTCCGCTTCCAGCTCTGGTATCCAGTGCTTTGCCCACCTCGCCGTAATCCTGCCCAAAAACAGGGGAAGAAAAAGAAATCTTCTTGTCCCCAACAGCCGAATTCGCGCAATCCGTTCCCGCGCGCGCGCCGGATTCGCCGGTCGCGTGCTCGATCCTCCGCGCGAGATGATGATCCCGTGGGGCGGGGTCGGGTGCTGCCTCAGCGCCGCGGCGCTGTATCTCCTCGGGAGGAGCAGCGGGAGGTGCGGATTTTCTTTTCTTGTTTTGAATTTGTTCTCCATTTGGCGATTCTGGTGGTGCTGACTTGGTGTTGGTTGGTTGGATCCGCAGGGACGCGGAGGTGCTGCGATCGGTGGCGAGGACTGGCAGCTTGAAGGATTTGGGTGGGTGAGCTGAGCTAGGGTTTGATCGATGTGTTGTAGGTTGTCCGATGAATTCCTCAGTAGCGGTACACTGGGTTGCAGCTTATTTGCTACTGCGTCAGTGAAGCCATTTGAGCTCTAGTTTCCAGCAAGTACTTGTCCTCTGAGCTAGTGTGATCTTAGCCTCCTCCCAATGAGATGAACTCTTAAAAGGGGGATTTAAGTTACATGATTAGGCTTGCAGATGATGTTGATATTTAGTGCTGTTCTCTGGTACAAATGGCACCATGTTTGGCTATCAGTGATTTCATTGCATTTGTAAGTAGATAGATGTCTGTCTCACCACTGTCTCCACAACAGCAAAATTTGTTCTCCTGCAAAATCTAAGTGTTCTGAATTTATCAGTATGGCTTTAAATATCGTAATGGAAGTCCAGCATTTGCGTAGATAAGAGTTAAGACATTTTCTTTTGTCAGCCTGCTTTACATGTAATGTACTTTGGACAGAGATTATCATTTGATATCGTTGGTTAAGTACGTTATGAAGATGGTACGTTTTAACATGTTTCCACTCTCTTCAACAGCTGCTATCTTGGACGCCGCAAGTAAAGTCCTGCCACTTGTGGTGGCAGTCTCTGGGCGAGTTAGTTCAGATACACCACTTGTCTGCCAACAAAGTGGTATGAGAGGTGTAATAGTTGAGGAAACGGTAGCTACTGATTTCATTTTATATTAATTAGCACATGGGTTTGTTGTTAGTAATTGTAGCAATCTGCTAACTTTTTGTTCTTTGTAGGCAGAGCAACACTTCCTGAAGCACAATGATGCTGGATCCTGGATTCAAGATTCAGCTGTGATGCTTTCTGTTAGCAAAGAGGTTCCATGGTACCTGGTAATGTTCTGTGGGCTTTTTTTTCCCTCTGTCGATACAAGTAGTTAAATCTAAGCCTTACTTTGAATATTGATGTTGCTATTATGTGTCCAAACTGAGTTTATCTAGAACTTTATTTGTGGAAAGCTTGGGTTTTAGCTGTCTCTGTTTGTACTCTGAGTCTGGACTACCTTTTCTGTTTGCTGACCAGATCTATGCCAAACAAGAACACCCTGTGCCCCTAGCTGCTAAGATAGTCGTGTAGGTGAGAAAATGTTGGTAATGTTAATGCTAAGTATTGTAGCCATGGTTGCCAACTCCAGTATCTATGGCACAAAGCTAAGCTTGGCTGGTGATGCTAAATCATCTGTTCATGGGTAAAACGAAACTTTAAATGTTTGGTATCAGTTAGCACCTATATGTGGTGCTACTATGGGCTATGTCAAGAGTAGCTAACCGTATTGTTTTGAAAAGAGCATTCCCTCAGTACCGACTTTAGACGTTAAGACCTTAGCTTAGGCATTGTTAATGTATTGACGTTAAGACCTTAGCTTATTGGGCATTGTTAATGCTTGTACAGTAAAAACAATATTCCTAAGCTTAAGCTCCAAATTGTTATGTAAACGTAAATGAAGTGACTGCTCGAAAGACAAAAGATAATTGTATTTATAAATTCACTATGTGCTTATTTAACTTGATGATATCTTACGATTCTGTGATAGCATCCAGCTTCATTACTTTTCTAACATCCAATTCATCGCCAGGATGATGGCACTGGGCGTGTTTATGTAGTCGGCGCTCGTTCTGCAGCCGGGTTAGTTTTAACTGTTGCAAGCGAGGTTTTTGAGGAGTCAGGGCGAACACTTGTACGTGGAACTCTAGATTATTTACAAGGACTGAAGGTTTGTGCAACCACATTTTGAGCAAGGCCAATGCATATGGAACTGCTATTCATAATTTAGCAATAACTTTTGTAGATGCTCGGAGTAAAGCGAACTGAAAGAGTTCTTCCAACTGGAACTTCATTGACTGTTGTTGGTGAGGTAGTCTCCATAGATTTAATTGGATTTCAAGCTGTTGTGAATTTTCGTTGGCATGGCTGATTTCTGTAGTCCTTAATTTTGTTCTTGTTTGTTATGCTATTTGACAAGGCCATTAAAGACGATGTTGGAACTATTCGAATTCAGAGACCACACAAAGGACCATTTTATGCATCTCCTAAAAGCATCGATCAACTTATCTTGAATCTCGGGAAATGGGCCAAGTATGGAAATGATGTTAGAACAATATTTCTCTCTCTGTTAAGGCCTCAAGGGTCTTGCTGATGATGGCACGTCTTGTTTTGACAGATTGTACAAGCTTGCTTCCATGGGCTTTGCAGCTTTTGGTGTCTTTCTTCTTGCTAAGCGTGCACTAGAGCATTTTCTACAGAAAAAGCGCCAGCATGAATTTCACAGGAAGTATGTACAAACATCAGTTCCTTTATTTAGAGTAAAGGGGATAGGTTCTTCGGACAGCAATTCCATCCTTTTTGTTTTCATACATTCAGGAGGTTCATTCATATGTGCTGAACATGGTTGCATGACACTTTTTTTTTTATCTTGATCACTGAGTAGTACTTTAATTTCCCTATGCTTTCAGTTGCAAAAACTGCATATCAGACACCTGCAGCTAATCCATGTATTCTAAAGGTCACATGCAGTTGAAAAGGAATGCACTAGACACACTATGCAAAATGTTTTTACACTGGGAACTATTTTTGTGTTCGATGAACACCACAAACTAGCAATCATGCATGGGACCAAATAGGCAATTCTAAGATACTTTAGCAAGCACTAATCATGTTGTTGATATGGAGTTTCAGAACAATGATGTTATGTAAGATAACGTGTTCATTTTATCCATACAGGGCTCGTGCTGCTGCAGCACAAAGGCAGGCTAGGGAAGCTGAAGGTGATTTTCTTATAGATTGATTAGGATATCTTGTTTGTACTAGTTCATATCTTATGGTGTACTTTTTTATTATGTGAAATGGCAGATGGTACATCAGGCGGTGAGCCTAACAGTAAGAAGGATCAGTTGGTCCTGGAAATATGTGTCATATGCCTTGAACAGGAGTATAATGCAGTTTTTGTGCCGTAAGTACCTTATTTTACACTCCACATTTCATCGCATAGTATTATACGTTAATAATTAAGCTGTTTTCAACATTTTCATTTTGGATAATTCCAAGTATACGTTATAAACATTGTACTGTTTGCTGTTCCATCTTGGGTGACCTGTTTTGTTTTGATCAAGAACTGAACCTCGACCAGTTGGCTAGCTGTTTGCGTGCAGCCTGCCACCCATGTTTGATCCCTGTCAGGAGCGGTGCATCATGCTTGTCTCTCCTCAATTAAAAAACCACATTTTTTCCTGTTTAACGCCTTGCAACTTGCTTACCAGTGGGAATATTTCTAAATGATGAAGCAACTTAGTAAACATTATCGAAAGCTATTCATTTCAATTTCTGTTGGAATCTGATTAGTTTCCCCTGACCTCGCAAACCTTATTTACATTTTTAGCTCTGATTAGCGAGGATTTTTTTTCCTGAGCTATCTCCACAAATGCTCGTTGATAAGCATCTTTCCCTGCTAGCTATGCTCTTGCTATGTCAACCCAAAATGTGCCTGACCATTCAACCTTTTGTAGATGTGGCCACATGTGTTGCTGTATGACCTGCTCTTCACACGTAACAAACTGTCCGCTTTGCCGGAGAAGAATTGACCAAGCTGTCAGAACATTCCGGCACTGATTGCGCTATATGATGCAAAATCCTGCACATACAACACCACTGTGAACTCTTCAAGTTCCAGTTGCCGTGACTGTCAGTCTGCCAATATCTCAGACTGTGATACGGAGCTCTTGTTCACCGGAGTTTTCCTTACAGACAGAACTAAAAGTAATTCATGAACTCATAGTTCACAGTTGACACTCCGCCAGTGACTGATCTTGCTTGTACTCTGCAATTCTGTACAGAATGTTCTTGTGTAACGCCTTGTTTCTAACGGCGCTCTTATTAGCAACATGGATGCTAGTATTTACTGTTGGATCAATAGATTGAAGGTACTATGTTATTTTACACTGTAAAGGATAATATTTTCTTCTGATGTATGGGCCACCATCTCTTGGTAGTTTTTGTGTGCTCACTGCTCTGAGGATTTTGTGATCGCCGAAGAAAAAAAATGTAATATTCCCTCCGATCCATATTACTTGATGCTAAAATGGATGTATATGTCATTGTTTTCTCAAGCTTTGCTTTCTTGTATGCATGAAGTCCAGTTAGTTTTACATAGTCCTCTCAACTGCATATCGTCAGTAATAGGCAATAGAGATGCATTTTGTTAGATGTTTAGGGCCTCTGATTTGCAAAAGTCCAAAAACATGGGAATAAGGAAAATAAGTGTTGCAATACTCCAAATCCAAATCCTCCAAAAATTGGCCTCTTCTGTCAGACCTGTATTTTGTTTCGATAAAATTATCTGCCATATTAGTTTTTGTAGGATCCCAGCATTCAACATAAAACAAAGCATGCCTTTACGTTGCCAATTATGCACTATTCCCGCTAGCCTGGCATTGACACTGTTCTCAAATTATGACTTTGTCCAAAAAAAACTACTTTAATATGTGTAAAGCCAAAAGTTAATAACATCTTCCAATTTTTTTTAAGACAAACATAAACATACTTTTTTTTTAGTTTGTTATATCTGGAAAGTTTTAGTGTGTAATATTGAAACTCATTACTGTAGTATAAAGACTGAAGACTGTCTGTTTGTTATATCTGGGAGGGTAACATGTGTCGGGACGCTGGATGCATCCCTAACCTAAACAGACACCTAAACAGACAGTTACGCATTATATGTATGCGGGCGCCGTTTTGGTTGGCTGGAGATGCCCTTACATATGACTATATGAGGCCACGAATTCAAAAGTATGAAATGACACATGGATACTCATGAACCCTAATAATTTGTTGGCTCCTAAATTTGTATTTCTACCGATCCAAAAATTCTAAAAAAAAGTTGCGGGAGGACGCATGTATGTATATGCGTGCCCATTTTCGTACCCAAATTCGAAAGCACTTATCTTACGTGAAAATCGCAAGTTTAAATGAAAAGTCCAAAGAAAACTCCCTCCTCCCGAACTTTCTGTAACTTTTGGTGGTCGAATAACTGTATAACGTAGTACTGAGTAAATTTAATCGGGTTCAAGAGTGCCCATGTTTCCAAAAGTTCGCTTTATGACGAATTCCTAATCCCAGACGTCAAAGCCAATCCCAGACGCGTGGTCGAGGTGAGGTAGTAGTGGGAATCGCACTCTGAAGCTCGGTCCCAACTCCCAACTGCGCAATTGCAGTAACCCTAGTCCGGTCCGGTAATCCCCCACCACGAACCTGGATTCCCATTCCCAATCCCGTCTCTCCCCGCCGCTAGCCTCCGACGTCTCTCGGTCGCCGTCTGCTCCGCCGCTCGCCCCCGCCGTCTCGAAGCCGCTGCTCGTGAGGTACATAGCTCCAATCCCCTCCTCGTCTAGATTATGGCGTTCGGAACTACCATTTTTTTCTTCTCTGACGCGAATTTTCTACTGTTCTTTTCTGTCCTCCTTCACCTTCAGGTTACTTCAAGCTCAAATTGCTCCCTCTCCGTTCTTGTCCTGGCAGTGTAGTGCGCCATCTTATTTTCGCAGGTCTATATCCAGTTCATACATTTCCGTAATTTACTTTTCTCTTAGCACACTATGCTCCGCGGTACGGCTACTGTTTCAGGTTCGTCTCGATAAAGTTTATCATTGCAGTGTTCATCAACTCATTCCTTCTTCTTCACGTTTCAGGGATGGACCAGGCTGAGAGCCCCACGATTGTGCGAGGCAGAGGCAGGAACAAGAGGAAGTGGACATGGGACGAGGACGAGGAGCTCGTCAAAGCCCTGTGCGAGGTCTCCCTCGACCCCAGGTTCAGGGTCCAGGGAGGGGGCTTCAAGAACTGCTACTCTCAAGGGATCGAGAGCCTCCTCGCGCAGAAGCTGCCCGGCCGCGGCATCAAGGCCAGTCCCCACGTCGATTCTCGGCTGAAAGTGCTGAAGTGCAAGTTCTACTCCATCAAAGATATGCTGGCGTCGCCGGGGTTCTCCTGGGATGGGTCCAGAAAGGTCGTCCGCTGTGAAAAGGAACGGTACGATGAGTATTGCAAAGTAAGCCATTCCTGGTGTTTTAGGCACTGTGTCTATCTTCGGAATGTGTTGTTTGTATTGATTGACTTGTTTTCATCTTTGCAGGACAATCCTAGAGCCAAGGGTCTGAATGGTATTCCATTTCCACATTTTGACGCGTTTGATGCGATATATGGCAAGGATAGAACCGCGAGAGAAGGGATGGAAGTGTCCGAAGAAGCAGCTGCTAACTTGGAGAATGGAAATACGAGTGAAGGTGGAGATGGGGAACCGGAGGAGGATAGGATGTCCGCTGGACCATCCGGTCGCTCCTTGGACGCTGCATCAAGCTATGAGAAGCCGAAGAAATGTAAGTATGGTGGGAAAAGGAAGAAGATTGAATCAAATTGTCCATCTCTGGACATGCTTAAGGATGTACGTGGCCACTACCAAGGTGCAAGTCAGCATGTCGACACGATGGCGGAAGCAGTTGCGCTGTTTAAGGATGTGCACCGTCACTTCCAGAATGTTGTTCAACATGCCAGCTCAATGGCAGCAGCAATGGAGACGTTCAAGGATGCGTACACTCAATTTCAGAGTGTTGTGCAGAATGTGAGCATCACCACATCAGCCATGGAGCGGTTCAAGGATGCGCATGATCATTTTCGAAGTACCACTCAGAGTGCCAGCACGGCTGCAGCAGTGACTGAGTGTCGTACTGATCTACAAGAAAAGTTAGCGCCTGAGGTTCCCCAGCAGAATGCCAGAGTAAGAGCCATTGCTGAAATGCAAAAGCTTGGGTTTACTGGAAGCCAAGTGGTCGATGCTGCAACTGTTTTTGCGAGGGAACCAAACCAAATGGGCATGTTTCTTGCCCTCCCTGAAATCTACAGGAGGGAGTACATACAACGAATGCTTAATGGTATGTTCAGGGATCCTCAAATCCTTTATGGTCGCATTGCACTTCATTGTAATAAAAGTTTCAGGCTTGATTATTCTCAATGTTCTTTGGTCCAACATAGGCATTTTGGATATAACAAAGTAGAAACTGAATCCTATATTCCCAATCAATTAAACGATTAGTATAATAGTGTTCTGGCGTATTAGCTTTTGTTGTAGACTTGCATGTTTATTCATTTTTGACATAATGTTTGAAATTCAATACTATCATTCTGATGCAAGGTTTTTCCTTGATTGTTTATTATATTTTCTGCTAATCTTCTTGCTCAGACTTGATGGAATCAAATGATCTGGAATGCTATCTCCTACTCTACTGAAGCTGATTCCTGTTCATCCCCTTTTTCAGGTGGGCAATCTCTCCAATTTTAACTTGTAGCAACATGGGAGGAATGGAGTTGTCGAAGTACTAATTCAGTCTAGCTGCTGCAGTGGCATTTGAAATTTTAGTTGTACATGTGTAAATAAGTTCCTAGCGTCCCTCTAATATCTATTGTGACGGTCTGATACCCTATGTTAGCCAGGTTATCCTATGACGGAGTAAAGCTTAGCATTCCTCAGAATCAGACGCTCATCATTGCTTTCAGGATGGTATGGCTTGCGAATAATGGACGATTTTGTCCATTCCGAATGATCAGGACGTTCCATTCCGATTCTCTAAACAAACCTTCAGGATGGTATGGCTCGTGAATAATGGACAATTTTGTCCATTCCGAATGATCAGGACATTCCATTCCGATTCTCTAAACGAACCAACAGCACTTAAAACCAAATGGTTTAGGAACGAGTTCATTAATGAGAATACGATCGTCTACCAAGAATCACGAGTTCATTGATGAGAATACATTCATCTACCAAAAATCAGACTAATAACTTGAGCTCAGATTAGCCAATAAGAAGTCACTATCATGCAAGAGACCAACAAGTCGTGTAACCTATCAGCTCTTTGAGCTCAGATTAGCCAATATGTTTTTAGATGCAACTATTCAGGGCTTCACCCTAAAACTGTTAGGAACTTGCTGCACACCACCCAAAGGAACTGATGAATTCACACAAAGTTATATCATGAAGAGGCACGCAAAGGATTGCACAGAGAAAGCATAAGCTGAAACAAATCATAGAGCAGAAAATATGAGATTAACTGAAAAGGTAACAATGCCGATGTTATAGCATCATCATTGCCAGTGTAGCATCAATTTGCTGACATCGAATATCCACAAATACCAACAAAAGAGAACTGGAATGGACCCTCGTTCTTTGACAATAATTATTTGCAAAAAAAGAAGACGTCATAGCTTGGACGGTATCGCTTCCATGCCTCGTACTGGGGTAACTAGCAAGCCCACAGAACTTCACTCCTTTTTCCCGATCCCGTGGGACATGTTGTAGATCCCACGGCCCTGTTTACAAATCAAGATAGATGTCACTCGCTGGGTAGAAGCAATTTCAAAGAACACAGGTAACAAAGCACCGGTAGAGATTTTGAACTTACAATCATGAACAAGCTGGTGCCAGCAAGTGCAAGGGGAATGGCAACCGAGGTGATCACGTCGTAGCGCCCTTTAAGGTGGGTATGCTTGCTCAACTTCTGGAAATACTGCTGCTGCTGCACAATCTTCTCACGTGGGTAAAATGGTGCCTCTGTTGTCATCCTGCATAGAAATATATAGCACGACTTAAAAGCTACTCTTTTATTTCTAACCTTGAGATGGACAGTTCAATACAGGAATACATTATGGCTGCAAAGCACTAAGATTCAGCAACATGGGCCTTGAATTCGTGAGGCTGATTAAAATCCTATACAGGCTTCAAACAGTTGTTCAGCTACTCGCAGGAGCAAACACCGAAATGGAGAAAATTTACTTACTGTACAATCCACTACATTAGGTAATCAAACAGGTATTTCTGAATATGGTGTTTCAAAGCATCTCAACGTGTTTAAATTTAGCACACTAACACTATAAGACAACATTTCCATGCTCGGAAAATTCATGTATCTTCCATCTACAAATACTATGAAACTTTCTAGGCAATCACTGATCGTGACCTGACGAGCCCAAAACATCCATGTGTGTTCTCCAGATTCCAGCAAATTTAATAAACCGAAGAAATTCCTTTGACCTCGCACAGTATTACCAACCTAGCCACGACATAATTCCAACGAGAGATATTTCAACCAGATAACCCAATCTCAAACCAGGTTAAAACAAACACCAGATCACCACAACGGACCGATACCCAATTCCGAGGAGAGAACTAGTCATCTAATCATCCTACAGCGCAAGAAGATGCGTCCGCGCCGCGAGGCGAATCTCCCGGCCCAGGAAAACCGCGTCTAGCCGATCACCGGCGCGTCGTAGACAACCGCTAGATCCCCTCACGAATACGCAGGGATGAAACAGAATCGCACGGGGGCACACGACGGCTCGTTCGCTCACCTCACGTCGCGCCGACGGAGCAGATCGAGGAAGGATCGGGTTAGGAGTGGGAAGGGAGAGATCGACGCGTACCTGGCTGGCGGGGACGAGCGGGGGCGGGCAGCGACGGTGGTGGCCGGCGGCGGGTGGATCTGGAGGCTGGGGATTTGGGGGTAGCCTTCTGACCTGGACGGGAGGAGGAATGGGAGAGAAGAAGGGGTCGAGTCCGACTGGGTGCGGCACTGCGGCGGCGTGTTTGGTCAGCTGGGCCTTTTCTTGGGCCCGTCAAGGGCAGGGTAGTTTTGGGTGGGCCGTAATGTTTCATTTGAGTTGTTGAGATGGGCCGCTAAGTGTAACATACTGGCCATTACAAAAAAAAAGTGTTGCTTCATCTAATCTAACAAAAAAAAATCTTGACAAAGGTGAACATTAGAAAAAATTAGGTGTTCTGAAAGAAAGGGAAACAGAAAATGCTAAGTATATCCCATGCATGAAGGTTTTGGGTCTCTAACAACGACTCGAAAGGTGATCTCGATGGGTTTATAATCCGGTTTTCGGGACGTGGCCTCCTTGTTTTTGCTAAAGCCATTCCTACATCAAGGTCAAATGACCACACTTATTTTAATCTAAACATTCATTTGCTTCATTTTATTCAGATATAAATTTCATTTCATTTCTAAATAGTTAATTCTTTTATACATTTCATTTCTGCATAAAGAGGATCCTCTTTGTTTTCTATGAAGTTCTTACTTCGTCTTCCCAACGTCCTTAAGCAACTCGCCTTTGTACATGCCATGAAGCTGATTGCGCTCTCTCCCCGTGGCAGACCTACACCGCATCCTCCTCGTGGCGGATGTGACGAGGGATATGCCAGTACGTGATCAAGCAAGGGAAGAAAAAAATAAAAATTAGAAAAGGAAGGAAGAACATATTGGCCATGGATGGACCCGTCGTGTAAGCTGCGGGGGCAGCTGCCCCCCCCCCCCTTCTTTTGTAGCTACAGAGTGATTCAACCCCCGAGTGCGAATTTTTTTCCCCCGGTAGGCTATACCCCTCCAGCTTCTCTCCAATCGCGTGTTGGAGATCCGTAATAGATTGTCAGCGGTGTGTCATCTAAGGTTGCATGTGTTATTTTGATCGCTCTCAAAACGAGGTTAGATCCTAATTAGTAGCTCGGTATGTCAGCATATGTCTGCAACGTGCAACAGGAAGGATGCATACGAGCAGCGTTAGATGACAGACACGCGGACCGAGCGCCATTAGAGCTCGCGTGTGGACTATGAACGCAAAAGACAAGATGGAGACTCGGTCCTCATACTGTTCCACGCGGTTTCTCCACGTGGTGCTGGAGACTCGGTCCCCATCCTATTCCAACCAGGTCTATATTTAATCAAAACCCTAGCCCACCGACATGTACGAGCTCCACAAATCCCCATCCCAGGCAAAGGTCAATGGCTCGTTCTGGTTGCTCCAGCTCCTTCGCCGCTTCGTGATGTCTACGGGAGCTTCTATTTTTGTAGACAATGTTGGGCCTCCAAGAGCAGAGGTTTGTAGAACAGCAGCAAGTTTCCCTTAAGTGGATCACCCAAGGTTTATCGATCTCAGGGAGGAAGAGGTCAAAGATATCCCTCTCATGCAACCCTGCAACCACAAAGCAAGAAGTGTCTTGTGTCCCCAACACACCTAATAGGTGCACTAGTTCGGCGAAGAGATAGTGAAATACAGGTGGTATAAATAAGTATGAGCAGTAGTAACGGAGCAGTGGTAACGCAGTAAAATAGTAATCAAGCAGCGATAGCAGTATTTAGGAACAAGGCCTAGGGATTACACTTTCACTAGTGGACACTCTCAACATTGATCACATAACAGAATAGATAAATGCATACTATACACTCTCTTGTTGGATGACGAACACATTGCGTAGGATTACACGAACCCTCAATGCCGGAGTTAACAAGCTCCACAATTCAATGTTCATATTTAAATAACCTTAGAGTGCATGAAAGATCAACACGACTAAACCAAGTACTAACATAGCATGCACACCTGTCACCTTCACACTATGTAGGAGGAATAGATCACATCAATACTATCATAGCAATAGTTAACTTCACAATCTACAAGAGATCATAATCATAGCATACGCCAAGTACTAACACGGATGCACACACTTGTCACCATTACACCGTGCGGGAGGAATAAACTACTTTAATAACATCACTAGAGTAGCACATAGATAAATTGTGATACAAAACACATTGCAATCATAAAGAGATATAAATAAGCACTTCACTATGCCATTCGTAACGGTGAATAAGTATTCGTGAAATATAGCCTAAGAGACCCACACGGTGCACACACTTGTCACCTTTACACACGTGGGACAAGGAGTCTCCGGAGATCACATAAGTAAAACCCACTTGACTAGCATAATGACATCTAGATTACAAGCATCATCATATGAATCTCAATCATGTAAGGCAGCTCATGAGATTATTGTATTGAAGTACATAGGAGAGAGATTAACCACATAGCTACCGAGTACGGCCCCGAGCCTCGATGGAGAACTACTCCCTCCTCATGGGAGACGAGCAGCGTTGATGAAGATGGCGGTGGTGTCGATGGAGGAGCCTTCCGGGGGCACTTCCCCGTCCCGGCGGCGTGCCGGAACAGAGACTCCTGTCCCCCAGATCTTGGCTTCGCGATGACGGCGGCTCTGGAAGGTTTCTCGTACCGTGGCTTTTCCGTATCGTGTTTTAGGTCTGGGACCTTTTTATAGGCGAAGAGGCGGAGTCGGAGAGGCGACGAGGCGGTGACACACTAGGGGGCGCGGGCCACCCCTAGGCCGCGCTGCCCTGTCATGCGGGGGCCCGGTGGCCCCCTCGCTACTCTCGGGTGTTCCGGAAGCTTCGTGGAAAAATAGGATGTTGGGCCTTGATTTCGTCCGATTCGAGAATATTTCCTTACTAGGATTTACGGAACCAAAAACAGCGAGAAAACGGAGGCGGCCCTTCGGCATCTCGTCAATAGGTTAGTTCCGGAAAACGCATAATAATGACATAAAGTATGCATAAAACATGTAGATATCATCAATAATGTGGCATGGAACATAAGAAATTATCGATACGTCGGAGACGTATCAGCATCCCCAAGCTTAGTTACTGCTCGTCCCGAGCGAGGTAAACGATAACAAAGATAATTTCTGGAGTGACATGCCATCATAACCTTGATCATACTATTGTAAGCATATGTAATGAATGCAGCGATCAAAACAATGGTAATGACATGAGTAAACAAATGAATCATAAAGCAAAGAATTTTCATGAATAGCACTTCAAGACAAGCATCAATAAGTCTTGCATAAGAGTTAACTCATAAAGCAATAAATCAAAGTAAAGGTATTGAAGCAACACAAAGGAAGATTAAGTTTCAGCGGTTGCTTTCAACTTATAACATGTATATCTCATGGATAGTGTCAATGTAAGGTAATATAACAAGTTTAATATGCAAGTATGTAGGAATCAATGCACAGTTCACACAAGTGTTTGCTTCTTGAGGTGGAGAGAAATAGGTGAACTGACTCAACATAAAAGTAAAAGAATGGTCCTTCAAAGAGGAAAGCATCGATTACTATATTTGTGCTAGAGCTTTTATTTTGAAAACATGAAACAATTTTGTCAACGGTAGTAATAAAGCATATGAGTTATGTAAATTATATCTTACAAGTTGCAAGCCTCATGCATAGTATACTAATAGTGCCCGCACCTTGTCCTAATTAGCTTGGACTACTCGATCATCGCAATACACATGTTTTAACCAAGTGTCACAATGGGGTACCTCCATGCCGCCTGTACAAAGGTCTAAGGAGAAAGCTCGCATTTTGGATTTCTCGCTTTTGATTATTCTCAACTTAGACATCCATACCGGGACAACATGGACAACAGATAATGGACTCCTCTTTAATGCATAAGCATGTGGCAACAATTAGTGTTCTCATATGAGATTGAGGATATATGTCCAAAGCTGAAACTTCCACCATGATTCATGGCTTTAGTTAGCGGCCCAATGTTCTTCTCTAACAATATGTATGCTCCAACCATTAAGGTGGTAGATCTCTCTTACTTCGGACAAGACGGACATGCATAGCAACTCACATGATATTCAACAAAGAGTAGTTGATGGCGTCCCCGGGAACATGGTTATCGCACAACAAGCAACTTAATAAGAGATAAAGTGCATAAGTACATATTCAATACCACAATAGTTTTTAAGCTATTTGTCCCATGAGCTATATATTGCAAAGGTGAATGATGGAATTTTAAAGGTAGCACTCAAGCAATTTACTTTGGAATGGCGGAGAAATACCATGTAGTAGGTAGATATGGTGGACACAAATGGCATAGTGGTTGGCTCAAGGATTTTGGATGCATGAGAAGTATTCCCTCTCGATACAAGGTTTAGGCTAGCAAGGTTATTTGAAACAAACACAAGGATGAACGGTGCAGCAAAACTCACATAAAATACATATTGTAAACATTATAAGACTCCACACCGTCTTCCTTGTTGTTCAAACTCAATACTAGAAATTATCTAGACTTTAGAGAGACCAAATATGCAAACCAAATTTTAGCAAGCTCTATGTATTTCTTCATTAATGGGTGCAAAGTATATGATGCAAGAGCTTAAACATGAGCACAACAATTGCCAAGTATCAAATTATCCAAGACATTTTAGAATTACTACATGTAGCATTTCCCGATTCCAATCCATATAACAATTTAACGAAGAAGATTCAACCTTCGCCATGAATACTATGAGTAAAGCCTAAGGACATATTTGTCCATATGCAACAGCGGAGCGTGTCTCTCTCCCACACAATGAATGCTAGGATCCATTTTATTCAAACAAAAACAAAAACAAAAACAAACCGACGCTCCAAGCAAAGTACATAAGATGTGACCGAATAAAAATATAGTTTCAAGGGAGGAACCTGATAAATTTGTCGATGAAGAAGGGGATGCCTTGGGCATCCCCAAGCTTAGACGCTTGAGTCTTCTTAAAATATGCAGGGATGAACCACCGGGGCATCCCCAAGCTTAGACTCTTCACTCTTCTTGATCATAGTATATCATCCTCCTCTCTTGACCCTTGAAAACTTTCTCCACACCAAACTCGAAACAACTCATTAGAGGGTTAGTGTACAATAAAAATTAACATGTTCAGAGGTGACACAATCATTCTTAACACTTCTGTACATTGCATAAAGCTACTTGGACATTAATGGATCAAAGAAATTCATCCAACATAGCAAAAGAGGCAATGCGAAATAAAAGGCAGAATCTGTCAAAACAGAACAGTCCGTAAAGATGTATTTTATTGAGGCACCAGACTTGCTCAAATGAAAATGCCCAAATTTAATTAAAGTTGCGTACATATCTGAGTATCACGCACGTAAATTGGCATATTTTCTGAGCTACCTACAGAGGGGCAGGTCGAAATTCGTGACAGCAAAGAAATATGTTTCTGCGCAGTAATCCAAATCTAGTATCAACCTTTCTATCAAAGACTTTACTTGGCACAACAATGCAATAAAATAAGATAAGGATAGGTTGCTACAGTAGTAACAACTTCCAAGACACAAATATAAAATAGAGGTACTGTAGCAAAATAAACACATGGGTTATCTCCCAAGAAGTTCTTTCTTTATAGCCATTAAGATGGGCTCGGCGAGTTTTAATGATGCACTCGCAAGAAATAGTAGTTGAAGCAAAAGAGAGCATCAAGAAGCAAATTCAAAACACATTTAAGTCTAACATGCTTCCTATGCATAGGAATCTTGTAAATAAACAAATTCATGAAGCATAATGCAACAAGCATAGAAAAATAAAACAAGTGCGGCTTCAAGATTTTCAGCAAAAAGAGAGGTGTTTTAGTAACATGAAAATTTCTACAACCATATTTTCCTCTCTCATAATAATATCCAGTAGCATCATGAGCAAACTCAACAATATAACTATCAAATGAAACATTCTTATCATGAGTCTCATGCATAAAATTATTACTACTCCCAACATAAGCATAATCATTCTTATTAATTGTAGTGGGAACAAATTCAACCAAGTAGCTATCATTATTATTCTCATCAAGTGTAGGAGGCATAGTATAATCATAACAAAATTCACTCTCCATAGTAGGTGGCACCAAAAGACCACTATCATTATAATCATCATAAATAGGAGGCAAAGTATCATCAAAGAAAATTTTCTCCTCAATGCTTGGGGGACTAAAAAGATCATGAAAACCAGCTTCCCCAAGCTTAGAACTTTCTATATCATTAGCAACAATGGTATTCAAAGTATTCATGCTAATATGTTCCATGGGTTTTTTAATTTTCGCATCAAACCATCCATGTCTTAAATCAGGAAATAGAATAAGAAGCTCACTGTTGTCCATTATGCCTAACTAGTGTAAACAAGAAACAAAAAGATGCAATTGCAGGATCTAAAGGAAATAGCTTCGAGTACTTACAACGGCGAAAATAGCTTAGTAGCCGAGATCCGGAGTGTGAGTACCTTTTACCTTTCCTCCCCGGCAATGGCGCCAGAAAATAGCTTGATGTCTACGGGAGCTTCTATTCTTGTAGACAGTGTTGGGCCTCCAAGAGCAGAGGTTTGTAGAACAGCAGCAAGTTTCCCTTAAGTGGATCACCCAAGGTTTATCGATCTCAGGGAGGAAGAGGTCAAAGATATCCCTCTCATGCAACCCTGCAACCACAAAGCAAGAAGTCTCTTGTGTCCCCAACACACCTAATAGGTGCACTAGTTCGGCGAAGAGATAGTGAAATACAGGTGGTATAAATAAGTATGAGCGAGTAGTAACGGAGCAGATAGTAACGCAGATAGAAACAGTAATCAAGCAGCGATAGCAGTATTTAGGAACAAGGCCTAGGGATTACACTTTCACTAGTGGACACTCTCAACATTGATCACATAATAGAATAGATAAATGCATACTCTACACTCTCTTGTTGGATGACGAACACATTGCGTAGGATTACACGAACCCTCAATGCCGGAGTTAACAAGCTCCACAATTCAATGTTCATATTTAAATAACCTTAGAGTGCATGAAAGATCAACACGACTAAATTAACCAAGTACTAACATAGCATGCACACTGTCACCTTCACACTATGTAGGAGGAATAGATCACATCAATACTATCATAGCAATAGTTAACTTCACAATCTACAAGAGATCATAATCATAGCATACGCCAAGTACTAACACGGATGCACACACTGTCACCATTACACCGTGCAGGAGGAATAAACTACTTTAATAACATCACTAGAGTAGCACATAGATAAATTGTGATACAAAACACATTGCAATCATAAAGAGATATAAATAAGCACTTCACTATGCCATTCATAACGGTGAATAAGTATTACGTGAAATATAGCCTAAGAGACCCACACGGTGCACACACTCGTCACCTTTACAAACGTGGGACAAGGAGTCTCCGGAGATCACATAAGTAAAACCCACTTGACTAGCATAATGACATCTAGATTACAAGCATCATCATATGAATCTCAATCATGTAAGGCAGCTCATGAGATTATTGTATTGAAGTACATAGGAGAGAGATTAACCACATAGCTACCGGTACAGCCCCGAGCCTCGATGGAGAACTACTCCCTCCTCATGGGAGACAACAGCATTGATGAAGATGGCGGTGGTGTCGATGGAGGAGCCTTCCGGGGGCACTTCCCGTCCCGGCGGCGTGCCGGAACAGAGACTCCTGTCCCCCAGATCTTGGCTTCGCGATGGCGGCGGCTCTGGAAGGTTTCTCGTACCGTGGCTTTTCCGTATCGTGTTTTAGGTCAGGGACCTTTTTATAGGCGAAGAGGCGGAGTCGGAGAGGCGACGAGGCGGTGACACACTAGGGGGGCGCGGGCCACCCCTAGGCCGCGCCGCCCTGTCATCTGGGGGCCCAGTGGCCCCCTCCGGCTACTCCCGGGTGTTCCGGAAGCTTCGTGGAAAAATAGGATGCTTGGGCCTTGATTTCGCCCGATTCGAGAATATTTCCTTACTAGGATTTACGGAACCAAAAACAGCAGAAAACGAGAACTGGCCCTTCGGCATCTCGTCAATAGGTTAGTTCCGGAAAACGCATAATAATGACATAAAGTATGCATAAAACATGTAGATATCATCAATAATGTGGCATGGAACATAAGAAATTATCGATACGTCGGAGACGTATCACTTCGCCCCGCAGGCACAGGGTCATGCACCGCACCCCTCCGCCCCTCTCGGATGTGCTCTGCTACTGCGGCGGCGGAGGCACGGTGCGCACCTGGGTTGTGGAGGACCAGGAGAGCTACAACCTGGGGAAGAGGTTCTACAAGTGCTCGTGCTTTCATGTTAGGGTTCATCCTCCCAGCTCACCGTCCTCTCCGGACCCTCCATTTCTTCTTTAGTACCCGTACTACACACATCGAACGACTGCTAATGTGACGACTTTGCTTATGCCACACTTATTGCAGGAAACAGATCCGGAGGGCTGTTGATTTGGGTTCATGTGGCACGAGGACTACCACGTCATCCTGGAGCATCTGGGCGTGATTCAAGCTACACCAAGACAGAACCAGCTGGTTGGGAGCGACGTTGCAAGCAACGAGGCCTTGGTCCCTCTGCCCATGAACCAGATGGGTGCGCCGATCTATGGAAGGCGCAACCGCATGGACGCCAGCGATGGTGGCGGATGGATCCTGAAGGCACTGCTTCCTCTGAGTGTTTATTCCAGGACCTAATCCTATGTAGCCACCTAGATAGGTTTATGTTTTCCGGTACCAGTTAGGGCTCGTGTAGCACGGACGGTGGGATCTTGTTGGTGCTAGTGGATCCCTCTTTTAATCTACAATTAAGGTTGTAATATCGTTAACAAAAGTGGTGGTTATGTACACCCCCATAGTAATCTGAAAACAATGTTTGCTCCGTTTCGTTTTGATAATTTTTCGACTGCGTAAGAGGCATACATTCGTGCCCTGGGCAGGCAGGAAGCATCATATGGCATTGGAGCACGGCGGATCACGGTTGCAAAGTGGGTCGCATTGCAATCTTTCGCCGAATCCTTTTACCGTTCACACGGACACATGAACTCAACTAAGTTCATCAGCTCTCACTGCATTTACTTTTTTCTTCCCAACCACCAGCTAACCAACGCCTCCTAAAAATGCAGCAACCCCATCAACCTCCAGATCTACTCTCGTTGCCAAAATCCCCACCACAGTACCCTCAAGAACAAGATGCACCAAATCCTCCCGAGAAGCTGAAGGACTAGTGGGATAAATCCACCCCAGCGAGGTAAGTCTCAATCACACCCCGATCTCCTAATCTTCCTCAACGTTGAGACCTTCCTCCGCACTGATCAAATCACGCACAAAAAATGTTTCTCGTGTCCTTCCAACTCTGAAATCTGGATCCTCATGCCGCAGGTTTGGTTTTCATTCATAGACTCCCAGTTCTGGACCATCCACCATAGACTGCATCAATGTCAGACTTTTTAGCTAACAAGAACCCTGGGAAGCCAAGGTTTTCAACAAGTAGGTCAAGCGCCCATAGAAATCCAACCTATCCGACCAGCTCAGAGTGCAATGGCGGTGTACTGCCAGCCACATTCACATCCCGGCTGTCAGTGAACACCGTATGCGATGTTGTTGACACATTCAGTGAATACAAGAGGTGGCTGGTTCAAGAAAGTGGTTTTGGAGGCACACTAAGTATTCCTAGACAAAAGAAGTTAAATCTGAAGTTCAGTGCATGGATAATGAGCAAAGTGGATGCCGAAGCCAGGGAGATTGATATCGGCCCTACAAGGAAATTAGAGAAAATCGGCAAGCAACTGCCAGCTGAAGCCGTTCAGTTCATCAGGAATGCACTGGGGATGGATAGTTCAGATAATGCACACAGCTTAAAGGCCTTATAAGCTTTCTTGATGAAGAAAATCTCACCATCCTCAAGTCAGATGGAGCAGGACTGTTTCAAAACAGCATACATCATTTTTGTGATGGGTCATATATTAGCTTCATTTGCTTCATTTTATTCAGATATAAATTCCATTTCATTTCTATATAGTTAATTCTTTTATACATTTAATTTCTACATAAAGAGGATCCTCTTTCTTGTCTAAGAAGTTCTTACTTGGTCTTCCCAACGTCCTTAAGCAACTCGCCTTTGTACATGTCATCCAGCCGATGGCGTTCTCTCCCCGTGGCAGAGCTACACCGCATCCTCCTCGTGGCGGATGTGACGAGGGATATGCAAGTACGTGATCAAGCAATGGAAGAAAATAATAATAATTAGAAAAGGAAGGAAGAACATATTGGCAATGGACGGACACATCGTGTAAGCTGCAGGGGCAGCTCCCTCCCCCCCATTTTCAATCTTTTTGTAGCTACAGAGTGATTCAACCCCCGAGTGCGGAATTTTTGCCCCCGGTAGGCTATACCCCTCCAGCTTCTGTCCAATCGCGTGTTGGAGATCCGTAATACTCCCTCCGTTCCGATTTATAAGACATTATAGGAAATATCCAACCAGGTGAAAATAGGGGATTTTACATCTCTACCTTCTCTAGATCTGAATCTCACGTTATCGTCGTCTTCCATCGCGTTTCGCCCCAACGCCACCACCGCCCCAGCTCCTCATTCGCGCGCCCCGAACTAGCATGTCGCCCTGATCTCATCCAGCCAAGCACTTCGCCGTGATCTCCTCATCTCCGCTGGCCGCCGGCCAAGCACCTTGTGGTGACCCTGCATACCACTGCATGTTGTAGTATGCCAGTCGTTGATATAACATTCACGAAGTACCATTCCGCAAATATTACATCCCTCAGAGTAGTACAACAGAACATAGCAGGTCCATAACTCATTCATTTATTATTACAAATATCATACACATGTCGTCTCGGAGCTCCTCTTGGGTCCTAAGAGGAATACTCCTGGGTTTGAGGCGAACCCAACTTAGCTTACAATATAAGAGTCTCATTAAGTTATACATTTATTTCTTCGAGCAGCTAAATACTAAGAGTTCGGGCTGCTCGGCTACTACTACTACTCGAGATGTTCAGACTTGAACTCCTCCGGAAGCCTCCCCGGTTCCGTAGACTATGAGGTAGTCTACGCCCTCGATACCTCCAGAGAGGTCTGGTTCTTCATAGCCGATGATCTCGGCTCCTTCATTGTTGTCGTAGTCCTCCTCCAGACGATTCAGACAATCTAAGCATGGGATTTAAGAGTGGTATGAGTACGAGCGTACTCAACAAGTTCATTATAGATAAGAGGTGTTTAATGCACTAGCTACGATATTAGACCGTAAAGTCTAATACCAATGCAAGTTTTGGTAAACATTTCTTCAAGAGATTGCTTTTATTCCAAAGAGCTATGTCCGTCAGCCTTCACCGGTTTACTAGAACTTCATGGAGCTCCTTTCCGGCCGCGTTCGCAGTTCCTTATCCCGGAACAAGGAGTGACAGGTCACAGTTCTTTACACTCTGCAGAGGTGTGTTGCTTTACCCATAAGAGATCTTAACCTTGGTGCCAACCGGGCAGCTTTCCCGTCCACACTTCCTTTGGTGTGAGGCCCGGTATAAGGTCTAGCCAATCATGTTCCTCCGCTACCTCGAACACCCACCCTTTGTTGCATACCCCGACCCTGGGTCCTCGCCGGTCCCATTATTCCCACTCACGGGTGGACCCCGACCACGACAACGGTTTGGGACTCGTTAACCAAACTCCTTCGCCGGTAGCTGCAACCCATCATAGACCGCAATACCGTGGGGACTTAAGGCTTCCCCAGCCAACCGCTTGTTCTTCTAGCGACAAGTGTCTACGGACTATGCCGTGGGGACTTAAGGCTTCCCCAGCCAACCGCTTGCCCTGACAGATACAATTGTCTACGGTAAAGCGCATCCGTTGATGAACGAGAGGTGGAAACACTTTTGACTACTCCGTCCCACTCCGGATCTTATGGTTAACACGGGTATTACGGCACAAGAATCACTGGCGACATTTGTTGTTTAATCCTAGATGGATGTAAACCCGTGCAATGGAACCTCCACCATATCAACACAATCCATGGTTCCATCGCCCACCACATAGTCATATTCATAGTTATGAAAGTGGTGGTTTTGATTTTTATGCAATAGTGATAACCATAGTACTTTGCAAGTAATTTGATATAAATACTCAGATGACATGAGCAAGTGATGAACTTGCCTGAACACTGCAAAGTTTTGCAGTTGGATGGTGTGGACTGACCCTTGTCCTCTGGTTCTGAAAAATACCATCATTGTCCGATAAGGGCAATGGTTAAAGAAGCAATTATGCATGCTTTCCATTTTTAGGGTTTGTTTCCCCCCTTTCCGATGTCTTATCATTTTATGTGAGAGGTAATTACTAAGAATACTTTTGAGATTTTTTTATTTAGGATAAATACAACCTTGAAATATTGTCAAGGTGTTTTTAAAGTCCAATTACATTAATGGACTTATTTTTATTATTGGAAATATTATGTGTGATTTAAATTAGTATTTAAATCATCAAAATAAGAATTATTCTTAATTGTCTTTAAAAATTCTGTTTGGTATTTTATTTAAATAGAGAATTTTATGCTGATCCATTTTCATATTTTTAATTATTTTTTTAGAGTTTCTATGCATTTCTTATTTAATTTCAAAGTTTCTGCATTTTTATGAATTGTGAAATGCCTAAAATACCCTTGGGTCCCACCTGTCAGGTGGCCCAATGGGTTAGGTTTGGCCGACCCACCTGGTCCGGCCCAACCCGCTCACTCTCTCTCTCTCTCTCTCTCGCGTGTCTGAATCCCTAACCCTAACCTCCTCTGGCGACGCACGTCGCCGCCGTCTTCTTTGATTTGTTCCGGCCGGCTCCGGCCGTCGCCGCCGGCGAGGTGTGACGCATCTGAACCGCCACTCGACGACGATTCAGATCCACCGCGGCGATTCGTGCTACGCTGCTTGCTCGCCTCGCCCCCTTCGCCTCTGGTCTCCTGGCGTGGATTGCCCTGGGCGATCTCGTCACCGCCGACGCTCCAGGTGCTGTGGCGCCGCCGTGGTGCTGCTGTGGTGCTGCCGTGAGTGCTGCCGTGGGGCGCTCACGCTCGGCGTCGCCAGGCCAGGTGCGACTTGGCGCTGCCATGGGTGGCTCGTGCCGCCGTGCCGCCATGGCACGCCTTGTGCTGCTGCTTGATGGCGTGTATTTCACACGTTCGTTGAGCAACCCCAAGAGGAAGGTATGATGCGCACAGCAGCAAGTTTTCCCTTAGAAAGAAACCAAGGTTTATCGAACCAGGAGGAGCCAAGAAGCACGTTGAAGGTTGATGGCGGCGGGATGTAGTGCGGCGCAACACCGAGATTCCGGCGCCAACGTGGAACCTGCACAACACAACCAAAGTACTTTGCCCCAACGAAACGATGAGGTTGTCAATCTCACCGGCTTGCTCGTAACAAAGGATTAACCGAATTGTGTGGAAGATGATTGTTTGCAGAGAAAACAGTAAAACAAGTATTGCAACAGATTTGTATTTCGAGTATTAAAAGAATGGACCGGGGTCCACAGTTCACTAGAGGTGTCTCTCCCATAAGATAAAAGCATGTTGGGTGAACAAATTACAGTCGGGCAATTGACAAATAGAGAGGGCATAACAATGCACATACATGTCATGATAAGTATAGTGAGATTTAATTGGGCATTACTACAAAGTACATAGACCGCCATCCAACTGCATCTATACCTAAAAAGTCCACCTTCAGGTTATCGTCCGAACCCCTTCCAGTATTAAGTTGCAAAGCAACAGACAATTGCATTAAGTATGGTGCGTAATGTAATCAACAACTACATCCTCGGACATAGCGCCAATGTTTTATCCCTAGTGGCAAAAGCACAACACAACCTTAGAACTTTCTGTCACTGTCCCAGGTGTCAATGCAGGCATGAACCCACTATCGAGCATAAATACTCCCTCTTGGAGTTAAGAGCAAAAACTTGGCCAGAGCCTCTACTAATAACGGAGAGCATGCAAGATCATAAACAACACATATGCAATAACTTGATAATTAACATAACATGGTATTCTCTATCCATCGGATCCCGACAAACACAACATAGAGTATTAAAGATAGATGATCTTGATCATGTTAGGCAGCTCACAAGATCCAACAATGAAGCACAATGAGGAGAAGACAACCATCTAGCTACTGCTATGGACCCATAGTCCAGGGGTGAACTACTCACTCATCACTCCGGAGGCGACCATGGCGGCGTAGAGTCCTCCGGGAGATGAATCCCCTCTCCGGCAGGGTGCCGGAGGAGATCTCCAAAATCCCCCGAGATGGGATTGGCGGCGGCGGTGTCTCTGGAAGGTTTTCCGTATCGTGGTTTTTCGCCTCAGGGGTTTCGCGACGGAGGCTTTAAGTAGGCGGAAGGGCAGAGTCGGAGGGCTGACGAGGGGCCCACACCATAGGGCGGCGCGGGCCCCCTCTGGCCGCACGGCCCTATGGTGGCGGCGCCTCGTCGCCCCACTTCGTATCCCTTTCGGTCTTCCGGAAGGTTCGTGGCAAAATAGGACCCCGGGTCTTGATTTCGTCCAATTCCGAGAATATTTCGTTACTAGGATTTCGAAACCAAAAACAGCAGAAAACAACAGAACGGCTCTTCGGCATCTTGTTAATAGGTTAGTTCCGAGAAAATGCACGAATATGACATAAAGTGTGCATAAAACATGTAGGTATCATCAATAATATGGCATGGATCATAAGAAATTATCGATACGTCGGAGACGTATCAGCATCCCCAAGCTTAGTTCCTGCTCGTCCCGAGCGAGTAAAACGATAACAAAGATAATTTCGAAGTGACATGCCATCATAACCTTGATCATACTATTTGTAAACATATGTAATGAATGTAGCGATCAAAACAATGGTAATGACATGAGTAAACAAGTGAATCATAAAGCAAAGACTTTTCATGAATAGTACTTCAAGACAAGCATCAATAAGTCTTGCATAAGAGTTAACTCATAAAGCAATAAATCAAAGTAAAGGTATTGAAGCAACACAAAGGAAGATTAAGTTTCAGCGGTTGCTTTCAACTTGTAACATGTATATCTCATGGATAATTGTCAACATAGAGTAATATAACAAGTGCAATATGCAAGTATGTAGGAATCAATGCACAGTTCACACAAGTGTTTGCTTCTTGAGGTGGAGAGAGATAGGTGAACTGACTCAACATAAAAGTAAAAAGAATGGTCCTTCAAAGAGGAAAGCATCGATTGCTATATTTGTGCTAGAGCTTTTATTTTGAAAACATGAAACAATTTTGTCAACGGTAGTAATAAAGCATATGAGTTATGTAAATTATATCTTACAAGTTGCAAGCCTCATGCATAGTATACTAATAGTGCCCGCACCTTGTCCTAATTAGCTTGGACTACCGGATCTTTGCAATACACATGTTTTAACCAAGTGTCACAATGGGGTACCTCCATGCCGCTCGTACAAAGGTCTAAGGAGAAAGCTCGCATTTTGGATTTCTCGCTTTTGATTATTCTCAACTTAGACATCCATACCGGGACAACATGGACAATAGATAATGGACTCCTCTTTAATGCATAAGCATGTGGCAACAATTATTATTCTCATATGAGATTGAGGATATATGTCCAAAACTGAAACTTCCACCATGAATCATGGCTTTAGTTAGCGGCCCAATGTTCTTCTCTAACAATATGCATGCTCCAACCATGAAGGTGGTAGATCTCTCTTACTTCGAGACAAGACGGACATGCATAGCAACTCACATGATATTCAACAAAGAATAGTTGATGGCGTCCCCGAAGCATGGTTATCGCACAACAAGCAACTTAATAAGAGATAAAGTGCATAAGTACATATTCAATACCACAATAGTTTTTAAGCTATTTGTCCCATGAGCTATATATTGCAAAGGTGAATGATGGAATTTTAAAGGTAGCACTCAAGCAATTTACTTTGGAATGGCGGGTAAATACCATGTAGTAGGTAGGTATGGTGGACACAAATGGCATAGTGGTTGGCTCAAGTAATTTGGATGCATGAGAAGTATTCCCTCTCGATACAAGGTTTAGGCTAGCAAGGTTATTTGAAACAAACACAAGGATGAACGGTGCAGCAAAACTCACATAAAAGACATATTGTAAACATTATAAGACTCTACACCGTCTTCCTTGTTGTTCAAAACTCAATACTAGATATTATCTAGACTCTAGAGAAACCAAATATGCAAACCAAATTAGCAAGCTCTAAGTATTTCTTCATTAATGGGTGCAAAGTATATGATGCAAGAGCTTAAACATGAGCACAACAATTGCCAAGTATCAAATTATCCAAGACATTTTAGAGTTACTACATGTAGTATTTTCCAATTCCAACCATATAACAATTTAACGAAGAAGAAACTTCGCCATGAATACTATGAGTAGAGCCTAAGGACATATTTGTCCATATGCTACAACGGAGCGTGTCTCTCTCCCATAAAGTGAATGCTAGGATCCATTTTATTCAAACAAAACAAAAAACAAAAACAAACCGACGCTCCAAGCAAAGTACATAAGATGTGACGGAATAAAAATATAGTTTCGGGGGAGGAACTCGATAATGTTGTCGATGAAGAAGGGGATGCCTTGGGCATCCCCAAGCTTAGACGCTTGAGTCTTCTTATAATATGCAGGGGTGAACCACCGGGGCATCCCCAAGCTTAGAGCTTTCACTCTCCTTGATCATATTGCATCATACTCCTCTCTTGATCCTTGAAAACTTCCTCCACACCAAACTCGAAACAACTCATTAGATGGTTAGTGCATAATAAAAATTCACATGTTCAGAGGTGACACAATCATTCTTAACACTTCTGGACATTGCATAAAGCTACTGGACATTAATGGATCAAAGAAATTCATCCAACATAGCAAAAGAGGCAATGTGAAATAAAAGGCAGAATCTGTCAAAACAGAACAGTCCGTAAAGATGGATTTTATTAGGCCACCAGACTTGCTCAAATGATAATGCTCAAATTTAATGAAAGTTGCGTACATATCTGAGGATCATGCACCTAAATTGGCTTAATTTTCTGAGCTACCTACAGGGAGGTAGACCCAGATTCGTGACAGCAAAGAAATCTGGAACTGCGCAGTAATCCAAATCTAGTACTTACTTTACTATCAAAGACTTTACTTGGCACAACAAAACATAAAACTAAGATAAGGAGAGGTTGCTACAATAGTAAACAACTTCCAAGACTCAAATATAAAATAAAAATACTGTAGTAAAAACATGGGTTGTCTCCCATAAGCGCTTTTCTTTAACGCCTTTCGCCTAGACGCGTAAAGTGTAACTCAAGTAACATCGAGAGATGAAGCATCAACATCATAATTTGTTCTAATAATAGAATCATAAGGTAACTTCATTCTCTTTCTAGGGAAGTGTTCCATACCTTTCTTGAGAGGAAATTGATATTTAATATTACCTTCCTTCATATCAATAGTAGCACCAACGGTTCGAAGAAAAGGTCTTCCCAATATAATGGGGCAAGATGCATTGCATTCAATATCCAAGACAACAAAATCAACGGGGACAAGGTTATTGTTAACCATAATATGAACATTATCAACTTTCCCCAAAGGTTTCTTTTTAGCATTATCGGCGAGATTAACATCCGAGATAACAATTTTTCAATGGTGGCAAGTCAAGCATATCATAGACTTTTTAGGCATAACGAAATACTTGCACCAAGATCACATAAAGCATTACAATCAAAATTTTTGACTCTAATTTTAATGATGGGCTCCCAACCATCCTCTAGCTTTCTAGGAATAGAAGTTTCAAGTTTTAGTTTCTCTTCTCTAGCTTTTATGAGAGCATTTGTAATATGTTTTGTGAAAGCCAAGTTTACAGCGCTAGCATTGGGACTCTTAGCAAGTTTTTGCAAGAACTTTATAACTTCAGAGATGTGGCAATCATCAAAATCTAAATCATTACAATCTAAAGCAATGGGATTATCATCCCCAAGGTTGGAAAAAATTTCAGCAGTTTTATCACGGTGCGGTTTCAGCGGTTTTAGCGGTTTCGGGTAATTTTGCGCGCTTTGCACTAGGAGTAGAAACATTGCCAACACCAATTATTTTACCATTGATAGTAGGAGGTGCAGCAACATGTGAATCATTAGCATTGCTAGTGGTGGTAATAGTCCAAACTTTAGCTACATTTTCCTCTTTAGCTAGTTTTTCATTTTCTTCTCTATCCCACCTAGCACGCAGTTCAGCCATTAATCTTATATTCTCATTAATTCTAACTTGGATGGCATTTGCTGTAGTAACAATTTTATTTTCAATATCCCTATTAGGCATAACTTTCGATTTCAAAAGATCAACATCGGAGGCAAGACTATCAACTCTAGAAGCAAGAATATCAATTTTATTGAGCTTTTCCTCAACGAGATTTGTTAAAGGCAGTTTGTGTACTAATAAATTCTTTAAGCATAGCTTCAAGTCCAGGGGGTGTATTCCTATTATTGTTGTAAGAATTCCCATAAGAATTAGCATAACCGTTACCATTATTATAAGGATATGGCCTATAGTTATTACTAGAATTGTTCCGATAAGCATTGTTGTTGAAATTATTATTTTTAATGAAGTTTACATCAACATGTTCTTCTTGGGAAACCAATGAAGCTAGTGGAACATTATTAGGATCAACATTAGTCCTATCATTCGCAAGCATAGACATAATAGCATCAACCTTATCATTCAAGGAAGAGGATTCTTCAACAGAATTTACCTTCTTACCTTGTGGAGCTCTTTCCATGTGCCATTCAGAGTAATTAACCATCATATTATCAAGAAGCTTTGTTGCTTCACCAAGAGTGATGGACATAAAGGTACCTCCAGCAGCTGAATCCAATAAATTCCGCGAAGAAAAATTTAGTCCTGCATAGAAGGTTTGGATGATCATCCAAGTAGTCTGTCCATGGGTTGGGCAATTTTTAACCAGATATTTCATTCTTTCCCAAGCTTGAGCAACATGTTCATTATCCAATTGTTTAAAATTCATTATGCTACTCCTCAAAGATATAATTTTAGCAGGGGGATAATATCTACCAATAAAAGCATCCTTGCATTTAGTCCAGGAATCAATACTATTCTTAGGCGGAGATAGCAACCAATCTTTAGCTCTTCCTCTTAATGAGAAAGGAAACAATTTTAATTTTATAATGTCACCATCTACATCTTTATACTTTTGCATTTCACATAGTTCAACAAAATTATTGAGATGGGCAGCGACATCATCGGAACTAACACCGTAAAATTGCTCTCGCATAACAAGATTCAAGTAAAGCGGGTTTAATTTCAAAGAATTCTCGCTGTAGTAGCGAGTGGAGCAATAGGTGTGCATAGGAAATCATTATTATTTGTGCTAGTGAAGTCACACAACTTAGTATTTTCAGGGTTGGCCATTTTAGCAGTAGTAAATAAAGCAAACTAGATAAAGTAAATGCAAGTAAACTAATTTTTTTGTGTTTTTGATATAGAGTGCAAGACAAGTAAATAAAGTAAAGCTAGCAACTAATTTTTTTGTGTTTTGATATAATGCAGCAAACAAAGTAGTAAATAAAATAAAGCAAGACAAAAACAAAGTAAAGAGATTGAGAAGTGGAGACTCCCCTTGCAGCGTGTCTTGATCTCCCGGCAACGGCGCCGAGAAAAGAGCTTGATGGCGTGTATTTCACACGTTCGTTGGGCAACCCCAAGAGGAAGGTATGATGCGCACAGCAGCAAGTTTTCCCTCAGAAAGAAACCAAGGTTTATCGAACCAGGAGGAGCCAAGAAGCACGTTGAAGGTTGATGGCGGCGGGATGTAGTGCGGCGCAACACCGGAGATTCCGGCGCCAACGTGGAACCCGCACAACACAACCAAAGTACTTTGCCCCAACGAAACAGATGAGGTTGTCAATCTCACCGGCTTGCTGTAACAAAGGATTAACCGAATTGTGTGGAAGATGATTGTTTGCGAGAGAAAACAGTAAAACAAGTATTGCAAGCAGATTTGTATTTCGAGTATTAAAAGAATGGACCGGGGTCCACGAGTTCACTAGAGGTGTCTCTCCCATAAGATAAAAGCATGTTGGGTGAACAAATTACAGTCGGGCAATTGACAAATAGAGAGGGCATAACAATGCACATACATGTCATGATAAGTATAGTGAGATTTAATTGGGCATTACGACAAAGTACATAGACCGCCATCCAACCGCATCTATGCCTAAAAAGTCCACCTTCGGGTTATCGTCCGAACCCCTTCCGATATTAAGTTGCAAAGCAACAGACAATTGCATTAAGTATGGTGCGTAATGTAATCAACAACTACATCCTCGGACATAGCGCCAATGTTTTATCCCTAGTGGCAACAGCACAACACAACCTTAGAACTTTCATCGCATCGTCCCAGGTGTCAATGCGAGGCATGAACCCACTATCGAGCATAAATACTCCCTCTTGGAGTTAAGAGCAAAAACTTGGCCAGAGCCTCTACTAATAACGGAGAGCATGCAAGATCATAAACAACACATATGCAATAACTTGATAATTAACATAGCATGGTATTCTCTATCCATCGGATCCCTACAAACACAACATAGAGTATTACAGATAGATGATCTTGATCATGTTAGGCAGCTCACAAGATCCAACAATGAAGCACAATGAGGAGAAGACAACCATCTAGCTACTGCTATGGACCCATAGTCCGGGGGTGAACTACTCACTCATCACTCCGGAGGCGACCATGGCGGCGTAGAGTCCTCCGGGAGATGAATCCCTCTCCGGCGGGGTGCCGGAGGAGATCTCCGAGAATCCCCGAGATGGGATTGGCGGCGGCGGCGTCTCGCGGAAGGTTTTCCGTATCGTGGTTTTTCGCCTCGGGGGTTTCGCGACGGAGGCTTTAAGTAGGCGGAAGGGCAGAGTCGGAGGGCTGACGAGGGGCCCACACCATAGGGCGGCGCGGGCCCCCTCGGCCGCGCGGCCCTATGGTGGCGGCGCCTCGTCGCCCCACTTCGTATCCCTTTCGGTCTTCCGGAAGGTTCGTGGCAAAATAGGACCCCGGGTCTTGATTTCGTCCAATTCCGAGAATATTTCGTTACTAGGATTTCTGAAACCAAAAACAGCGTAAAACAAGAATCGGCTCTTCGGCATCTTGTTAATAGGTTAGTTCCAGAAAATGCACGAATATGACATAAAGTGTGCATAAAACATGTAGGTATCATCAATAATATGGCATGGATCATAAGAAATTATCGATACGTCGGAGACGTATCACCGCTCCAGGTACGCGCGCCACCTCTCTCTTACCCCCTGTGCTTGCTCTTCTTCCTCCCCCGTGCTTTTGCTTGCGTACTGGGCTTGCCTCTCCTCATGGAGAGACTGTGCCGTGCGTGTGTGCTGCTGCTGCGCTTCTAACTATTGCTCTTGCTCTGATGCCATGGTTCTAGCTGTGCTACTACTGCCGCCATGGCCTAGTTCTAGTTCAGGTGCTTGTATTGATGCTCATGCTCATGCTCATGCTTTGCTACTGTGTTGTGCTTGCCTGCAGTGAGCATGTGCTATTGCTGGGTGATGTTCTGCCATATCCTTGTGCAAGCATTCCTAATCTAATTGGTTGACATGCTCTCCTTTCTTGCTTAATTCCCTCTCTGTGGCTCTGTTCTTGTTCTCGAGCTTGCTAGATATCAAGTGTGTTCATGTTTGCCTGCTCTGGCTTGGGTTCTGTGTGCATTACTTGCAATTTGGCAAGTGCCAGGGCAATGGTATGCTGTTCCTTGTGCTCAAATTCATGAGTATTCTCAATTGAGCATTACTGTTGGTTTAATTGTAGGATTAGGTGATGAGCACTAAGTGCTTTATTTGTTTATCATGATCCAGTGGTTCATCAAGCCTTGGATGTGCTTCTGGATACAATCATATGATTATGACTTCAGTATCTGTTTATTCAGTTAAGACTTGTGTGTAATTATTCAGTGGCTGATTTATTTATGATGCTATGCTTGGCTTGTAGCAATCAGTAGTATGAGTTAGCAAGATCTAATGATTATCTAATCATCATTAGCTTGATGGCTAACTGTTGTGCTTCCTACTGTGGCTAACTGGTGCTTATCTTGGTGTCTGGGTATCACCATGCCTTGTGCTGGTGTAGGTTGTGCTCGATCCGATTGCTCGTTGTTGCTTGCGATGATCCACTGGATCATTAGCAAGTGTCCGTTTCATGATTTACTTGTTAATATCAATTATCTGTGTTGCCTTTATTGATTGAGTGGATAATTGATGTGAACTGCTGAGCAGTAATGATCATATAGATTGTTGAAGTGAAGCTAGAGGGATGCCAACATCAGTTGGGTACCCTAGCTCCCTTTTGAACCCATATGGGTAATGATAATTATTTATGGCTTATGTGTGGGCTTCTGTGAAGTGGTTGAGGTAACCCTGACAGTAATTTCTTGCTGTTAGGGTGGCTCCCACCAGTGTTGGCTTTCTTTGATGATTAAGTGCTCAGTGGCTAATCACTTGGTGAATTACCAGTGGCTTTGGTGTTGATAAACAAGATAGGCACATGTTGCCTATCAGTCTGATGGTTTAGCTAGACTAATAGGTGCTTGGTGGATTTGGATGGCTACATAGGATTAAATCCTTGCTGGATTTCTCTGGTTGTGACACTGTGTTGTCACAACCAGTGTTCCCTGGTTTGATTTCCTTCTAGCCTTAATTGTACTTGCTGGCACCAATTGGTTTAGTAACCAAATGATGATACATCCAGGGTTTCATACCCTTTTTGCTTCTGTGATGCATGAGTATGCTTAATTATGAGCAAAACCATGGTTTGCTCATGATGCTTGGTATACCTCACTCCAGCTCCTAGAATTTGGTGTTGGTGTAGAGGGTTTGCTTCTGTGTTGATCTTATGGTTGATTTGCTTGCCCTGCTCCTCCTGGTGAGCTTGATGCTTGATTTAATTCAGTGGTGTGATGGAGCAGGTTGAACAGTGAAGCTGTTCTTGGTGTTCTTGGTGGCTTACCAGTGCAGTTCTGTCGATGGCAATGGTTAGGGTTTACTGTGGAGACTTTATATGATCTCCACCTCCATCTCTGGTCGACAACAAGGCCTGGCAGCCTGTTGTGACTCACCAGCTGTGTGTGTGTGGTGTGCTGCATGCACACTGCTGTGTAAGCAGCCTAGCTGTGTGTGTGTGTGTGCTAGTGTTGTGCACTTGGACTTGGTTCTGTCTGTGGCATGGATCTGCTCGGCAGAGACTTGATCATATCCTCTTTATTTCAATTGTTTGCTAACCTGCCAAGTGGCTATGCCACTTGGCATAACACTGTTTCTTTTTCTTTGTGTTTGTGTGTGTGTGCAGGAATCAAGAAGATGCTCAAGATGAACTCAAGATCACCTTGATCATAGAATTCAGGATGATCACAATGTAGTTTAGGTCATTTTAATAACTTGTAATTTTCCTTTTACATTTTCTATTTCTTCAATTCTTGTAATGTGTTGTAATTCAATAATTCAATTCTGAATATTGTAAAGACAATGTATTATGTGTGTGATTATCAATAAAGCCCAAGTTTTCCTTAATGAGCTTTATATAGTTGTTTTACTATTTATATTCTTAATTACTTATAATTGTTTATTGAATTATCTCAAGTTTGAATTATGAGATAACAATTTGATGTTTGAATTTGAAATTCAAATTCAACTTTAAGTTTGAATTCAATCATGCAACTTAAGTTTGTGATGCAACATCCCTTCTCTCTTCTCCAAAACCCTAATTTAGTTGAATAAGAGCAAGTTTGTCGCACTCTCGAAACCCTAACCCTGTAAGGTGTCGAGAGAGAAACTTGTCCCCCTTCGATGCAATTTTTGTTTAAAAGCGCGAAATTTCCCCAGAATTTACTATGCAATGCACATCCCTTTCTAAAATCTACCCCTCGATCGCCTCTAAACCTGGGACATTACAGCCTTTCCCCCTTAAAGAAAACTTCGTCCCGAAGTTGTGGTTGTAATACCTGAACAGTTCGGGGTATGTTTTCCTCAGGTCTTCCTCCTTTTCCCAGGTGGCTTCCCTCTCGGGATGATGCTTCCATTGAATCTTGCAGTATTTGATAGCTTTATTTCTGAGTTGTTTCCAGCTTTCCTCGAGAATCTTGGCTGGTTTCTCAATGTAAGTCAAATCTGGTTGTAACTCGAGCTCTTCATGTGATACTGGTTCATCTGGGGTCTTCAAACATTTTCTGAGTTGTGACACATGGAATACGTTGTGAACCTGAGATAACCTTCCCGGTAGTTCCAATTCGAAGGCTAACCCTCGGTTTTGACTCAGAATCTTGAAAGGTCCGATGTACCTAGGGCTCAACTTTCCTTTTACTCCGAATCTCTGAAATCCTTTCATCGGGCTTACCTTAAGATATACCATGTCTCCAACTCGTGGCTCCCATGTTCTCCTCTTCTGATCGGCGTAACTCTTTTGCCGACTTTGGGCTATTTTCAACCTATCTCTGATAATGTCAATTATTTGTTGCTTTTCCTTGACATAATCAGGGTTGAACTCTTTGCTTGCTCCGGCTTCATACCAACATATCGGTGATCTACACTTTCTTCCATAGAGAGCTTCAAACGGTGCCATCTTGATGCTGCTTTGATAGCTATTATTGTATGAAAACTCTGCTAGTGGCAAGTGCTCCTCCCATGATCCTCCGAAGTCTAGGGCACACGCCCTAAGCATATCCTCTAGGATCTGGTTAGTTCTCTCCGTTTGTCCACCTATCTGAGGATGATAGGCGGTGCTATAGTACAACTTGGATCCTAAAGCTTCGTGCAGTTGCTTCCAGAATGCTGACGTGAATACGGATCCTCGATCCGACACGATCTTCTTGGGCACTCCATGTTTACTCACGATCTCTTTGATGTAAAGATCGATGAGTTTTCTCTCCTTTATCTTGCTGGTTTACCGCTAAGAAATGTGCACCTTTCGTCAACCGGTCTACGATTACCCAAATCATGTCCTTCTTTTTATTGGTCATAGGTAGTCCGGTGATGAAATCCATTCCTATCTCCTCCCATTTCCATTCTGGAATAGGTAAAGGTTGTAATTTCCCTGCCGGACTCTGATGTTCAGCCTTCACTCTTTGGCAGGTATGGCATTCCGCCACATATTGTGCTATTTCTCTCTTCATATTGTTCCACCGAATAGCTCCTTTAGATCCATGTACATCTTCGTACTTCCCGGATGAAAGGAGTATGGTGTTTGATGGGCTTCCCGGAGTATTACTTCCTTGATTTCAGCAATATCCGGAACACAAATTCTTTTACGGAACCATAATGATCCCGATTCTCCTCGATTAAATTCTGATGGTCTTCCTTCATCTATCCTTCTCATCTCCTCCACGATGAATGGATCGTCCAAGCTGACCCATCATTATCTCATTCTTCAGGTTGACATTTAGCTCATCGGCTACTTGTAAAGCTGATAGTCCTTCATGAGCTTCTTTCTCCCAAAGTTGTATTTGGGCTTGACTTATTTCCTTTTTCAATTCTGGTGATAACTCTTGTTCCACTCCTCCAGTGCTCTTTCTACTCAAAGCATCCGCTACAACATTAGCCTTTCCTGGAGTATAATTGATGGTCAAATCATAATCCTTGATTAATTCTAGCCATCTTTTACGCACTCATATTGAGTTCCTTCGAGTGAAGAAGTATTTGAGACTTTTATGATCCGTATAGAGCTCACACTTGGCTCCATAGAGAAAATGTCTCCATGTTTTAAGTGCAAATACAACTGCTGCTAACTCTAAATCATGTGTTGGATAGTTCACTTCATGAGGTCTGAGTTGCCTCGATCCATATGATATTACCTTCCGATCTTGCATGAGTACACAACCCAATCCATGCTTGGATGCGTCACAATACACGGTGTAATCCTTGCCAACTTCAGGAACTGCTAACACCGGTGCTTGTGGTGAGTTTCTCTTTTAGAGTCCGAAAACTCTTCTCACACTCATCTGACCACACGAATGGTGTGTTCTTCCTTAACAACTTCGTCATTGGTCCTGCTATTTTGGAGAATCCTTCAATGAACCTCCGGTAATATCCTCGCCATTCCTAGGAATCCTCGGATCTCCTTGACGGTCTTGGGTGCTTCCCATTCTAGAACTGCTGCTACCTTGCTCGGGTTAACGGCGATTCCATCTTTACTAATGACATGACCAAGGAATTCTACTTGATCTAGCCAAAATTCACACTTGCTGAATTTGGCATAGAGTTGATGTTCTCTTAGTGTTTGCAACACTATCTTCGGATGTTCGACATGTTCAGCTTTATCTTTGGAATAAATCAAGATATCATCGATGAATACGATGACGAACTTGTCTAGACATGGCATGAAAATCTTATTCATGAGATTCATGAAAATTGCTTGGGGCATTGGTTAATCCAAAAGGCACTACAAGGTATTCATGATGTCCATACCTTGAGACAAAGGCGAGTTTTCGGAACGTCTTCCTTCTTGATCTTTATCCGGTGATAACCGGATCTTAGATCAATCTTGGAAAAGACTCCCGCGCCTCTAACTTGATCAAATAGATCTTGTATTCTTGGAAGTGGATACTTGTTCTTGATTGTGACGTTGTTCAGATTCCTGTAGTCTCCGCACATCCTTCTTCCTCCATCCCTTTTATCCACGAAGATCACAGGTGATCCCCATGGTGAAACACTTTCTTGAATAAATCCTTTCTGTTCCAAATCATCCAGTTGCTCCTTAAGTTCTTTCAACTCCTTGGGCCCCATCTTGTATGGTGCCTTAGCAATCGGAGTCGTTCCTGGAATTAGGTCGATAGTGAATTCTATCTCCCTATCTGGTGGCATACCAGGTAATTCCGCTGGAAATACATCCTGGAATTCATTCACTACAGGTATATTCTCCAATTTCACTTCCTTCATGCTGTTCAGCTGTAGCTCCACTTCAATCTGTGTATGTTTGTCACCTTGGTAGATCATTCTACTTCCATCGGGGCTTTTCAAAGACACCATCTTGCTCACACAGTCGATCAATGCTCCATTAGCTTCCAACCAGTTCATACCAAGAATGACATCAATGTCCTTCATCGGTAAAATGAACAGGTCCGCGTCAAACGCGCACTTATTGATCATGATGACTTGTTTTTGTTTGGTATGGGTTACTACTATCGTTCCCCCGTGAAAGTATGGTTATGGGTGTATCTAACTTAGTGCAACTAATCCCATGTTTGATGATGAATTGTTGAGAAATGAATGATGTAGTTGCACCGGTATCAAAAAGTACTTTGCCAGGATGAGTGAGTATCTGGAGCGTACCTATCACCGCCTGATCGGAGTTCACCACCTCCTCCAAGCCGGTGCGGTTTAGCTTGCCGAAGGGCTTCTTATTCTTCCAGTTCCCTCCGGTGTTTCCTCCTCGGCTTCCTCCTCCTCCAGATTGACCTCCTCCGGTGTTTCTCTTGGGGTAGTCCTTCAGCATGTGCCCCTCCTGGCGACAACCAAAGAATATAATCTTTGGCTTCTTGCAATCCTTGGCAAAATGCCCTGGAAGTCCACAGCTTCTGCAAACCATTGGATTGGCGATCTGAAACGCTTGGTTCCTCCTGCTATCGTAGTAGTTTCTGTTGTTGTTGTTGTTGTTGTTGTTGTTGTTGTGGTACCTTGGCTTGAAACTCAAGGTGGTATTGGGCTTGTTGCTAACAAACCTCTTAGGCTCAAACTTGGCCTTCTTCCTCTTCTCATCTTGCAGTTGTTTGAAGTCATCTTCAAGAGTGATGGCTGCATCCACCAACTCTTGGAATTCCGTCGCTCTCATCATACGGAGTTGTACCTTAAACTGGGGACTTAACCCCCTCAGAAACCTCTTCTTCTTCTTGTCCTCGGTGTTGACCTCCTCAACAGCGTACCGGGACAGCTTTGAAAACTCCCTGACATAGGTCAGGATGGCCTTGTCCTTCTGCTCGAGACTTTCAAATTCTCGACGCTTCAGTTCCACAATACTTTCAGGGACATTGGATTCCCTGAACTTCCTTGTAAACTCCTCCCATGTGAATACCTTTCCCGCCGGGTAAACGGCTACAATGTTATCCCACCATGATGCGGCGGGTCCACACAACAGATGTGTAGCATAACGAACCTTCTCTTGGTCGTTACATCCAACGGTATTGAGCTTTCGCTCAGTATCCATAAGCCAATCTTCCGCGTCCATTGGCTCGGGCGCGTATTGGTGTTCTGGAAGTCTGCTAAGGTGACTCCCTGATTCTCGGGTCTCTCTACCCGGTTCTGTTGCAGCAATTCTTGGAAGAATTTGTTCTGCTGCTCCAACGTCACACGTTGTCTTTCCTCCACCAGCTGCATGTACTGGACGAAATTCTGCTGCGTCATGGGTGGTGGTGGTGGTGGAAACTGATTCCTGGCTGCTTCGTCAGCCTCTTCCTTTTGTTTTGCTTCGCGCTCCATGCGCTGCGCTTCGCTCTCCTCTCCTAACACTCCCGACATATCCCCCTAGTTCTGCAACACAAGATGATACTCATAATTACTCCATGCGCAAGTTTTCTGAGCTCAACATTGTGCACAGAACTAGTCACGCAATGGAAATCAAGAAGCAAATCCAAATCATACAAAACATATACCATATATTTACATGCTTAAGTGGTCTTATTACAATACTCAAGTCGATGTGAGTATGCAAACTCACTTATTAAAGTATATGTACAAGTTTCTACAAAATATTACACACTACGATACACGTGGTACTTGTGTATTGTAGCTTTGCTTCCCTTGGTAGTCTCTAGTCGATCTTCACTCCCGATACATTCCGAGGCTTCCATCCGGTCGAACGTGTCGTTCTCCGACAAAACCTGGAACATAAGGTCTCCCCGTTGGCTGGTAGTCGGAATCCGATGATGATCCTAGGGAGAAATCAGTGTTCACGAACTGATCATTCAGTGCATCATAATCCACCCATCGGGTGTACTCCCCTATGCCTACTCCATACGTATTTCCTACATTCGTATCCGACTCAACCTGTGTCGGATACCCTCCAACTTCTTCCTCATTCCACGGATAACTCTGGTGCTGGGTCGTGGCATCTTCATTCATCTCCCCGTCATAATACGCTGTGGTACTATGGGTTCCAGTATCAGACCCCCAACGCCAACCCGTGGAGTTTTCTATCGGAGTCACGGAACGCTGATTGTTTCCGGATTCCTCTCCACCCTCATATCCCCCATAGGAACTTCCCAGATAGTTCCCAGGTGTAACAGGTGTAGCTTCACGCTCAAGAGGATCTATACTGATGTAGTCACCAGCTGAGTAGACTGGTGTGTGCACCTCCTTCTCCATAGGTTCTTTCCCCTTAGTCTCCTCCTTGGGTTTAGTAAACTCTTCTAGCATTGTATCAATTGCTCCCGTCAAATGACGGTTTAGCTGATACAACAATGATAGTAAGTTGCGGCTGTTATCCATATACTTTGCAGCTTCTACTGGTTTGCGTTTTGCATATTTGTAGTGGTTAAGCATGGGATCATCTTCCTCTTCCAGATGAGGAATGTGGGTGAATTCGGAGCCTATAAGCTCTTTCGTCTTATGCTCCCGAATATCGGTTATGGCTCTCATAACGGCGATATGGTAGGCTGTGTACATAGTTCTGGCTTCCCCTGCTGGCATTACTACGCTCATTCCCGAAGATTCGGGAAGTCGTAGCCCTACCCTACACTTGGCCAATACAGGTACCATCATAGTACATGTATTTCTTTACTTGAATCCGGGGATCACACCCAAATTCAAGTAACATGGCTCGTAGAATATCCGCAAGTCCTCCTTCGTATTCACTCAGTATGGAATCCATCACCTTCACGTTTCGTCCGGGACGTGAACTTGCCATGTTGGCTGTAGAAATAGAAAGATTATGAGATTAATAATAATGCATCATAATAGAGATAATAAAGAATTATCGCACTAAAAGATATGATTGTTTTATTCTCAATTGAATATACACCATATTTTTAGAGAATTCTTTACTAGTCCTATTTGACTCCTAACGTTCGGTCCCATTTACTAGGTTCCAACCTAAGGTCAAAACTTTTGCTCCGATACCAAGCTGTGGTGACCCCGCATACCACTGCATGTTGTAGTATGCCGGTCGTTGATATAACATTCACGAAGTACCATTCCGCAAATATTACATCCCTCGAGTAGTACAACGGAACATAGCAGGTCCATAACTCATTCATTTATTATTACAAATATCATACACATGTCGTCTCGGAGCTCCTCTTGGGTCCTAAGAGGAATACTCCTGGGTTCGAGGCGAACCCAACTTAGCTTACAATATAAGAGTCTCATTAAGTTATACATTTATTTCTTCGAGCGAGCTAAATACTAAGAGTTCGGGCTGCTCGGCTACTACTACTACTCGAGATGTTCAGACTTGAACTCCTCCGGAAGCCTCCCGGTTCCGTAGACTATGAGGTAGTCTACGCCCTCGATACCTCCGAGAGGTCCGGTTCTTCATAGCCGATGATCTCGGCTCCTTCATTGTTGTCGTAGTCCTCCTCCGGACGATTCGGACAATCTAAGCATGGGATTTAAGAGTGGTATGAGTACGAGCGTACTCAACAAGTTCATTATAGATAAGAGGTGTTTAATGCACTAGCTACGATATTAGACCAGAAAGTCTAATACCAATGCAAGTTTTGGTAAACATTTCTTCAAGAGATTGCTTTTATTCCAAAGAGCTATGTCCGTCGGCCTTCACCGGTTTACTAGAACTTCATGGAGCTCCTTTCCGGCCGCGTTCGCGAGTTCCTTATCCCGGAACGAGGAGTGACGAGTCACAGTTCTTTACACTCGCGAGAGGTGTGTTGCTTTACCCATAAGAGATCTTAACCTTGGTGCCAACCGGGCAGCTTTCCCGTCCACACTTCCTTTGGTGTGAGGCCCGGTATAAGGTCTAGCCAATCATGTTCCTCCGCTACCTCGAACACCCACCCTTTGTTGCATACCCCGACCATGGGTCCTCGCCGGTCCCATTATTCCCACTCACGGGTGGACCCCGACCACGACAACAGTTTGGGACTCGTTAACCAAACTCCTTTGCCGGTAGCTGCAACCCATCATAGACCGCAATACCGTGGGGACTTAAGGCTTCCCCAGCCAACCGCTTGTTCTTCTAGCGACAAGTGTCTACGGACTATGCCGTGGGGACTTAAGGCTTCCCCAGCCAACCGCTTGCCCTGACAGATACAAGTGTCTACGGTAAAGCGCATCCGTTGATGAACGAGAGGTGGAAACACTTTTGACTACTCCGTCCCACTCCGGATCTTATGGTTAACACGGGTATTACGGCACAAGAATCACTGGCGACATTTGTTGTTTAATCCTAGATGGATGTAAACCCGTGCAATGGAACCTCCACCATATCAACACAATCCATGGTTCCATCGCCCACCACATAGTCATATTCATAGTTATGAAAGTAGTGGTTTTGATTTTTATGCAATAGTGATAACCATAGTACTTTGCAAGTAATTTGATATAAATACTCAGATGACATGAGCAAGTGATGAACTTGCTCGAACACCGCAAAGTTCTGCAGTTGGATGGTGTGGACTGACCCTTGTCCTCTGGTTCTGAAAAATAGCATCATTGTCCGATAAGGGCAATGGTTAAAGAAGCAATTATGCATGCTTTCCATTTTTAGGGTTTGTTTCCCCCCTTTCCGATGTCTTATCATTTTATGTGAGAGGTAATTACTAAGAATACTTTCGAGATTTTTTTATTTAGGATAAATACAACCTTGAAATATTGTCAAGGTGTTTTTAAAGTCCAATTACATTAATGGACTTATTTTTATTATTGGAAATATTATGTGTGATTTAAATTAGTATTTAAATCATCAAAATAAGAATTATTCTTAATTGTCTTTAAAAATTCTGTTTGGTATTTTATTTAAATAGAGAATTTTATGCTGATCCATTTTCATATTTTTAATTATTTTTTTAAGTTTCTATGCATTTCTTATTTAATTTCAAAGTTTCTGCATTTTTATGAATTGTGAAATGCCTAAAATACCCTTGGGTCCCACCTGTCAGGTGGCCCAACGGGTTAGGTTTGGCCGACCCACCTGGTCCGGCCCAACCCGCTCACTCTCTCTCTCTCTCTCTCGCGCGCGCGTGTCCGAATCCCTAACCCTAACCTCCTCTGGCGACGCACGTCGCCGCCGTCTTCTTTGATTTGTTCCGGCCGGCTCCGGCCGTCGCCGCCGGCGAGGTGTGACGCATCTGAACCGCCACTCGACGGTGATTCAGATCCACCGTGGCGATTCGTGCTGCGCTGCTTGCTCGCCTCGCCCCCTTCGCCTCTGGTCTCCTGGCGTGGAGTGCCCTGGGCGATCTCGTCGCCGCCGATGCTCCAGGTGCTGTGGCGCCGCCGTCGTGCTGCTGTGGTGCTGCCGTGAGTGCTGCCGTGGGGCGCTCACGCTCGGCGTCGCCAGGCCAGGTGCGGCTTGGCGTTGCCATGGGTGGCTCGTGCCGCCGTGCCGCCATGGCACGCCTTGTGCTGCTGCTCCAGGTACGCGCGCCACCTCTCTCTTACCCCCTGTGCTTGCTCTTCTTCCTCCCCCGTGCTTTTGCTTGCGTACTGGGCTTGCCTCTCCTCATGGAGAGACTGTGCCGTGCGTGTGTGCTGCTGCTGCGCTTCTAACTATTGCTCTTGCTCTGATGCCATGGTTCTAGCTGTGCTACTACTGCCGCCATGGCCTAGTTCTAGTTCAGGTGCTTGTATTGATGCTCATGCTCATGCTTTGCTACTGTGTTGTGCTTGCCTGCAGTGAGCATGTGCTATTGCTGGGTGATGTTCTGCCATATCCCTGTGCAAGCATTCCTAATCTAATTGGTTGCCATGCTCTCCTTTCTTGCTTAATTCCCTCTCTGTGGCTCTGTTCTTGTTACTGAGCTTGCTAGATATCAAGTGTGTTCATGTTTGCTGCTCTCGGCTTGGGTTCGTGTGCATTACTTGCAATTTGGCAAGTGCCGGGGCAATGGTATGCTTGTTCCTTGTGCTCAAATTCATGAGTATTCTCAATTGAGCATTACTTGTTGGTTTAATTGTAGGATTAGGTGATGAGCACTAAGTGCTTTATTTGTTTATCATGATCCGAGTGGTTCATCAAGCCTTGGATGTGCTTCCGGATACAATCATATGATTATGACTTCGATGTCTGTTTATTCGGTTAAGACTTGTGTGTAATTATTCAGTGGCTGATTTATTTATGATGCTATGCTTGGCTTGTAGCAATCAGTAGTATGAGTTAGCAAGCTCTGATGATTATCTAATCATCATTAGCTTGATGGCTAACTGTTGTGCTTCCTACTGTGGCTAACTGGTGCTTATCTTGGTGTCTGGGTATCACCATGCCTTGTGCTGGTGTAGGTTGTGCCTGATCCAGTGCCTGCTGTTGCTTGCAGTGATCCACTGGATCATTAGCAAGTGTCTGTTTCATGATTTACTTGTTAATATCAATTATCTCGTGTTGCCTTTATTGATTGAGTGGATAATTGATGTGAACTGCTGAGCGATAATGATCATATAGATTGTTGAAGTGAAGCTAGAGGGATGCCAACATCGGTTGGGTACCCTAGCTCCCTTTTGAACCCATATGGGTAATGATAATTATTTATGGCTTATGTGTGGGCTTACGTGAAGTGGTTGAGGTAACCCCGACGAGTAATTTCTTGTCGTTAGGGTGGCTCCCACCAGTTGTTGGCTTTCTTTGATGATTAAGTGCTCGATGGCTAATCACTTGGTGAATTACCAGTGGCTTTGGTGTTGATAAACAAGATAGGCACATGTTGCCTATCGATCGATGGTTTAGCTAGACTAATAGGTGCTTGGTGGATTTGGATGGCTACATAGGATTAAATCCCTGCTGGATTTCTGTGGTTGTGACACTGTGTTGTCACAACCAGTGTTCCCTGGTTTGATTTCCTGCTAGCCTTAATTGTACTTGCTGGCACCAATTGGTTTAGTAACCAAATGATGATACATCCAGGGTTTCATACCCTTTTTTGCTTCTGTGATGCATGAGTATGCTTAATTATGAGCAAAACCATGGTTTGCTCATGATGCTTGGTATACCTCACTCCAGCTCCTAGAATTTGGTGTTGGTGTAGAGGGTTTGCTTCTGTGTTGATCTTATGGTTGATTTGCTTGCCCTGCTCCTCCTGGTGAGCTTGATGCTTGATTTAATTCAGTGGTGTGATGGAGCAGGTTGAACAGTGAAGCTGTTCTTGGTGTTCTTGGTGGCTTACCAGTGCAGTTCTGTCGATGGCAATGGTTAGGGTTTACTATGGAGACTTTATATGATCTCCACCTCCATCTCTGGTCGACAACAAGGCCTGGCAGCCTGTTGTGACTCACCAGCTGTGTGTGTGTGGTGTGCTGCATGCACACTGCTGTGTGAGCAGCCTAGCTGTGTGTGTGTGTGCTAGTGCTGTGCACTTGGACTTGGTTCTGTCTGTGGCATGGATCTGCTCGGCAGAGACTTGATCATATCCTCTTTATTTCAATTGTTTGCTAACCTGCCAAGTGGCTATGCCACTTGGCATAACACTTGTTTCTTTTTTCTTTGTGTTTGTGTGTGTGTGCAGGAATCAAGAAGATGCTCAAGATGAACTCAAGATCACCTTGATCATAGAATTCAGGATGATCACAATGTAGTTTAGGTCATTTTAATAACTTGTAATTTTCCTTTTACATTTTCTATTTCTTCAATTCTTGTAATGTGTTGTAATTCAATAATTCAATTCCGAATATTGTAAAGACAATGTATTATGTGTGTGATTATCAATAAAGCCCAAGTTTTCCTTAATGAGCTTTATATAGTTGTTTTACTATTTATATTCTTAATTACTTATAATTGTTTATTGAATTATCTCAAGTTTGAATTATGAGATAACAATTTGATGTTTGAATTTGAAATTCAAATTCAACTTTAAGTTTGAATTCAATCATGCAACTTAAGTTTGTGATGCAACATCCCTTCTCTCTTCTCCAAAACCCTAATTTAGTTGAATAAGAGCAAGTTTGTCGCACTCTCGAAACCCTAACCCTGTAAGGTGTCGAGAGAGAAACTTGTCCCCCTTCGATGCAATTTTTGTTTAAAAGCGCGAAATTTCCCCAGAATTTACTATGCAATGCACATCCTTTCTAAAATCTACCCCTCGATCGCCTCTAAACCTGGGACAGTACACACCTCGTCGTGATCTCCGTCGGCCGCCGGCCAAGCACCTCGACAGCTCCTCGCCATGATCTCTGGCCAAGAAGTTGTGCATCTCCTACTGCGAAGCACCTCCCTGAGATCCTGCTCCTGCTTGCCCAGGCGTTGCCCCCTCCCTCCCCTCTCCAGCTCCTCCCTCTCCTGCTCCTCGAATCGCCGCCCCTCCCCTCCCGCTTTGCTCTTGCTTGCCCAGGGCGTCGCCCTCCTCTCGCTCTGCACCTGATTGCCCAAGGCAATCGCCAAGCCTCCCTCTCTTGCTCGCCCAGCCAGGAAGCCACTCTTCCCAGCAGCAGATTGCAAGGTCATCGTCGTGGTGGCCAGGAAGCCAATCTCCTTGGAGTTCTACAGTGAACACACAAACAATCATATCAGCAACAACATAATGCCATACAGATTATCATGCCTTTGTTTCACCACCTAAGAGCGGGACAAATATATCATTTGCTACCAACAGAACAATTCACCACCTAAGTGCGAAAAGATAGTAAAAGATGGACGAATTCAGCTTACATCAGGACAGTGAGTACAACAGTGGCATGCATTTCAGGAACCAAAATAGATGAACCATGAAAACAGGGGCCAAGAGATCCATTGAAGCACATTCAAGTATGAGAGCAAATCTTATCATAGACATGAAGTGACGACATGAATGGAGATGATTGACGATGCGAGAAAAGATGGAAGCTTATCATAGACATGAAGTGACGACATGAATGGAGATGATTGACGATGCAAGAAAAGATGGAAGCATCGACCTAGGCGCATATCATTTCTACCCATAAGCATCATGTTTTAACCGTTCAGCAAAACCTAGAGCGTGACAACCTTGCCAGCACCAAGGAGCAAATAAGTGTGCTATGCTAGGATTCGACCGACAACCTTCGGGGAAGATAGCAGCACTCGCAAGGACCACGAGATGTTGTTCCCTCCAATCAACACAATTCATAATTTCATATGAACACAGAACACAACAAACTGAAAGCGATATCGAGTAATAAGAATAGCATCCGATGAAACAAATACTCCCGGATATCATCATTGAAAACAAGATGACTCTTGCTATATTTTGCATGCAAATCAAATGCACCGTGATTGGCAAAAATGATGCAGCAACATGAGGACTTAAATCTTTTGGAATATCAGCTCTTCATCTTCCCCTAATAGTGGAGTGAGATGCGAAAACAAAGATTGTTTGATGCCTTTTAGTAGACATAGTAAAGGCTGCATGGTCAAAACAAAAATGTGTTGAACAAAACAGTGGTGAAGAGTTGAGTCAACTACTATCATGCATTTGCACTTGATACCGGTGGGTCAAGAATGCCGATGGGGGACTCCTGCACAAATTCTTTCATGGAAAGAGAACATGGTAATAACCCACATAGACATCGTGCATGTCTGGATCTTGCATAAACCAGGGAGAGGATGTTCACAGCGAGATGTGAGGCTATCTAGGGTTTACAGATGATGACTAGTAGTGTGGCTGATGTTTGGGGTGCGTGGAGAGAGCGAGGAGGGAGGAGTGGGTGAAGGTACTTTGTCTTATATAAAAATGAAAAGTGAGAGTGGGGATTAGATTTTAGTTATATGCACCCTTGAGCAAGTACGACAAAACAATATGGGCAACAGTTGCTCAAGGATCAATATTGGGTTGAGCGCTTTCCTTCTTTTCCGTTTCCTCTTTTGAACGTGATTTGGGTGCAATTTTCTGGGTCAAGCGACAACACAACTTGACATATACGCTTTACTTAGGCCCCACATTTTTCGCTACCCATTTCGCTGACAGCCTATGTAAAAAAATAAGGGCTAATGTGTTAATAAAAGCTTGTTGAATGTGTTAATGGGTCAAGCGACAACACAACTTGTATGTTCCTTAGTAATGGATTTGATTACCAATATGAAAGCTTGTTGAATGTGTTAATAATTTATTTCAAATGTGCTTCGTGTATTTCTCTTGCTGTCAACTTGAATAAAAGCAAGAATTTTGTTTTAATTAAAAAGTAGTGGCGTGGCTTACTAACTCATACGCCACTAGATTATTTGGTACATATGGCGTGTTTCTGCCACATATTTATGGTGCGTTGAGAACGCGTCACAGGTACTAATACCACTAACGCGACATCAGTGACGTGCTAAATTCACGTCACGGAGGATGGTTGCCACCGAAAGGTTTTTCTCTACTAATAATATATGGTAACAAAGTGAATAGGAAAGATGCGTGCATGTGTGTTACACGCTACAAGTGTATTTCTCAAGGACATAGCTACGCTCCACTGGAGAACCAACCTGAGGTTGGGTGGTTAGGTGGGTGGTTGTACCCCCAGCCCATCAGAGTTCAAACCTTATGTTTGACATCTGGAATATTCTTTCAGTGGGAGGCGACGTTCCCGTCGACAGCGGGGCGCCTGTGGTGACTTCGTCAATTTCAAGATCCAATCCGTCGGCTCAGTCTTTCGGAGGTGCTCATAGGGGTAGGGTGTGTGCATGTGTGCGTTCATAGGGGTGAGTGTAAGCGCGTGTATGTGAGCGCCTGCGTTTGTACTGTGTTTCTAAAAAAAAAAAAGCTACGCTCCACTGCTCGTGTCATGATATCTTGCATATTATGGAGAACAAAAATATCTTCCATTTGGCCTTCTTTAACAGGATGTTTTTTTTTCATATTTACTCCATGATTAACGGTTATTGTACAAATATCTTCTTTTATCAGCCTTGGAAAGAAAATAGAAGTTCCCTGCTCACTTCGGAGAGAAAAGAGAAAGATGATGGTGTGTTATCCGGTCGGCGCCGCGGCGCACTGCCACTGCCCGCTCCTCCTCCCCCACCGCACGCCGGCGACGACCGCCCTCCTCCAGCGCCGCCTCCTCCAGCCGTGGTTACAGTCCCGTCGGCCCCCCTCCTCAGCTGGGCTGCCATGGGGGCGCCGCCACGCCGTCGACCCCGACGATGACTTCCTCACGCTCGACCTCGACGAGTTCGAGGGCCTTGACGGGGAGGACGACGAGGACGGGTCGTCGCCGTGGGAGGGCGCGCTGGTGTACCGGCGCGACGCGGCGGCGCACCACGTGGAGTACGCCACCACGCTCGAGCGCCTGGGCCTCGCCGACCTCTCCACCTCGCACTCCAGGGCCCGCGCCGCCGCCATGGGCATCCTCCCCTCCGCCAAGACGAAGCCGAGGGACGGCGCCGAGACCACGCCCGTGCTCGTCTCCGTCGACGTCACCAGGCGCCGCGGCCGCCTGCGACTCGACGGCATCGTGCGCACCGTCATCACCCTCGGCTGCTACCGGTAAGACCCAATCCATGCTGCCTCGCCCTGTCAGTATTTCATCACTGTAGTCTGTATGTGTATCATGGGGAGAAATTGCAGACCAGAGTGACATTCTAGTGAGTACCACTACTACTTTGACTCTAATATTCCACAGAATAATAGCATAACTTCTCTTGCTCTTACATTTGCATAACTTCCAATTGCGTGCTATTGATACACGATTAACTGTTGCCTGAAGCGGAGAGAGGGATGTGGCAGTCTTGATACTAGCTTAGTTTCACCCTGCAGAAGTAGCAAAATAGCCAACAAAACGTCGAACAATATTACTAGCTAGTTTTGATAATCTGGCATTTTCAGACTAGAGAAATTTCAGAGCCAAGTGACCATCTTGACACCATTTTAGCCTACAGAAAAGTAGCATCGCTCTGTTGTCATCACCTAATCTGCGTTTAAACTGCCGATGGCATTTCAGCTTAGACTTGCCCAAACATTCAGTTAAAAAACCTGTTGCTTCGGCCATTGGCAAACAGCCAAGGATATTTCAACTACTTCTACAACTAGCTAGCTAGTTTGAGGGTAATTTGGCATGTAATGACTCAAGCAGGATGTCTGGCATTACGAGACTATAAGGACATACTTGCCTCTGTGGTCTCCGTATCATGTATAGTCCATGTTATGTTTTACAAACCAAGAAAAGTTATGTTGTTCCCGGAGAGTAATAGAATCTTTAAGCTGGAGCTGACATGTACTGATGCCTTTGCCACAGACGATAAGCACTTAAAATTCTAGTCCAACTTAACTGTCACAACATAGAAATATTTTGGTATAAGACTGGTATTGCAAAGCCTAGGTGAATGCCTGAATTGTCTGAAAGTGGAAACCTATCATTCAGACTCGGTTGATTTTCTGCACAACTCTTGTAAGGTTGTGGTTGGTTCCCTTATTTTGAACCCATTATTATGCTTCCTTTTACAGGTGTGCCGAGCCAGCGCCGCAAGGTATATTCGCCAACTTCTCCCTCCTACTGACAGAAGACCTGGTGGAGGAACCTGACGTGGTCGACCTCGGCACCGTATACGAAGAAGACGCGACCAAGTTCCCTTCAGTAACCGGCAGCCAGGACGAAGACGATGAAGACATCGACTGGGATGACCGCGTTCACTTCCCGGCCGGCAAGAAGGAGGTGGACATCTCGAAGCACATCCGGGACATCATCCACCTGGAGATCACGCTGGATGCCTTCTGCAGCACGAGCTGCAAGGGCATGTGCCTTACGTGCGGCATGAACCTCAACACGGGCAGCTGCAGCTGCGGCGAGGAGGAGGAGTTGCAGGACAAGGATGCCAAGAGAGCGGGTACTTTCAAAAACCTGTTGAAGCCATTGCAAAATCGACGATGATGATGATGTGACCGGTGGCGTGTAGGTAGGGAGTTTGTAATGTTTTTTTATAGAAGGGATTTTGTGAGGTGTGGTGATAATCTTGTAGCGTCTGTATTAAACTGTGTTTTTGGTGTTCAAAAGCTGCTGCTCTCAGAAGGGATCATAGGTTCAGGTATTACGAAAAGGCTACTCAAAATCGTTGTCTTTATCGCTCATCCTGTAACATCTATCTGTATATGTCGTCAGAAAGAATTGACAGAAACTGTTGCTGGCAAGAAGCCTGAAGTAATGCTTTTGATATTTTCTATTTAGAAATCCATTCTGGACGATTTGGAACAATACCAGCAGCTCGTTTGCGTCAATGATTAAAAAGAACTAAGAGATGAATGAAATTATAAAGGAACCTTTGTGTACAAATTGCATATTTGCCACACCATGGACGCGTTTGGTAGACTGAGCTGAATTTGGGGCTACATGGGGGCAGGCTAGGCTATTTACATGGAACTATTCAGGAGCTCAAGGTGCTTCGGATTGTTGTGTAATTTACATGGAGCTAGTGTCACTACATATCAATGTGCACGAAAGAACAACAAGGACGCATGCCGAAGCTTTATTACCTTAAGGTGGTCATGCAGGTTGTCCTCATCTTCAAGCACGAAGCAAGTGCATTCTTCGCTCCATTTGAGCTTGCCCTCACTTTTCAGCCTGCTAATGAGGCTCCACATTGTTCCTCCACTTCCTGATGTGTGGTTGTAGATCCGAAGAGTGCTCACAACGATGCCAATGAAATCAAGAACATCATTGGTGACCTTCTTCATCTAGGACTCTTTGAAGCCTTGGTGCATACACCGCGTTTCAGAAGCTCAACTAACCGGTTCATGACAAACTCAGACATATTAGGTTGCCAAATCATTGCAGGTTTGTGTGCATAAATGATTCATCATGCACATAAGGGGCGGGCTCATTTGAGATCATGCCAATGATTTTTTTATTGACGGAGTTGACAGATCGGGGGAGCTAAGAGGTATGATCGCCTACAGTATGTTATGAAGAACATTGCTAAGCGTTGTACCACAAAACTGAAAAACTAGAACTATACATATCTCTAAAGTAGAAAAAGAAATAACAAAGGTTTCTTACTGTTAGAGGGATACCATGTAGCACAGAGGTAGGGGAAGAAGGAGACCCCCGCACAGAGGCACGCATCACAATCATCTCCATGGATGACGAAGATCCAAAGAGAACCAACGTCGCAGTGCTCGATGAAGATCTAGGAAGGGCAAGCGTCTTAGAAGATTGAATCGAAGCTATCATATCTCCCCTATGTAACCGTCAGTTCGATCTGACCTAGAGGTAGGGGTTGGGATTCTTACAACAACTGGATGAACCGGTGCAGAGGAAGAAGCAGACTCTCCGTGGCTAGCCGCCACCGCAACAGCCGAGTCACCACCGCCAATCTCAGGGAACTTATCAGTGCCGAAGAGACGTCCGTGTCGCTAGATCTTGAATGGTGGATGAGCTTGAAATGGGGGAAAAAGGGGATTTTGATTTCGCGGTGAGAGAGTCATCCCTAAATACGGCGGCGGAATTTCGCGAGTGGTGACCGAACTCATCCCGCTGCTTTTTCGCCGTGCCGCGCGAGTTTGCGCCATCTCCCAACTTTTGGATGAGACGTTGGCGACTCGTTGGAAACGGGTGATTCGACCGTTCCTGCCGAACTAGGTTTAGAGGTGCTTTAAGAACCGTGCTGGCTACAACTTCAAAATCTTCCGACAATCAAATGCCCTCACGTGCCAAATGTGCAACAATTTAGGCCCCAATTTTCACCGTTCTATTAGTTTCGACAGATCAGGAATGACTGAATCGATTTCAGATGAGGATCAAGGATTCAAGGGCACGCACACTCGCAGTTGAGAACGAAGACGAGGACGAGGACGACGACCGGAGCCAGAGGCGGCGTCACCATCGCCATGGTGGTCGATCGTGCAGATTTGCATTGGGTTGGGTTGCCTTTGCCTTGGTGGGTGGTGGGCCATATCTGTAAGTTTCACTAGGTACCCAACCCGCAACCCGCCCCGTCCCGTGCGCGCTCGCAAAGGTCAAAACCTTTTCCCAGACCAAACCCATCCTCGCACCACCAACCCCAAAAATGGCGGCGGCCACGACGGCATCTCCGGCCACCGCGCCGCCCTCCTCCTTCCCCTCCACCACCCGCAAGCCCCCCCTCCCGATCCTCCGCCTCTCCAGAAAGCTCAAGCTCCCCGCCGCCTCACTCTCCTCCGACCCGTCCCCAGCCTTCCAGTCCGTCACGGCGTTCGCGCCGGCGACGGTGGCCAACCTGGGCCCGGGCTTCGACTTCCTCGGCTGCGCGGTGGCCGACGCCTCCCTCTCCCTCGGCGACACCGTCACCGCCACCCTCGACCCCTCCCTGCCCCCGGGCACCGTCGCCATCTCCGCCGTCACCTCCCCCGCCCGGCCCCACCTCGCCGCCCGCCTCTCCCGCGACCCGCTCCGCAACTGCGCGGGCATCGCCGCCGCCGCCGCGCTGCGCGCCCTCGGCGTGCGCTCCCACGCCGTCTCCCTCGCGCTCGCCAAGGGCCTGCCGCTCGGCTCCGGCCTCGGCTCCTCCGCCGCGTCCGCCGCCGCCGCCGCCAAGGCCGTCGACGCGCTCTTCGGGTCCCTGCTCACGCCCCACGACCTCGTGCTCGCCGGCCTCGAGTCCGAGAAGGCCGTCAGCGGCTTCCACGCCGACAACATCGCGCCCGCCATCCAGGGCGGCTTCGTCCTCGTCCGGAGCTACGACCCCTTCTCGCTCGTCCAGCTCCCCTGCCCGCCGGCGCTGCGCCTCTGCTTCGTCCTCGTCACGCCGGAATTCGAGGCGCCCACCGCCAAGATGCGCGCCGCGCTGCCCAAGAAAGTCGACATCGGCCACCACGTCCGCAACTCCAGCCAGGCCGCCGCGCTCGTCGCCGCCGTGCTGCAGGGCGACGCCGCCGGCATCGGCTCCGCCATGTCGTCCGACGGCATCGTTGAGCCCACCAGGGCGCCGCTCATACCTGGCATGGTTGCGGTCAAGGCCGCCGCTCTGGAGGCCGGGGCGCTGGGATGCACCATCAGCGGAGCCGGCCCGACCGCCGTGGCTGTCATCGAGGGGGAGGAGAAGGGGGAGGAGATTGCCCGGAGGATGGTCGACGCCTTCTGGTCGGCGGGGAAGCTGAAAGCGACGGCCACCATTGCCCACCTCGACCGAGCCGGTGCCAGGGTTATCTCCACGTCTAGATTGTTGAAGTAGAAAGGTACCTTGCTTCTTTCTTTGTCTCTCTGTATGTGTATCACATTGATTGAACATGTTTCTGGCCATTCAGTGTGGTAAATGTTTGCTAAACTAAGACATCTCTTTGCGAAATTACCCTGTTGTAACTTTCATGCCTGTTCGTACTGCGTTTGCAACTTGGCATGCCCGTAGCAATTGTACTTCCACACCTATTCATTTGCCATTCGGGAGAATTTCCCATGTAAAGAAAGAAAAAGAGTCAAAGAAAGGATGGGAGCTGTTTCATTTTCCATGTAAAATAAAAAAAGAGAGGTCAAAGATACCATAACAATGTGTATCAGAATCAGACTGCCTTTTCCTTGTAGTTGGATCTCCCACCCTTTTGGAATGTTCCAAATTCCACTTGAGCATCCAAATCTGGATCAATACCAGCACTTACTGTAGGATCACTCTAGTTATTAGAGGTGTCATGTGCAGCTGTTGCCAACTGATGGAGACACACGCTCACTGCTGGCGATACAAACATTTTCTTATGTTAGGCGTACCTTTCCCTAGCTGTGAATTTCTTTGCTCATAATGAGCTAAAACAGTTAAGATAAACATGGTATGGTTTGGGGCATTTTTAGCCTTTCAATGTATATTTTAGGATATTGCATTTTTAGTTATTTGTGGACAATTGGCTATTCATCCTGTCTGTTGTCCATCATGACATGATTATAAACAGGAAGATTCATAGAACACGCTGATTTTGACAAGTAACGAAGTTGCTTCATAACGTGACTTGGTGCCACTTATTTTACCTCTCGCTTGGATAGGGCATCGTTTCCGATTCACATCTATGTCATATTTACACCTTGTTTCTTTTGTCTGCAGAATTTTTGGTGGTCTTGTACCCATTTATGTATTGGGCTGACGGTGTGTACCAGCCCTTTCTTTTCCTGTGTTTTCGGGGGTAGTAGCAAACTGCTGGGCTTGTGCCTGCATTGATCGCAATAAGTTGGTGCAATGTAGTTGAAGACAAAGCCATTTGGTATGGTCCTTGACAGAATAATCTTTCATGTTCGATTAATAATATGTGCCCAATCTTGGGCTGATGTAATTTTTCCCATTCGATTAATAAAATATAGTTGATTTGAGGTATGGCTTGTGCATTCTTTTGGGAGTTTCCGCATTGTGTCTGAATGTAAGATGACATTGACAGCTCACTTGATGAATACTATACTTGTTATGCATAGGTAGCAGTCAAAACTGATGAAATACTAACAATATAGCAATTTTATGCTGACATATTAGCATGATGGACTTCATGAGAATGCACATTTTTTTTGGAAGATTTTTAACTCCTGCTTTTTTTTTGTTTCTTTCAATCTCCATTGCATAGTGTCTGAATGTAAGATACTGATTGAGTTCTTCCAGATTGACAGCTCACTTGATGAATAGAGAGCAGTCAAAACTGGTGAAGCATTAACAATACAACAATTTTATGCTGACATTAGCATGACGTACTTAATGAGAATGCACATCTTTTTGGAATTTTTTAAGTACTTTTTTTAATAGTTTCTTTCAATCTCCAATTTGCCGTGACAATAGTGTACTGAATCTTTCTGAATAAGCTTCCTCAATTATTTTCAACACCCAACATGAACCAGAGTATTTAAAACATCACTCCTTCCTTTTCTTATATCTTTTGAACTAATATGTACAAGCGGAAATTCAATTCGGCTCCCGGGTGCGTATGCACCCTCTACCAAAAAATCATATTTCGAAATGTCGAAAAATTTTAACAAAATTTTTTACATGTACATCTTCATAATATATGTTCGTTCATCAAGTTTCACGAAAAACCAATATTTTTTGTGGTCTATATAAAAAAGAGAAAACTTATCTTGTGAAAAGCATTATTTTTTAGCACTAAGTTTTGTCTTTTTTACACACGTCACATGATAAATCAATTTTTTATGAAACAACTTTGTAAGCGTGTAGCACGAGAAGATTTACATGCGAATTTTTGGTTTCAATTTTTTTGAAATTCAAAATATGTGCAAGATGCATTTCAAAATAGAGGGAGCATATGCTCCCATGTTCCAAAACTCTACTCCCACAAGTACAAGTGGTGAATAACTTTGAAAGTATTCTATGCAAAGTTGACTGCCTCACATTGATATGTCGTGGGCCCTCGTATACTTAGATCGTTGGACAATAGTGGTTCTTGCAGTCTCGCCAATGCTTTCAGCTGAAGTTGATGGCTCATCTTCAACCATCCCTTGAGAAGTTGTCCTGTTGGATGTACTACACAAAAATAGCAAATATGATTCTTGATGGGGATCTCTTTCAGGTGCTTTTTGATCGCATCTTGTACAAATGTCTTTGCGTATCACTCCATATGTGGATTGTTGTTGGAAAACCTCAGTACGTGCACTCTCTACTTCATGAGAAACTCTTTGTGTTGAAGCTGATTGCCTACGGACCTACTCCTATCAAACACTTGCAGCTGTGCCTTTCTGGACAGGGTTTTCTTGTTCTACACATACATGCACTTCACTTGTCCACCCATCAAACCCAAATTTGCTGCTGCTGCTGATTCTCTCGCAAAATATACCAGCCATCGCAGCAGCAAGGCAATTGAGTTGAAGTTGGACGTTCCAGCGTAGAGGACGTTCCAGCTGGGTTCTTCTTTCTCTGGCGATCATGAGAAGCAGCTGGGCTCCAATTACTGATATCAGAAGACATACACTAGTGCCATCTAACACTGCTTTCGTGGTGCTCATTTAGGACTATTATAATGCCTCAAGTAAGAGCACAGCGGTGCTGGCTTCTGGAATTAAGACGTGTGTAGAGATCTGATTCTCCATGTAACTGGAGAGGAAGCACGCTGCCAATGACAGTGAAAGTTTCCTGTTTAAGGAAATTAATTAAGGTGTCGACTCACTGGTGATCATCCTATAAATACAACTGAGCTGAACTGAGTTGATCCATCCTGTTCCTCTCCAGTCTCCAACCGCTAGCTATAGACGAGGAGACAATGGCAAGTAGCCATGGCTTGGCACTGGGACTGAGCTTCCTCCTCCTCGTGGTCATCGTGCAGAGCGAGAAGCAGCAGCAGAATACTACGGTGGTGAGCCATCTCCCTGGCTACCATGGACCTCTCCCCTTCTCCCTGCAGACAGGCTACGTGGAAGTGGACAAAGGCAACGGTGTCCGCCTCTTCTATTACTTCGTTCAGTCAGAGAGGAGTCCGGCGGAGGATCCCGTCTTGCTCTGGCTCACCGGCGGCCCTGGGTGCTCCGCCTTCTCCGGCCTCGTCTATGAGATCGGTAACTGATCAACCGTCATGCACGCATTCTCCATATCCATCAGGACGTGATGTCCATATATTATAAAAGTTAGTATAACTTTGGTGATGTTGCAGGTCCTCTCAGTTTCCAGTCTCATTCCTATGTCGATGGCCTGCCAGAGCTGGTGCACAGGCCAGATTCCTGGACCAAGGCTAGTGTCACTAACCAACCATCATGCATATATATGCAACTTTTTAAATATTCTTATACCAGTTGTATCTTTACATTGCATCGATTTAATCAGTAGGTGGCCAATATAATCTTCCTGGATTCCCCTGTTGGAGCTGGCTTTTCATACGCTGCAACAGATGATGGATACAAGTCCTCCGATACCATAACCATTAACCAAATTGCCATCTTCCTTACCAAGGTCCGTCCAATCACATATCGTCTTATCACTTCTATTCAGTTTGGTTTATTCGATCGTGTTGTTTATAATACTGCTTCTGAGACTTCCCATCTTCGGAGTTCTCCTGCTACTTTACTAGTGTTTGCCACGTGTAAAAACATTCTCTTATGATGATAGGGCTCCTATCTCGTTATTTTTCCCATCTGCAGTGGTACGAGGAGCATTCAGAATTCTTACTGAATCCACTTTACGTTGCCGGAGATTCGTATTCTGGCTTAATTGTGCCACCTCTAACCTTTCGAATTGCTAGAGGTAAAACTTCCTTGTTCTTTAAAAATATTGGGTAATTCCTATAAATTTTGTAGACTTTACTTTATTGGCTATCTCTGCAAAGTTTGCAAAATTTAACGTGAATAATAACAATCTATCTACTCAAATGATTGACCTTTCTATTCAACTGTAAAGTATTTCTTCACATGATCTACTCCGTGCCTCTTTTCCAGGTATAGAAACGGATGACGGGCCGCTTCTTAATTTGAAGGTCAGGCAGACCTTTACTGCAACAGCTTTACAATTTGAATAAATATGTGAATCACTTTTTAGTCATTTGTCTTGTAGAACAATTAATCTTGGTGCAGCCTTTTGGTACTTTTTTTTATTAAAGAAACCGCCAGTTTTACAACAATACAAACTGGAAACAGAAAGAGAACCAAAATGGACCAAGAGTTCAAAGTGGAAAGTAGGAACCATTTATTATAGCCCCATGTGTTCAAAATCACCTATAGTCTTGCTGCTATCAAGCATAATATCAGTGAAATGACATTAAGTGTAATCAAAACAAGCACACTGAAACCTTTAATTCGTCAGTCTACCTATAGTACCTGCCCAGCCATGCTGCCGTGAGTATGCTTCTACCGGTAGCTTTTTCATCTTCCCCACTCTGGTTTCAAGTTTGTCTCTGGCTTGACTTTTCTAAGAGATGGGCAGATGGCCCAATCAGTGAGATAGCTACAGAAACTGAAGATTACAACATCACAATCACTAGGGTATCGCTGCTTGAAACAAGCTGCATTCCTGGTTTTCCAAACCACCCTACACACTACTGTCCCTGAGCACCGGATTTCGCTGAGACAGAGGAAAATCTCTCGTGAACTTCAGATGATCAACAATTTACTTCTAACTAGGTCTCATTGATCATTCCACTGCCACTCTCTACGACTCCCAGCTAGATCATGTGTGCTATCCGGCAGCCTAGTAAGGCCAAAAGCACACAAGATCACTTACAAAACTAGTTTACACAAAGCACACGTGAACTTCAGATGATCAACAATTTACTTCTAACAATATAAATCTCATTGATCATTCCATGTCCACCCTCTATGACTCATATTATATTTGGTCAAAATAATGTGTCTAACCATGAGCCAAAAAAAAAATCTTCAAGGGGGATTTTTATTTTCCATAAGAATCAGCAATTGACCAGGTCAACTGATTTGAACTACAAGTATAATTTTCTGGCTTTGAAACTATTCAGATTGCCAAATTTCCATCTAACTCTGTCAGGATTATCAGTAAACATACTGAATCAACTAGAATTTTGAGATTATTCCATTGTTCTTCAGTTTCCCTCCACAAAGTGCTCCTGAATTTGACACACTTCCAGCCAGTACCTTTTACTTTCTTCAAAGTAATCATTTTTTTGGAAATATTTATTGTACAATATAGAAAATTGAGCTGCCAGAGGTGATCCATTCAGCCAGGTATCTTGCCGGAAAAGGGTTATGAGTAGATTCTAATATTCTAAACATATTGCTTCAGGGTTACATCATCGGCAACCCATTAACGGACATCAAGATCGATATGGCAGCCAAAGTTCCATATGCCCATATGATGGGTCTCATATCCGGTGAACAATATGAGGTGGTACAGGGAGTTGCATTGCAGTAATGAGTTGGGTTATTCTATTCATATCTTATGATTAACATTTATATGTGCTTAAATTTCAGATATACAGGGAAAGTTGCAGCTCAGTCACCGGTATGCCCCAAAACATGCGGTGCACAAATTGTCTTGATGCAATAGATAAGGTACACAATTGCAGCAGAAAGTGAATTCAAAGCTATTTTTGTAAATCTCAACTATTCATGATGTTTTTCTTCTTCGAAGTGTAGTGTTTGAAGGGCATAAACACACATCACATTCTAGAACCTGAATGCTCCGAATACGATGGAAATTCAAGTGGCGACAGGATGCTGCTTGACTACAACAGTGGACAGCTTCCCTTGTCTGATATTTCTTCAGAGTGCAGAGTCAGTGAATAGGAAATACCAAATTTGTTTTCTGATATTGTATTGTTTGATAAAATGACCATGTTATTATGATATAACATTGCATTTTCCACTCATTGTATAATAATTACTGCAGGATACAGGATACACCATGTCCAGTATATGGGCAAATGACAGGGCGGTAAGAGAGGCTCTGGGTGTCCACACGGTAAATACATTGCTTGAATAAAAAACAGTGCTGATTCAGGATCCTAATTACAAAAATTAAGTCAAGTATATGACCAATATAGGAAACGGTTCCTTTGTGGTTGAGATGCAACCACGGCATGCCATACACCACTGACATATGGAGCAGTTTGGAGTATCACCGAAGTGTCACCAGCAGAGGATACCGGAGTCTGATTTACAGTGGGGATCACGACATGACCGTGCCTTTCATCGGCACCCAGGCGTGGATCCGGTCACTCGGCGCCGTCGTGGATGAGTGGAGGCCGTGGTATGTCACCGGACAAGTTGCAGGGTAAGTTCGAGCCTGAAAGTTCTTTGTTAATAGTATGTGATTCCTCTGGTCCTCATTTGATTCTGGTGCAGGTTTGCGACGGTGTATTTCAATAACATCACCTTTGCAACAGTCAAGGTACATAATGCTAGTTTGAGTTCTTTATTACTCTATTTTGATTGCCATATGCCAATGCCAATGGCCAGTGGTTGCAATGTGAAGAAAGTGCTGTGTTTATTTGTTTGATCAGGGCGCTGGTCACACAGCTCCGGAGTACAAGCCCAAGCAGTGCTTGGCCATGGTGTCCAGCTGGCTCTCCAACAGTCCGCTCTGACTTGTCGATCTTCTTGCACGCATGGAACGGGATACTTCTTGTTATGCACATCAACGATTTTCGAAAAGAATAACTTGTACCACCGTGACCTATTGTTACGAAGAACTGCGGTAATGTTAGTCCTGCAGTCGATCACCTCTGCTGCTCTGTGCGTGTGTACGCCGGCGCGTGTGTTCATTTTGGGTGATTGTTGTACTAGTGTTTTTCTTTCTATGGTGTTGATTTCGGGTGAATGTTATGGCGTGGTTCTTTTTATGTTTCTGGCTCCATGAATTTGACACTTCAGTATTTATATCATTGAAAGAGGGTGCCCTCAAGATTATTGGAAGGCACTACATTCCATATGACATACTCCCTTCCCAAAACATGTTGCATGTAATTTTTAGTCAAAATCAAAATTTATAAAGTTTGACCAACTACTATAGTAAAAATTGCCAACATCTACAATATAAAATGTATATGATTCACCATTATTCTAATAATATTGATATTGATTATATATTATAGAAGTCGATATTTTTTCTCTATAATTGGTCAAACTTTACAAAGTTTGACTTTAACCAGATATTATATGTAACATAATTTTGGAAAGGAGAGAGTAGTTTCAGCGATCTTTTTTAAGTGATCAACTACTGATGCCGTTGTCCCAGTTCATCCAAGCTAAAACTGAATAGAAACAGGCAGCAGCAATGCAGAAAATAGAAGATATGCAGCTACATTATAACATGCAAGAAAGACAGGAGCATAGGATTCAGGAAAAGGAGAATGATGCATGACAATGATGAGAGGATTGTCTATGGGGATGGAGATAATGAGGGGTTCTCTCAAGAGCATGACGTTTTAGCCGAGAAGGAAATGATAGAGGCTGAAGAGGATATCAGTTTAACTCAAGAGGTAAATAATATGGAAAAAGAATGTAAAGCTGAGGTTGAAAAGGAGATTATGAAGGAGAAAGAAAAAAAACCATGGAAGAGGAAAACATTAGGAAAAGGCTGATGCCGTAAAGACTGTCTCTTGAACGTTGCCCAACCATCCACTTCCAACCTTCTAGCAGAGATCAAAGATGCAGCGGACCTTTGGGCCAAAGCTGGAGCACCTGGTCTTAGAGTAGTGATGCCGCCGACCTGAATGTCTATTATTTCCATATATTAAGAAATGATGTAACCTCTTCGGAGGCTTGTAAGACAAACCCTTTTATTTTTTATAATGAAATAAAATGAAATTATTTTTTTGCATTTTGTCGAAAAAAATAACTTGCAAGCAACAAAATAAAATGAAATGATTTTCACACTATTGTTAAGACCGCACGGAAGGCTTGCTAATCTCAGTGGGAGTATAAACAACACATCCAAGTGATTGATATCATTAAATAACTACAAAATAGTACATATATCTGCAAAAAACGGTTAAGAATGCCAAGAACTCCGATAAAAATGGAGGAAGAGATTTTTCAAGCGCCCCTTGATATTGAATCTCTAAAATCACTTTGTCAAATGATGGTGAGAGTTTGGGGGAGTTCCATGATATAGAGGAGATCCCACTTCGTACGCTTTCTCCTCTCTCGGATAATTTAATAATAAAGCCTCAAAACCATTAGTGTTAACCTGAAAATTAAGGTTGGGAGAAGGAAGAAGCAATCAAAGGCTTAGTTTGGAGTGGGAAGGGCATGTGACCTCTTATAAAAGGAAGCATATTAGGTAAATCATGGATGATGGATACGCGTAGTCTGGATTTCTTTGGGATGATTTTAGGGAGGGCTTGTTGGAAAAAATTGAAGGTAGACAACATTTTTTGTCTGGCATGTAGCTCCATCCAATCGGAAATCTGGAGGTATGCTAGTAGGAAGGAGAAGTGACACTTTTTAAGTGATTGAAGAAGTTGACGGATGGTAGGCCTAGATAGGGTTATGCAGATATCTGCCCTAATTAAATTTCTCTGCGGTTCGACGGAGGTGACCACTTCTAAAGCAAGGACATGAGGTGCTCGCTGATGGTCAGCTGGTCTGGATGAGTGCTCCGTGTAAGGGTACATTGCCCCTATGTGTGGTTTTGGTAATTAATGACAACCCCTATGGACTAATGTTTTCATTGAGTTTATATGAAGGAATATTCCATAGGTACTACTTGCTCTCCATGTGTTGGATTCAAGTATGGATGCCATGAAGATAAAGGTATATCTTGTGTATTGGCATCAAGATCATCGGTATGAAGATATATATATGTGATATGATCAATAAGAAGAAATGAAGATGGAGTTCTTATGTGGGACTCAATATTAGCCATGCTCTATCTTATGTAAGTATGTGAAGATACAAGGTTGAGTTGGGCAAGTTCAAGATGAGCGTCTCAAGTGAATCACATACTTGAAGCTTGCCGTCCATTTGATGATAATGGACTTGTGAAGATGTGCATCAATGGAGCTTTCCCATCATAGTGTATGGTGGAGCATTTGTGAGTGGTCACGAAGCAACATTGGTCAAGAGAGGCATTCCGGCTTGAGTGAAGCTTGAAGAGTTATCATCAAGATCAAGCGGGATGCGCAAGGCAAAGGTATGGCCTTGCTAGGTTTTCCTTTTACCGGTCTCAAGGTGGATGTTGGGAGACCGGATTATAGGATAGATAGCCGCACTATTAAGAGGGGCTTTCGGTTGGGTAACTTGATCACATCGTCTTAGGGAGCTCAACCCTTTGCATACTTTGCATATCCTTATTGCCTCTTGGTGTTTCTCTATGTGAGGTTCTTGAGCTTGTTGCTAGCTTTACAACAAGCCCAAGTTCATCGAAAACGGAGTTCGCATGCATCTTCTATTGCGTTTTCGAGGTTGGGTGATTTTACCTGTTATTCATGATATAAGGTTCTACCCTTTTATATTCATGATAAAATCCCCTCCTACAATTTCTTGAGTTTGCACTTTCTATTGGATGGCATTTGTTATTATATTTCCAACGGAATTTGTTTCATGTCAATCGGAGTTCGGGAGCAATAGTTATTAAAGAAAAAGGAAAGATGAGAAAAGAATAAAAAGAAAAAGAGAAAAAGGGGAGGGAGCCGGCCGGCCGACCGGCCCAGCCACCGGCCCACCCGGTCCGCGACCGGGTCCGGCGCTGGTGCCATCCGGGCCGCCTCCCGGGGCCTTTTGGCCCAAGTCCGGTCGCAGGCCCGGTCCGTGACCGGCCTGCCCGGCGCTGCCCCCAGTCCGGCCGGATGGCTGACCGGGCCGCATCTCCACCAGCTGGGCCTCAAGCCGCCCCCGGCCCGACCGGCCTCGCCCTCACTCCGCAGCTGGCAGGCCCAGCTGCCCCCCGGCCCAGCCGGATCCGCTCTGGGCTGCCTTGGCCGCCGGAGGCCCACAGCCTGGCCTCTCCCCGCGCGGCCTGAAGGATTTCCGCCGCCCAGCGCGGCATCTGCCCGCCCGGTTGCTGGGCCGGTCCGGACCGGGCAGGCCGCCGGCCTCCCCAGCCCAGTGCTCCGGTCAACCGGCTCGGCAGCCGGCCTGGGCACCTTTTTTGCCCGATTTTAATGCGATTTTCACCCTACTTTTTCCCCAACGGTTATTTTTCTCCCTTGACTATAAATAGCCCTTCTTCCACCTTGAGCAACAACTTCTTCCCCTTTCTCTCACCTCCATTGTTGCATTTGAAGAAGTTGCTCTCTCCCTTGATTCCTCCAACCATTCTTGCTCATATTTGAGGATTTGAGAGAGGAGATCTAGATCTACACTTCCACCAAACCATTTCTTCTCTAAGTGAGGGAATCTCTTGGGATCTAGATCTTGGAGTCTTTAGTTGACTTTCCCCCTTGTTCTTCCTCTCCAATCTCATCCTAGCACTCGTTGCTTTGGTGGGATTTGAGTGTGAAGGACTTGAACACCTCCGGTGTTCTTGCTTTGCATCATTGCATAGTGTTGAGCTCTCCACCACGATTTGTTCGAGTGAGAGACCGTGAGCTTGTTACTCTTGGAGGGTGACCTCCTAGTTGGCTTGGTTGGTGTCCCGGTGATCTCTTCGTGGAAGATTGTGAAGGGGCCCGGGCTTCTCCTTCGTGGAGCTTGTGAAGTGGTTGTGGAGCTTGCCATCTCCGGAGCGGAGGAAAAGCTAACCATAAGGAAAGGGCCATTATCCTTCGTGGGTGTGGTTCGGAGAATAGGGTGAGCATTCGTGGCGCGGGGAATCCTTCATGGGACCTCCACTCCTCCAAACGTGACGTACCTTGTTGCAAAGCAAGGGAACACGGGAATACATCCTTGTCTTCGCGTGCCTCGGTTATTTCTATACCCGAGCTCTCTTTCCTTGTGATAGCCATCGTGCTTGAAGTACATATATCTTGCTATCACTTGTGCTACATATATCTTGTGCCTATCTTGCTTAGCTCTAGTTGCTATTGTTACACTTAGTTGAGCTTAGCATACTTAGGGTTTGTGCTTGTAAACTAAACGTTAGTTTAATTCCGCATTATTACAAGACAAATCCGTAAGAGTTTTTAATTGCCTATTCACCCCCCCTCTAGGCGACATCTCGATCTTTCACTCCGGTTCCACCATAGGGTGACTCAGTGATGCCCCCTTGTACCTAGCTGGTTTGTTTGTATTTTTAGGGCACAAGGCCCTGATGGCATTTTCATCTCCCATTGTCGGATTTGTAGGCATTGTGTGATGGATTAGGGTTGACTAATGTATGCTCTTACCAGTTATTTATTGAATAAAATGCAAATAAAGCCCATATGCATCGATTGTTGCAGAGGCCGGGCTGCCCCTTTTCAAAAAAATGCAAAAAGAATAAAGAGGAGACCCATGCCACGTTCTATTCTTCAGGTTATCTCTAGTCAAGATGGAATATTGAAATAGCTGCCACATGAAAATTTTAATTTTCAAAGGTATGGGTAGAGTGATTTAGTAGAGAATCTATCATTAGCATTCAAACTCCAGGAAACACCATCCGAAACCTCCGCGCTAGGTTGCCAGAGGGCACATGATTTGATGTAATTACACACTAAAGCATGGCAGGAAACATGGAGAGGGGGTCGTCTTCGGAGTATGTCCTATCATGCAAGTGCATCCAGCGCATGTGATTCCCACAACGAGAAGACAATGGCCTACCAGGCCGATGAGGAGGAAGGTCTCGCTCTCAAACCCAAATTTGTTGTTGTTGATGATTCTCTCTCACAAGGTACCAGCCATGGCAGCGGCATGGCAATTGACTAGACGGCGAGGATGGACATGAAGAAGGTATAGCGACGAGGTAGGCCGAGAGGAATACAATGGTGGAGCACTTCGACTCTGCGTAATCTCTACGTGAAACAACAATTGGTTCGTGCCTACTGTAAACTGAAGAAACACGAAGTGTTTGCATTCGTAATTTTGCATACTACCTAGGGAGTTTGAAGGACTCGGAAGGGGAACACTGTCACCGACGAATGTAGGAGTAGATCACAGGCACGACATTGCACTTACTGTAAAGGCTACTTAGGCTAGCACCTGGCAATCGACGAGCAAACAAAGCTCATTTTTAGCTCATCTCCACATATCATTTTATTCTACTGATGATGAAGATAAATATAATCTTCTCGTAACAGTAGCCGGCTTACCGCACCAAGGGTCATGAGGGAACTTATGTCATTTTATTTAGATAATCCCATGCATCACACAATAACATCTTCGAAATATCGAGCTTGAGGAGCATCGCTGGCATCTTGAGCACACGGAGCCACCGTGTCATACACCGAACCATGTAATTGTCATGGAGACATCTCCCGCCCACAAAGGCACTTTTGTGGAGCCTACTAAGGCATCAATTTATTCACCAATTCGTGCATGATGTTAACCGGTGTGAAAGCCCACATCTTGCAGCGATCTGGAAGGTAGCTATCCCTTTCAATATCATTTTTTTCTTTGGAAACTCACTAGGGGGCGACTGCCATTCGAGGACCAGATCCTCAAGCGCCGCAGGCCTATTTAGGACTTGTGCTCTATGTAATGATTTTAAGGATGTGGATCATGTTGACGTGTATAAAGTAGATTGCCTAACCCTTTTCATTAGTTCGGACTGTTGGTTCAAGTGGCTAGTGCATCAAGCTTAACATGGTATAGAGTCCCAGGTCTCAAGTTCAAATCCTGGCTTTCCCAATGTATCCGGCCTTCCGCGATCTTAACAGATCACATTTTTTTTGGATTGCCGCCTCATCGTTTTCTTTGGAGTTGCGATGGAGCTGCTCCAGGTTGATTGAAATCATATCTCGTTTGGGGATTTCTATCGCCTTTCTCGCATGGTACTGGGCCAACATTGACGCCTAGTTTGGATAGCTTTTTCTGCATGATGTTGGGCCTTGTGGAAACAAACTTGCTATTGAATGGATCGTTGTTCCTAAGCATCCAGCTAATTTACTCTTTCATATGACCCTTCTCTTGCAACAATGGCAGCCGGTGGTGAAGAGGAAGGACAAGGGAGGGTTGGCACTTACGACTGGTAGGCTGAAGGACCTACACGTTTCGCTTCGCGCCATGCAGCAGTAGGCGGCAACACCTTCCGGATCAGTGTGTGCGTTCATGAATCACATGTTCTATCGGATCCACATGTATTGAAACTTCTATTTTTTTTATTGTGCGTAGTGTTGTATCAAACGTTATGGTGATGACTTTGTTAATTTATAGTCGGGCTCAGCTTGAGCCTTCTTTCCAAAAGGAAATCCCACACCTAGATAACTACATATTTTTTTGGAAGAGGGGAGGGGGAGGAATGCATCATTAACTGGGGTAAGGGCACGCATAAAGTCGATGTGTCATCGTGATGGACAATTATGTAGTACTGGATGATTTTTCATATACACTCGCAACAAAAAATAAAGTAAAATGTCAACGCTTGGGCGCTCCACAAGGATCTCAGTTGCTCCAGCTACTCGTTCTACATCTCCTTTAACTTATCTAGACAAGGAGGTGGTACACATTATATGCCATAGTTTATCGTGCATCGTGTTATGCGTGGGATTATTTTTAACTGAAACCGAAGACACAATATAAGAGTACGGCCATCGTGTGATGCTCGGGATTATTCGCAAAAAGAAATGTAAGAGCACAACGGTGAATTTGGACGCGCAGAGATCTGACTCTCCATTGAACTGCAGAGTCATCACGCAAGCTAGGTATGTAATGACAATCCATGTTTCCTACATAATGAAATTACTAGCTACTCCTATCCAAATACTCTGCAGAGCTGGGCGAGGAGACAATGAGAAGTAGACATGGCTTGAAGCTCCTCCTGCTCTTCCTCTTCCTCCTCCTCATCATCATCATCATGATGCAGAGCGAGAAGCAGCAGAAGCAGAATACTACGGTGGTGAGCCATCTCCCTGGCTACCAAGGACCTCTCCCCTTCTCCCTGCAGACAGGCTACGTGGAGGTGGACGAGAGCAACGGCGTCCGCTTCTTCTACTACTTTGTTCAGTCGGAGAGGAATCCGGCGGAGGATCCCGTCCTGCTCTGGCTCACCGGCGGCCCCGGATGCTCCGGCTTCTCCGCCCTCGTCTACGAAAACGGTAACTACCATGCAATCCATCCTGATGTGACGTCCATATTGTACTGATTGTTGCTGTTACAGGTCCTCTCAGTTTCCAGTCTCATTCCTACGTCGATGGTCTGCCAGAGCTGGTGTATAGGCCAGATTCCTGGACCAAGGCAAGTATATCTCTCTTCAACCTCCCTTCCGGAACGTTGACACCTAACTAAACACTCTGATGTCTGATCATCCTTGTCTCTCGTCATCTGGATCGACATCTAATCACTAGGTGGCCAACATCATCTTTCTGGATTCCCCTGTTGGAGCCGGCTTTTCATACTCTGCAACAGAAGATGGATACAACTCCTCCGATACCAAAACCATTGATCAAATCGCCATCTTCCTTACCAAGGTCTGTCCGATCACATATGGCATTCTATTCTATCTGACCCATAATTAGCTTGCTTGACTCTCGATCGTGTTACTTAATTACCTAGAATAGTACAATACTGTCTGTTCTTGATGTGCTACGCTACACCCGAACAATGTTCCGAGTTCTTATTTGTTTCATAGATAACGATTCTGAATTCTTATGATGTTATTATCCAAGAAAACAAGTCTTAGGATGTTAACCCTCCTCTCATTATATTGCCCATCTGCAGTGGTACGAGGAGCACCCAGAGTTCTTACTGAATCCACTTTACATTGCCGGAGATTCGTATTCTGGCTTAATTGTTCCACCTCTAACCTTTCAAATTGCTAGAGGTATAGACTTCCTTGTTCTTCTTTACGAATATCGCATGCTTCCAATAAAATTTTAAAAACTCTGCTTGATTGACATTCTCTGCTAAATTTGCACCTAACATGAATTACAATCCATCTACTCAAATGTTTGACTTTAGTGTTCAACCCTTTAAATTTTGCTTGAAATGACCTATTCCGTGCTCTTTTCAAGGTATGGAAATGGGTGACCGGCCCGTTCTTAATTTGAAGGTCAGTTAAACCTTCACTGTAACATTTTTACATCTTTACAGTAATTATCCGAATGATTTTTACTGGATTTTTGTTGTTGTTGTAGACCAATTAATCTCCATGCAGCCTTTTGATTATTATTTGGTAATGTTATAAACATATTGCTTCAGGGTTACATCCTAGGCAACCCATTAACGGATCGCAAGACCGATTTTGCAGCTAGAGTTCCATATGCACATAGGATGGGTCTGCTATCCGATGAACAATATGAGGTGGTAGAGGGAATTGCATCATTTCTCGTAGTAACAAGTAGAGCTACTTCATTCATCTGTATGATTAACATTTCTATTTGCTTACATTCCAGATATACAGGGAAAGTTGTGGCGCCGACAACGATACGGCTCGAAATGCGGACTGCATAAATTGTCTCGAGTCAATAGATAAGGTACAATAATTCCAGCAAAAGGGAATTTGAAGCCATTTTGTCGATCTTAACTATTGATGATGTTTTTTTTCAAAGCGTAGTGTTTGAAGGGCATAAACATACATCACATTCTCGAACCTGAATGTCCCGAATACGATGGAAATTCAATCGGTGGAAGGATTCTGCTTGGCCACAACATTGCAGAGCTTCCCTTGTCTGACATTTGTTCAGAGTGCAGAGTTAGTGACCGAGAAACCTCAAAATCATTCTAATATTTGCATTGTTTGTTAAAATGACCATATTAGTATTATATAATATTGCATGTTCGATTCACTATGTAATTGCTACAGGAAGCGGGATATATCATGTCCAGCATATGGGCAAACGACAAGGCGGTAAGAGAGGCTCTTGGTGTCCACAATGTAAGTGCATTTCTTAAATGAAAGATCAAATAGATTAAGGATATCGTAAATCAGAAAAAATAAGTTAAGTGCTTGATGGATGCAGGGAACGGTTCGTTCGTGGTTGAGGTGCAACCATGGCACGCCGTACACCGGTGACATCTCGAGCAGCGAGGAGTATCACCGGAGTGTCACCACCAGAGGCTACCGGAGTCTAATTTACAGTGGCGATCACGACATGACTTGGCCTTTCATCGGCACCCAGGCGTGGATCCGGTTACTCGGATTCCCCATCGTGGATGAGTGGAGGCCGTGGTATGTCACCGGCCAAGTTGCAGGGTAAGTTTTTTTCAGATGAGTTTCGGGGGTAAGATTAAGTGGAACTTCTGGCTACACTTTCTTAATAGTGTATTTTATACCTTTGGTCTGCATTTCATTCTGGTGCAGGTTTGCCACAGTGTATTCCAATAACCTCACCTTTGCCACAGTCAAGGTATTTATTACTCTATTTTGATTACCCTATGCCAATGACCATTGGTTGCAATGTGAAGAAAGTGTTTATTTGTTTGATCAGGGCGCTGGTCACACTGCTCCGGAGTACAAGCCCAAGGAGTGTTTGGCCATGTTCTCTAGCTGGCTCTCCAACCGTCCACTCTGACTTGTCGATTTTCTCGCACGTATGACAGCAGCTCCTTCTTGTTTTGCACATCAACGATTTCTGAAAAGAAAAACTTTTTTCGAAAGGAAATATATTAACGAATAGAAAAAAACACCGTGACCTATTATTGTTTAATCTATGAATTGGGGTACTTACTAGTGCAATCGATCACCTCTACTGCTTTGTACCTGCGTGTGTGCATGTGTTCGTGATAATGTTGTGGTGTGTTTGGCTCCCTGAATTTAACCTTTTAGTGTTTAAAGTTTTGAAACAGGGTGTCCTGAAGATCATTTGAAGACACTAAATTACATATGACATAGTTTGTTATAAAAAAAATGGCATTTTTATAGTGGTCTTTTTTTTAGTGATCAACTAGTGAGGCCATACCTACACAAATGTTCCAAATTATCCAGGAGAGGTACATGTACTTCAATAAGATTGAAAAAGATTACATTGCCACACGATGGCACAGCCCAAGAGTAGTGACTAGCGCTAAACAACACAAAACCACAATTGTCGGTACAACATAATAGAGTATCCATGACAACACACTGAGGTGAGGTCATAACCTAGTCCTCGCCATGAGACGACCTAAGGGTCCAAGTGAACATACTCGTAGGAATCGGCGAACTACATGCAAGGCACAAAGAGCGGCATCCAACGCGAGGCTTGGCGACTCACCCAAAGAACCAGGACCACAACCACGACAAACTAGGGTAAGCGTCAAGGGGACAACATACACCAAAAACACGGCCAACCTAAAGATGGACAAAATTGCATGACCAGGGGAGCTCTGTCGTCGTTGTTGTGGATGCCCTCCGGTGCTCCCACTTTTCTATTTATGATGAACCCTCTCGAGCTCTTCTTGTAGATATTTGTTGTTATCGAAACAATGGATTCTTAACTAATAATTAATTGTGATGTTGCACTGAGCCTGTGGTATTCCAAGTGCAAAGAATACTTGTAGTGCAATTCTATGTGGAAGTAAGAGTATCGAACACATTGACATTTATCCGATCAAACTATATATGTCACTTACATAGACTTTAATGTGATTGCCAAGATAAAAGTAATCTGGCATGGAGCTTCTTATATATGTCTCCTCGCCTCCTCCTTTCAATATACCTTTACATATACGAGACAAAATAAGGGAAAAAGCTTTGCCCATTTTTATTTTTTTTAATATGGGTAACATAGCCCCAACCTCTACGTCCAAATGATGCACATATCTTTTTTATTAAATTATTCACGAGAGCCTTACAAAGAGAATACAAAGATCAACCTGAAGCCACCATCCTAGCAACAACTCGCCATACCTACAAGACTGATGAACGGGTGCATATGAACAAGGCCAGTACCCTGGCATTACATGAACGCATCATCTAAAAACCGAATAAACACAACCAGTCACCATTGCCTACGCCGTATGGATCGCTACCCATTTTCATTATTAAGCAAGTAGATAGTTTGAAGCAGCCTGAACAGGCATCCGTCGCTTTCTGCACGACAATGGCCTTACCGATCGGCATCCTCTCGCTGCTTGTAGCCACTTGGCAACTTCTTTCATTCAAAATAAGGAGCATACCCTGGCCTCTGCATTAACTAAAGTGTTCCACCCTCGCGGCTCTCCATGAGGTACCTTCTTTTTTAATGTTCTCAAAGATTGCCGCCGGCATGGTGGAGATGCTTCTAAAGACACTCGTGTTTCTCTTGTTTCATATTTCCCAACGGATAACCATGAGTACCAAAGTGATTGACCTCGTACATGTGCCTTCTTTCGAAATGGGGGGGGAGGCTAGACTTTGCATCAATAGATGCACACAACTTGTTTATTTATTTCAAAATTCACGCAATATGATGTTTTACAAATCATGAATTGGACAAGGTTGAGACATGTATCAACCATCAGAAAATGAAAAGCAACAGAAAGCTATCCATTTGAAGTCTACTAATGTGTCGCCATCCAGTAGCCTGGAAATAAAAGTCCTACATGTGCGTGAAGACCACAAATCCTTTGATAATGAGGAAGGAGCTCCAAAGGTTAAAGACCCATGAGCCCTAGCCAGTGACAAATCATGATCCAAATCCAAATGGAATAGAGGTAGCCGAAGATAAGAGATGCGCCGCCATCTCCATCTCCCGCTTGCAAAGATAACAAATGTTGCAGTTGGGCCAACTCTTCCGTTGTAGATGATCTGCGTTCCAAATCCTGTTTTGTAAAATCAACCAAGAAAAAAAAACTTCCGTTTTGACGGCGGTCAATTATTCCACACCACCGGTCTCATCGTTCTAGATCTCATGGCATAGGCCAAGGATGCCGTATAAGCACCGGAGGTCTAAAGTTTCCAAATAGTGGTGTCGGGTCCTGTCGAGGAGTTTGATATCTTGCAATATCATCCAAATCGAGACAAATTCCGTTACTTGATGAACATTTATAGATCCCAAAAGTTTACAATAATGGGTATTGATTTTGTTAACCCATTTGTTGCCCGAAATGGGCGAACCACCGCATTCTTATGTCTTGATATGTTTTAGACAGAAGGAGCAATATCCTTTGGTTTCAAGCCATCCAAACACAGCATGTGCGAGAACTTTGCAGTGCTCCTATGTCCTATCGCCCTGTTTTGCTTCCCGCTGGGTAGCTTGCCGATCAGAGTTTCGCGCACAGGTCTCCAGACTCCAGTCTGATCACTGCCTGACCTTTTTCGTGGGCAACTCGGCCTACTTTTCCCTGCCTACTTCCAAGTCCCAACGCCCTTTCTTGGGATCGAGGACTATGAATATATTTGGTGGCAAGTTTGGGTTTTTGTGTACTTATTTGTTTATCTTGGATCTGCTTTGTAAGAGGGTCTACGACCATTTTGTTTCAGTTTGGCCGTTTGTATGTTCACTTATAAAGCGGAGCGAAAACCTGTTACAAGCACTATTATAACCGGCAAAGACAATGATAGTGTCACGCACCTGCTCATGCAGCTTCGTTCCCCGCTCCCGGATGGGATCAATAACCTAACCCGGCCAGACTCCGCGTAGAGAGGCCAGGTCCTGATTAATCAAAAGCCAGGAGGAAAGTAAACAGATGCTTCGAGCTGCGCGTGCCATCTCCTGCCTCACCGGCAGCGGCAGGAGGAATTTGCTTGGACGGTGACGGTCTGGGGCTCAGCGTTTTGGTTGTTGAAAGACACAGTTTGCCGCCCGCAGCTTGTCTAGAATAGTTACACTAGCGTCGTGGGCTCATTCTTAAACTGAAGCTAGCTTGCTGCCGTGTCGTAATCTGTCAACCATGCATGGCGCGAGCTGGATGATGCCACTAATTTGTTAATCAAGTTGTCGTTTAACATGTGTAGTCTCCATGGATGCGGTAGCCGTGTTATATGCTCCTAAGCCGGTATATATACTCACTGGCTACTTCAGGGATCAGACCGCGTACGTACGTGACTGTCTACTGCAAACTACTCGGGTGTGAATTTCGCCAGGACCTTATGGCGCCAGCACCTTATCTCCAACCCTCCATTGCATCAAGATTGGTGATTCATTTTTGCAAAAAGATCCTACAACTTATAAAATTCGATTTCACAGACCCTTGCTGCTGTTATGAAGTTCTTCACAACTGAGGTGTGGATCCATTTGGGTGACTATAAAGTTCTTCAGATTTGGTGATGTTTTTACGAAGTTCTTTAAAAGTTTTTATACGGATCTATTATTGTCATTCTAAAGTTCTTCAGAATTTAAAGATGAGTATCTACATAGGCAAAAAAGATCTTCACGGTTCCTGGTAGATATCCAAGAAATCAGTGCACGATACATACACGAAACAAAAAGGATCCATTCCAGGTAGTCAAAGAACTTAACCTTTCCGGCTAAATATACAAGAAATCTTTGCAGATCTTCACATCTGTACATCAGTGTAAGTAACATGCACCCATACAAAAAGGTTCCACCAAATTCGTACAAGATTCATACAGGAAGCAGAGGGGATCCATTCACAATCTTCATTTTCGTGTGAGTATCCAAAAAAATCCACCAAAAAAGGACAAATATCGCAATCACAAAATAAAAAAAGGCAGATTTGGCGAGGTGGTTCTCGCGCCGGAGCTCCCGTCCGCCGGTGTGGAGGCCGACGGCCCCGCCCGTGGCTCTCGCGCCGGAGCTCCCGTCCGCCGGTGTGGAGGCCGACGGCCCCGCCCGTGGCTCTCGCGCCGGAGCTCCCGTCCGCCGGTGTGGAGGCCGACGGCCCCGCCCGTGGATCTCGTGCTGGAGCTCCCGTCCGACGACCGCCGATACGGCGACGCTAGCGGCGGCGGGTGAGCGGCCGCGCCGTCCGGCCACCGCGAGGTGGCGAAGAGATGGGCGGAGGGCACCTCTGGCCTCTGGGAGGAGAGGACGGCGGCTGGATTGGAGGATGGGGATTTTTTTTAGGGTTTCTGGCCCGAGTTGGCAATTTATACCTCTGTTTCTTGGGACTGGTCCTGATTAGCAGAATGTGGAGGGTCCTTTTTGCAAGACAGCCACGCGCGAATCTCCATCCGTATCGTCCGGCCGGGATTGGGTCCGGGCGCCATAAGGTCCGGGCTTTGTATTTACCGAAACTACTCCACGAAGATATAGCCGTAGCTGTGAAGCCAAGAGCCAAGAACCCAAGACGGCAAGCCGGAGCCGCAGCCGGAGCAGGAGGCGACGACGCTCGATCACCACCTCATCGACGCCCCAATGCCTGCCGTTGAACGCTCTGGTGCCGGCGTCCAGGGCACACCGGCGGAGAGGCGCCTAACCCTCTTTGTCCGCACCGTCGCCTTCCTCGAGAGGGCTGGCAACGGCATTGGCACGGTGGCCTTCATGTGGGCGACCGTCGTCGTGCTCGGCGGCTTCTCCACGCTGCTCAACGAGCGAGACTTCCTATGCTCCACCATCCTCGTCTTCCTAGAAGCCGCCAGGTCAGCAGCCTGCTATCCGCATTGCGGTTTCAAACATGTTCGCATAATTCTTTTTGACAAACCACTTGGTGCCGTAGTAGACTAGTACAGTGATAGTACCTCGCTTTTCGCCTAGCTATTTAAGTTTAGTCTGTGGTTTGCTCAACTTAATTTGATGTGCTGAACTAATCGTTTGCGAACAAATAAGCATCTAAAAAATATACTTTTTGACAGAAAATAGGAGCACTGCAAGTATTAATATTTGGGTTGTTTGTTGCATCAGTACAAGAGGATTTGCACTACTCCATGAAAAATAATTTAAAAAGCTATCTATCCAAGTGGAAAAAAGGATTACACGGATACTCAAACAGATCTTCTTCACCTGTTTATTATACCCTAATGACTCATCAAAGAACACTGGCTTAGTCGTATGTGAGTTGGATGTCCATATTAGCACGTCTGGTCCCTAGCTCACACTGATGACGCATTCTACAGGATATTCAGCAAGAACACCAGAATGGAGTACCAATTCTTCTTCCGTGCCAGAGGTGCTCTAAGACACCCTCGCCTCAACAGGGTGATTGCAATTGTATGCACGGCTGAAGTTCTAGTATTATTCATGGCAAACTACGAGAGCGAAGATACATTACCAATTTTAGGACCTTTCTGGAAAACAACAACAGATGTACAGGACGGTGTTAGAAACGACGCTCGTCGATATTGCGAGAAATACCTAAGAGACTGCACAGGCTTTGAGGAACTCATCTTCCAAATGTCCGTGGCCTATTCTGTTGTCGCCCTGTTTACACTCGGCAAGCTGATGTATCCAGTGGCTCTTCACCTGTTTTGTGATCCGGAACGCCATCCCGGGTCAGTATCGGGCTCATTGGCTTTGATCATCTTGCTAGGACCTTGTCTGTTCCTGAAAACATCAATACCCAAACATACGTTGATGGTATCTAGAATTATTTGCATACCCTTGCTAGTGGCAGTGCTCCTGGTGGCGATCAGCAAGTTGCAGTTTCAGAGGATCACTGCACTGGTGAATAGTCCTGCTGGCCACAGAATTTTATCTAAGAGTCCAGTGATTATGATCTTGTGCGTGTGCACTGCAGTAGTAATCTTGGGGAACGTGGCTGGAGCTTTGCCGATCCATTTCCTGCTACTTGCTTTACTGGCAGAGACGTTTGGCAACCTGGAGGTACTAGCAGCTGTTGCACGTATTCAGTTCGCAGTGTTGGGCTTTATAGAAGTTCACTACCAATATCCTGACGGTACTTTGGAATCTACCAAGAAGAATTTCATGTCATCACGGACTATCTTCTACAGAATGGTGCTGATTGAAGGGGCACTCTGTATTTTGGCCTGCATCCTTGAGGCATTTTCATCCATTCCTCGGAAATCCTTGCTCCGTCAAAGCGGGTTCGGAAGTAAGTGGGGACTGAAGTGCATCGACATGTACTATTCACGTGTCTATGAGCAATGCATTGCAGGGGGTGTACTTGCCCCAAAGATAACACACCTGACCATCTTTGCCATGGATTTCACAAACTCACACTCCGCCAGCAATCAGCTCTATGGGGTTCAGATGTTGCATAGCTTCCTGCAAAGGGAACCCTCCAAGGCTTTACTCCTCTCGAGGCTCAGTACCTCTATGAAGACAGTACAGACACTGATCAACATGTTGGGCTGGGCCAGTCCACAAGATGCGGCAGTCAGGCTATTCGCCGCAAAGGTCATCAACGATCTTGCAAATAACCTTCAAGTTGTCGCGATTCCTGGGTCAATGCAGAACATATATTCACTTCTGGGAACTGATAACCAAATGAAAAGGAAAAGTCCACTTTTGTACACGTATGGCAGTCAGGAGGAAAGACAAGATACAGTACTAGACATAGGTGATGACGAAGAGGATAGACAAGACCCACTTTTGCATACCAGTAGCCAACGAAACTTCAGAATGCTAAGGTCCCGGCAATGGATGACAACATGCTACTCGATTGAAGAAGAGTTGTTCACAGATCAGGACCTTCTTCCTGTACTGGGCATGTCAATTCTTGAGAGGCTCGCTGATTGTGGTCCTGAAAACTGTGAGGAGATCTGCAGAGCAAATAACCTCATCCCTAAGATCATAGAGTATACTAATGAGATGCATGACCAAATACTCAAAGGGTCATCTCTAAAGTTGCTGAGAAGGCTCTCAATTACAGGTGGAGAAATCGGTATAACACTGCGGAGGAAGATATCAGAACAACCCTGCCTTCTGAAAAACCTCGCAGAGATATTGGATGACATGGAAGGCAGCCAAGAACTGAAGAAGCTGGCAACAGAGATCCTCAGAAATCTTGCCACTGATAGAAACACAAGGGAGGAGATAGTGCACATTGGGGTAATCACTAGCAGGTTGATCCATGCATTTCTTGCCCAGCATCCACCGTCAAATCCATATTCTGATCGATCACTGCAAATCACGGCTGGTCAAGCACTGGCCTTGCTAGCGATGGAGAGTGTCAACAACTGCTCACTTATGTTGAAGGAACCAGGGTATGAATTTATTAGGGAACTCATCGTTATGATTCAAGATGACAGGTACAACAGATATGTTGCTGCAGTTATCTTGCGAAATCTGTGCCTGAATGCCCAACCTATGCTCAGCAGTTCGGACATGACGGAACTATCTCATTTCTTGCGAAAGGTGAGCCCTGCTTGTTCATGCAAAATGTTCAATGTTAGAGGTGTACAATGTAATTTATTTTCTTTGATCTTTCTTTTTCCTAAACTAGCCTTCAAAATGACATTTTCTTCTTTTGGGATGGTCTGTCATAATGCTAGATATGCACATATACACACCCACTCTTAGCAAGCATGGGGACTTTGTGTTTATCTCATCATTCAAAAAATGTATGCCAGGTGCAGGAACACTATTCAATATGCGTCATTGTAGAATTACTTAGTTTAAATCAGGTATTTTCTCGCCAAAAAGAATATCATGTTAGCAGCATACGTTATTTTGATAAAATTGCAGTAGTTATATGGTTATATATTGTAGTTCAGTGCTAAACTCATCTATTTCAAGAAGACTTACCTTTAAAAGTTAAGTAGGAAGTCCCTCTCCCAAAACCTAGTTCCTCTGTGCCCCTATCAGAGGATCTCCACTCTAAGTGCCATTATTCCATCCAGCATTTCCTGTTGTTTTTGTACTATGTACATAGCACTGAGTTCATAAGAAGTAATGCTGTTTTAATAGCACAAGTGAGCGAATGGATGTAAATATCCTGTAAATGTGTGGAATAGTTTGTCAAAATATGCTTTCACTAATCATGCCTTACACGGCTTTGCTATTTTCACTACAGGTGTTGGAAAGAATAATGAACACAGAGGAGGCAGGAGAACTAGAGGTCCTTATTAGCCTTAGTTCCCGAATATGTATCATTATTCCCGGAGACTTTGCCCGAGAATTAGAGCGTGGCCAGATTAAGGACAGATTTGTGAAGAAGCTTGTTAAGGCTCTGAATGCAAATACGAAACCCACTGCTCATTTTCCTGGGATAAGGAGGGCGATAGTTGAGCAAGTCATACATATGATGGAATTGGAGAATAGTTCAAGTTATGCAAACTATTTCAGTAACTGCCGGATGATAGAAGCACTCACTGCTGTAGAAAAGACAGCCTCAAAGGTTGAAAACTACATGCTCTTCTTTGGGAATGCAGGACTCATGGAGCACAGCGTACCACTCTCCGATCTTGTGGCTAGAGCCAAAAATAAATTAATACACCATGTGGCCTGACTGATCATGCATCAACATTCAGGAGTGCTAACTAGCAATATATTTAGGTGGTATGACTGGCGTATCCAATCCACTATTTAGAGTTGATATCAAGCATGGAAGTCACGATGAGGATAAACCGTAAAAAACAAATAAATCAGCATTGTAGTCACAATACCATGCACATTTCTAACCTAGAGGCAAGAAAAACAAGATTAGATGTATGTCGGACATTCTTAGATTGAATAAGGCTTTGCTTTGTAGAGTGCTTCCAATATTGTTGTATTACCTGTGTAGCTCCCACTATTTGTTTTCCAGATGTTCATAAATCAAAGGTTATTGATGTTCCGGGTGACTACTACTCCACCTGGTTCAAGGGCATCATAGTTTGGTTTGAATTGATACCAGAAAGTTCTCACACATGTATTGGTGTACACAACAATCACTTCTGTTAAATAAAGTTAAATATGTGTGTTTCTGTGTGTGTTTCTGATATAATGATGAATATATGAGAACCTGTGCTCATTGCCCAGGAATGCTAAGGGTGATAACTGAGCCCACTACATATATAACAAGCTGAAAAGCCTGTACTCACGAAATATGAGCTATACCCGCGAAGAAAAAAAAAACGAGCTTGAAACTGCACTGTTTGGCATGATGCCAACTGCCAAGAGGCAGTGAATTCAGTCCAGATCCTAAATACTGAGCAATTTTATTATAGTAACTGGCAGATGATGAATTGATGATCTGGATATTAGGGGTATGACTTATGAGCCCCATAAGAAACTGTTTTAACCATTTATCTAAGAATGCACGACACTGCCAGCACTGCAGTATTTCTTTTCCTTCGATTCCAGCACCTCAAAACGCCACCTCATTAAGCGCTGCCGACATGCTACATTACTCGGTACAAATCAGAGAATCAACCAAGTAAAAAAAAAAGTCTGAGTACATCCCAAAACCATAATGTGATTCATACCATAAGCAGTAGGGCAGCAATTTCTGAACCCTAGACCTCGCCACCGAATGGTCCAAACCTTTGCAATTGCAGTAGTGCAGGAGGCCTGTGCTTGCCAGAGGCGGCTGGCGGAAATTAGATGGGGTGCAGGAAGAGATGGGGCGCAAGGGAGGTAAGCGCACCTGCCGATTTGGGGAGGGTGCAAGCGGGCGGGAGCCACAACAAGCTGCTCTGCCGCTTGCCCTGGCTGCGGCGAGGCCGAGGCGGCTCATTCGTGGCTGTCGCTCCAGAGGACCGACGGCAGCCGGCGAGCACACAGGAAGAGGTTCGCCTGAAGGGACGGTAGAAGTGGATGTGTGGTGAGCTAGTTCCTTATTTCGCGGGAAAAAGGATGCGCCGCATTCTTTCTCCTTTCTATTCTTCTTTGCTTTTTTTTTCAGTTTTCTAGTATCTTTTATTTTCTTCGTTCTTATTTATACTTTTTTCATTTTTATTGTCAGCTTTCATTCAAGACAAAAAGTAAACCCCAACAAGATCAGGATTCTTTTCTTGCCATATAAAGTGTGTAGCAATGTTCCAGCACAACTTTCTGCGGTAAATTAGATATTCAGGATCTTGAAGCAACTAAGCACCCTGGCATCAGAGGCTCGCAGATTATCACTAGGCAACTAGAATTCTCATTTAAGTACATTATTAGCATCAATCAACTCGACTTCACATTCAGACAGTGAGTAGTGTGTACATAAACGCATTATGCAGTAGATCCCGAGGGACAAGGCATGAGCTGCCATCGATACTGGGAATTGGGTGTAACTCTATAACTCTACTCCTATAACTTGACCTCGTTCTCACAAGGGCAATAAGAAGAACAATGAATGAATGCAATTGTATCGCTGAAAATCAAACCCAGAAAATGTATTACACATCATCTGCAATACCCACAGCGCAAACAATATGTAGGTTTTCGTCTTTACAAGAATGAAGCACAGTTATGATCAGATGCAAGTCAAACTATCTCCTAGCCATTTTCCATTATCAGACTTCCATGAACTACTAACTAAGCATTTGAATATTCAATCAGGATAGCTCAGTTGGTAGAGCAGAGGACTGAAAATCCTCCTATCACCAGTTCAAATTTGGTTCCTGGCAGAGAAAAAAAAAATCTACCGAATGGGTATGATACGAATACCTCGAGATGGATTGGGATACATATTCACCCTTGTATAGCACAAATCTACCAGTCCTACCGACTTCACTAGGCAGCCTTCTCCAAAGACATCACAGATCATGGACCACCCTGCCTACCAGATAATCAGACATGCGCCATCCTTGTCCATGCCCTCTGCCATTCTCTACATACAGAATGCTTGCCATATCAAAGACTTACCAATTGGTCACTTGAACGGATGCTCTGCTTCTTACAGGAGACACTGACAGGTTTCTCTATGTATGTTTGTCACTTGTTTATCATAAAACTTCATACAATACATTTGCCCTTCTACAATCTTTCCCTGTGAAGAGGGCAAGACTGTAACGGGAATATACTCTAAGAAGCTTAATGAAAAACAAGTGACTGATATACCTAGAGCACGCTATCTTTAGCAGAGTCCATGAGATGGTTCCTGGTAACAAGTATGCAGAGGATAGGTTCGCTCAGGAGTTCGGAACCAGGGTCAGCAGTAAACTAGTCTCGGTTCCAGCCCATGTGCTGCCTCCTGGCCGTCCATGTATCTGCACACAACGATGTCTGCCAAACCATTTCTAGCCACCCATGGTGGGGGTGCGGTAATGTCCTCATCCGGCTGCACACCCTTGGCCACTGCCATCTCAAGCCACCACCTCGCTGGTCATCTTCTTAAGACACATTCATGAAGACGTGAAATAAGCCCAGTTGACCATAGTTCCTCTACTGATCATGTTCTCTGTCAAAGGGATCCCACATAAACCCCACTTAAAGTACATTTTGGCTTTTCTGATGCAAATTGAGACCAAATTTACACTAGAAATGCCAAATGCATTATAAGTGGGACTTAGTCGAACAGAGTGTTGGCTGCACAGGGACAGAAAGTCGAACAGAGACTCGTTCACTAGTGATTCTGATTCCGAAGTACTAAGCAAAACCTACGCTCTGCATATCTGGCCACTTGCTGCGGAGATCCATCTCACGGATGCTCTGCTTCTTACAGGAGACACTGACAGGTTTCTCTATGTATGTTTGTCACTTGCTTATCATAAAACTTCATACAATACATTTGCCCTTCTACAATCTTTCCCTGTGAAGAGAGCAAGATTGTAACGGCAATATACTCGAAGAAGCTTAATGAAAAACAAGTGACCGATATACCTAGAGCACGCTATCTTTAGCAGAGTCCATGAGATGGTTCCTGGTAACAAGTATGCAGAGGATAGGTTCGCTCAGGAGTTCGGAACCAGGGTCAGCAGTAAACTAGTCTCGGTTCAGCCCATGTGCTGCCTCCACCCATGATGAGATATCAAGTCATGAGATCCAAGTAGTTGATTCGCCATGTCATGCCGTGTCTTGCTGTTTTACATGTTAGCACAAAGGAAGCTCCATCATTACAAATCTCTACTGGTACATGTGTGAGGGATATTTCTCAGGGAAGGAACTGAGCGACTTACACTATTATCACATTGGATGAACCCGTCTTTGACATTGAGTTTGTGACCGAACAATAAACAAGCTCAGGTTTTAACAGCTTGCAAGTTAGAATTACTCACAGCCAACTCATGAGACAAAAATTATTCAACCTGAACTAATTGAGGCCGGGTCAGGGAGTTGAGCCAATGTTCATAGGGTACTACTGACTCACAGGGTATTCACGACTAGTAATCCAGCAACTAGATACTACTATACCACAACAAGTACTAAACATAAAATTGAAGGAACTTGGAGTGGAGGTGTGACACTTGCATATTAGTGTCCAGGGCCTACACTTCAACTGTAGAAGAGCCCTTGCCAAAGCAGAGCTGATCTGGAACTAGAAGAGGATTGGAAGGAAAGGAGAGGAAAACAGGGCATGGGGAAGAAGAACGACAGAGAGAAGATTGCTCCCCGGTAGAGGAGCAGCGTACCAAACGGAAGGCAGAGGAGCAGAGCAGCAATAGCCACCAAGGCTACTGGTGGCCCAGCAGGCCTAGGTTAAACCCGGAAGACGGCTCATTGTAGATCGTGGAGGACTGGAGGCCGGAGGGTAAGTGCAAAGAGGCTAGCTCCTTCCTTTCATGGCAAAAACAAATTGCTCAACTAGTCAAGATTAAATGGCGACTAGTCTACAAGTCAATCGACTACCCTAGGGTTGAGCAACAGTGGCAAGAGCGTGAGTTGTGAGTAGTCAAACAATTCCTAAGCATCTGAAGATGTTAATTTTTTCGCAAGATAATTGAGAGGTCATAGTAGTCTCGACCTCAAGGCGCATTGATTTATGTATCCAACATCGAGTATCTACAACTATTGGATAAAGCTTGACTAATGCATGAAACCAGATCAGAGAGGGGAAATACCAACTTATGAAGATCACATTATTCATTATTGAAGGATACACAAATCAGGAAACCCATTTCTAGCCACCCATGGTGGGGGCGAATGTCCTCATCCGGCTGCACACCCTTGGCCACTGCCATCTCAAGCCACCACCTCGCTGGTCGTCTTCTTAAGACACATTCATGAAGACGTGAAATAAGCCGAGTTGACCATAGTTCCTCTACTGATCATGTTCTCTGTCTAGCGTTTGGGATAAGTTTTATCCCTTTCGCATTCATGATATTAAGGCATCAAGTGGGATCCCACATAAATCCCACTTAAAGTTCATTTTGGCTTTTCTGATGCAAATTGAGACCAAATTTACACTAGAAATGCCAAATGCATTATAAGTGGGACTTAGTCGAACAGAGTGTTGGCTGCACAGGGGACAGAAAGTCGAACAGAGACTCGTTGGCTGGTGATTCTGATTCCGAAGTACTGAGCAAAACCTACGCTCTGCATATCTGGCTACTTGCTGTGGAGATCCATCTCACAGATGCTCTGCTCCTTACAGGGGACACTGACAGGTTTCTCTATGTATGTTTGTCACTCGTTTATCATAAAACTTCATACAATACCTTTGCCCTTCTACAATCTTTCCCTGTGAAGAGGGCAAGATTGTAACAGGAATATACTATAAGAAGCTTAAATGAAAAACAAGTGACCGATATACCTAGAGCACGCTATCTTTAGCAGAGTCCATGAGATGGTTCCTGGTAACAAGTATGCAGAGGATAGGTTCGCTCAAGAGTTCGGAACCAGGGTCAGCAGTAAACTAGTCTCGGTTCCAGCCCATGTGCTGCCTCCACCCATGATGAGATATCAAGTCACGAGATCCAAGTAGTTGATTCGCCATGTGATGATGTGTCTTGCTGATTTACATGTTAGCACATAGGAGCTCCATCATTACAAATCTCTACTGGTACATATGTGATGGAAATATCTCACGGAAGGAACTGCGCGACTTACCCTATTATCACATTGGATGAACCAGTCTTTGGCATTGAGTTTGTGACCGAACAATAAACAAGCTCAGGTTTTAACAGCTTGCAAGTTAGAATTACTCACATCCAACTGATGAGACAAAAATTATTCAACCTGAACTAATTGAGGGCCAGGGAGTTGAGCCAATGTTCATAGGGTACTACTGACTCAAAGGGTATTCACCACTAGTAAAATCCAGCAACTAGATACTACAGATACCCGTATACCACAACAAGTACTAAACATAAAATTGAAGGAACATGGAGTGGAAGTGTGACACTTGCATATCACTGTCCAGGGCCTACACTTCCACTGTAGAAGAGCCCTTGCCAAAGCAGAGCTGATCTGGAACTAGAAGAAAGAGGATTGGAAGGAAAGGAGAGGAAAACAGGGCATGGGGAAGAAGAACGACAGAGACAAGATTGCTCCCTGGTAGAGGAGCAGCGCACCAAACGGAAGGCAGAGGAGCAGAGCAGCAATAGCCAGCACCAAGGCCACTGGTGGCCCAGCAGGCCTGGGTTAAACCCAGAAGACGGCTCATTGTAGATCCTGGAGGAGTGGAGGCCGGAGGGTAAGTGCAAAGAGGCTAGCTCCTGCCTTTCACGGCAAAAACAAATTGCTCAACTAGTCAAGATTTTAATGGCGACTAGTCTACAAGTCCATCGACTACCCTAGGGTTGAGTTAAGTTGCACAGTCAACATCCAAGTGGCAACAGTGTGAGTTGTGAATAGTCAAACAACTCCTAATCATGTGAAGATGTCAATTTTTTCACAAGATGATTGAGAGGTCCTAGTAGTCTTGACCTCAAGGCGCATTGATTTATGTTTCCAACATTGAGTATCTATGACTACTGGATAAAGCTTGACTAATGCATGAACCCAGATCAGAGAGGGGAAATACCAACTTATGAAGCATCACATTATTCACTACCGAAGGATACACAAATCAGGAAACCCAGCTAATAATATTAGTATGTCCTACGAGAAAGGGTGAAAGAAATAATTCAAACGTTGTTCCAAATTTCAAGTGTAATCAAGTACATTGAATAAAGCAACACAGTCAAATAAAACAACATATTTACAGTAACATAAACACATTAGCGAATTGCTGCATTCCTGCATAGCCAAATGCCACAAGATAACATCAAGCTTGAGTTTACACATGTATCAATAGCATAAGTGGCACAGCTAAACCAATACTTATTGGTCACACGACAGTATCTTGCACAGGTAAAGGAATATAAAAAAAATGTAGACAATACAATCGACACTATCATACCAGGATGGCTTCTCAGGCCTTGTCATCGTCATCCTCAATGTCCCAACTCAAATCCTCATCATCTTCAGCAACACTGAGCCTCTTACGCAACTCCTCCTTCGGAGCAGGGCTTGAGCCATGAGCACTCCCCTTCTTCTCTTCATGCTCCCCGAGATCCTCAATCTCGTCCCATTCAAGATCATCCTCGGTCGCCGTTTGCTGTCTAGACACCAAGGAGTAGTCGCTGTCCTTGCTCGAGTCGCTTGTCTCGTGCTTCGCCCCTTCCTTCACCGCGTCATCTCCAGCGCTAGAACGTGGTTCCTCCGCAACAGTTTTTATTTCGCTTGATTCTTCGACGATCGATTTGGATGCGTCTTCCTTCTCCTCCTTGTCCACCACCACCATAGAGCTGCCGAAAACTTCCGGCTGCGGCGCATCGGCGTTCTTCGTTTCCTTATCCAGAGCGCCGGCTTGTTTCACTTCCTCGATGCTGTTTTCAGCCTCCCTCTCTTGTACTTCATGTTTTGGTTCTTCATTGATGGATGCTTGCTTGATCTCCTGCTGCTCTGTTGGTGGTTCCTCCTCGACCTCATCATCGAGCTCCCAGCTGAGATCCTCCTCCTCCTCCTGCGCGATGACCCGCTTCACGAGCTTGGCCCTGGCGTCCTCCTGCTGCTTCAGCTTATGGACGCGGTAGAAGTACCTCGCCCAGAACAGCTCGGCGTCGACAGCGTCCGGCACGAGCCTGTCGAGCATGCCTTCCACGGCGTCGCTCTCGTAGCAGAGCGCCTCGATCTCCTCCTGCCGCTCGTCGACGCTGAACCCGGCCTCCCTCCTCCAGGCGGCGAAGTCCTCGGCGTCCTCGGGATCGGCGCCGAAGGTGGCCGGATCGGACTGGAGCGCGCGCAGCTGCGCCTCGAAGCGGCTGTAGTAGCGGAGGTGGCCCGACGCGGAGCTGGGGTCGGATTCGGCGGCGTCCGCGGACGGGGGGGTGGAGGAGGGAGTGGCGGCGGCGGCGGCCTGGGCGAGGGCGTCCTTGCCCTGCGCGACGATGTCCGCGAGCCCGTCGAGCGCGTGCGCGGAGGACGGGAGGTCGCGGGCGGCCCGGGCGGCCGCCTCGCGGAAGGCGTCCGTCTCGCGGCGCAGGCCCGTGCTGAACTCGGCCAGGTCGCGGCGGTAGGTCTCCAGCACGGTCTCGGACTGGGTGGTGAGCGTCTTGAGCAGCCCGCCGAAGCCCCAGCCGGAGGTGGCGGCGGGGGGAGGGGGCGAGGCGGATCCGGCGGTGTCCGGCTCCGGCGGCGGCGAGGCGGGGTCGGGCGCCGCGAGCGAGTTGAAGAGGAAATCCATGGCGATTTGGGATCCGGTCGGTGCTGTTGGGCGAAGCCGCTCGTCCTCGTGTGTTTTTCTTGGCGGAGTGGGGGGTGGGCCCGTGCAGCAGTATAGTAGGTTGAGAGACGGAGAAGGGAGAAGGATGGTGTGTTGTGCACGGGAACGGGACGTGTTGGGCTGGGTTTTGCACGAATCTTTACTACTCCAGGGAGAAGGATGGTGTATCTTTGCACGAATCTTTACTGCTTGGGCTGGGTTAGTATTATATTCGAGTTGGTCGTAGGTCGTACAACGCGTTTGGTGAAGGAGATTGGGAGCATTCAGACCGTACAATTTAATATCAAAGCCCCGCTCGAAATCCATCCGTCCGATCCACTTAATATGAAAGCCTCCACTCAATATCTACCCGTACGCTCCAATTTTCCATTCCTATGATCTATTTACATGGTAAGTCGCCCCTCCAGTATCAATTATCAATCACCATAGTCAATACAAATTAATTACTCCCTTCTTGAAGGCATCGTCGTTGCAGTCTGCGGTTTCTCACTCGTGCTGCTCCGGGGGAAACCCTAGGTCCGGGTCTCCCGGATCGGACGATGGCGGCGCGACCTGCGTCGTTCTACCTCTTGGGGCATCGTTTTTGGAGCAGCTGCTGGATGTTGGCGGATGTCGGTGGAGTGGTATTCATCTACCACATTGTTGGCGCTGAGGCTCGGTGGCATGGTGCTGCAGGGTATCGACGACAGATGCAGGTTGATGTATGCGTGCAGGATGGCGGAGCCATCTGGCGTCGTGGTGGCATCGACGGTAGGTCTTGCAAGGTTAATACGATGATCTCTCTTGAAGATGGAGTCGAGGAAGACGGCGGTAGCAACTTCTGTGGCGTGTGCGTTGGCATGCGCGGAGAGTCTGCTTGACTGGACGTGCTTCTCACCTGCTATTGGGCGGTTTGGGAAGGCATTTGGTTTTTGGATGATGTCAGTTGGTGTATTGTCACCCCCTTCATCCCACTGTAGGTCTAGTGAGGCGCTTCGAGGTTGATTTTTTGTATTGCTTTTTGTAAGGTTTGGGAATAATCTAATAAAAAGCCGTGTGCATCCTTTGGATGTAGAAGCTGGGGCGATTTTCCCCCTTTTCGAAAAAAAAAATTACTCCCTCAATCTACTCGACATCAATCCCACCCGCTCGCGAAAACAAAATCAGGACATGATCTCATCCTTCCCGTTAACGTGGATCTCCATCGCAGATATGTCTCAAAAGATCGTGACGTGATCCCTCGTTCCTGATAACGCAGGTCTCTCCAAACAATGGGGGGCGATCCTCTAAGGCAGAGGCAAGTATGTCCGCAAAAAATCTGGACGTGATCCCTTCGCTCCCTTCAATCTAGAGAATATGCCATCCCGGTTAATTGGATGTGTGTTTTCTTTCCAGCTTCTGACACAAATGGCGACGATGCCGAAGGTGCGGAAGAGAAGCAGGCATGCAACAGCTCGATGACCACGCTGGTGACACCCTCGTTGGGGGCTTGTAGCTGTGCATCGTGACGGAGATGGCGGCCATGGTGTGTTGCCGGACGCGGTTAGGTTGGTGGGCGTGGAGATGTTGTAGGCATGGCTCTTGTGCATGTAGCCGGAGTGATATCGTGCGTGGTCGCAATACTGGCGATCGAGATGCTTGTGGCTGCAGTGTTGGCCATCGTGGCCACAGTAGAGAACGTCTTGGACCTATTCAGAGTCTGGGACAGGTATCACCGGTCATGGTTTCCAAGCAGTTAGCTGGTAGCCCGAACACGACGTCGCTAGATCATCTACACCCGCCAGATCGACATGGCCATGTCGTTGTTCATGGCGCACATTCGTCGTCGTGGACTCGTGGATGTGTACACGACCCTAGAAATTACGAGGGAGGTCATATTCATGACAACAAGAAGCCCACGTTGGTCACACACAGGTCCGCCGGCATGTCGGGGAAGGCCACGACGGGAACGCCAGGCACGGGCTGGTGGGGATGGCCATGGACACAACAGACACAATGACAAGAACGCCACTCCAAAGTAGTAATACCATTTTTTACCATTCTTATATAAGGATCCAATACTAGAGCAAAGATTCATCAGGACTAGCAGGAAGGAACCAGCCACCAGATCCGAACGGATTTGATCCATCTCCTCAGAACATGTGACCGACGCCTACGATCTGGGCTGGTTGTGATGCTTCATTATCAAAGCGATTCCGGCCAGTCGAGGTTTCAGGTTCGATATTTTGTATCCCTCTACCTTAATCATCTGGGTCATATCTCGCTGATATGCATGAACATAAAATTATTTGGGATGATTTGACATTCTGATGCGCATATGGCTTAGATTCATTTTCAAGGATTCCCGTTATATGTTGTTCAGTATATGGAGTACAACGTTTACAGATGTTGTCCAAACTGTACAACACTAGGATTCTATATAATAGATTTGCTCCATTATGCAAACGTATATAGATCAAATCTGAAAAGCATGTTTGTATTTTGACGCTCTTAAGCTTTTTTCTCCCCGTAACATGCTCACGCATACATGTTTGTTTGATGAACTTTCCATGGGCTTGTCGTGCTAATCTCTATTACAATATTAGATCAATACATTTACAGCTCCTTCATGTGCATCTTTTCTGTGTTCTGTGTTAATTACACGATCATGCATGATAATTATATAATTCTACCAGCTTACTTATCCTTCTGAGATTAGCACTTGATAGATCCATACAGTGATGATGATATTACAAACATGCTACTTAGTAACTTCTCATGGTGATGCATATTCATAGTTTCCCTGCGTAATGCATTTGCTTGTTAACCTGCTAAACTCGCCTCTACAAGCACATCTAGGCAGTTGAGAGGACTTGGAAGCTCCCAGGTTCCAGAAGTAATTTTTTTCCCAGAATTAGATACTCTCGTCGGTTTGTGTAGTACCCGTTTGATGTAGTTCTTGGTATGTGTCAATTTGAGATTAATAATAAGTAAGCACCCGATGGGATGTTAAATTTGGATTGAGACTAACTAATTGCAATTTCCAAAAATATTTGTTCAATGCATCGATGTTAGTAGAACTGCGAGGATTTTTAATATTTTATTTTAAAAATTTGTAGATGTGGCTGCTGCAACTCTCCTCAAGGTGATGACTATGGTGCTTCACGCCCATCACCAAGGCATTTACCATACAGCTTTTGGGGTAACAAGTACGCTCACCAAGAAGGATAACTACAAATTGGATGCTTTGTATACTAATCTGATCGCTTATACTGACCCTTTTATATATTCTTCTAAGAGCTAATATCTTAAGATTTGTTGCATTTCAGAAGGTCAGGAATGATCTCTGTGTCCATGCTGCCTAGATATGTTGATCTTTTTTTTTGTTTAATTGTCATTTTTAGAGCCCTTCCTAGCAAATGAAGCTGAATATCCTTTTGGAGTATTTAGATGTGCAAATGAGCGCCAAAATGATTGTGATACCGAAGTGCTATGGACATTCTCTTTTTTTTGTTGCAATTTGTTGCATGTAATTTATTATGTATGGATTCTCTGAAATAAACTTTAATAGGGCAAAAATATTTCCTCAGGAGATACACCGTAATTTGGTGGTCATGATGAAACAGTTTTTCAAAAATACAGTTATCAGATTTAGATTTTAAGCTACTCTTTTAGTTGTTATTTGTCCATCAAAATATTTCTAATGCAAGTTAAATACATCAGTGGGAGTATTTGTCTATTTTATTGTATATTCATTGCTATTTGTTATAGATGTGTTTCAGTGTAGGCTCGGTACTTGGAACTGGTACGTTGTAGCTATGTAAATATATATGTATTTTAATTTGCACCTCTTAGTTCTTTACATGATCAAAAAAATTGTGATATTCATTTGCACCTTTCGTGATCAAATGATAATCCTCTGCCTAGGATTTTATCTTAACCACCAACTCTTGATCATAATAAGCACCTCAGTTGCCAAGTTGCCAATGAAAGCACATCAAAATATAATGGAGAGACTTCATCTATGCTTGCACTTGCTGTATGAGGGCCTCGGGAACCTAGAGTCAAGAAGTTTTGGGGAATTCGGTGCTGCGGCTAGAAAAAGCATGGAATAATATTGTTGAATGAAGCTAAATAAATATAAAGAAGCCATTGATCTCCTGAAGTTAGTAGAAAAACCCACATAAATCATGGAAGAGCAATGATTACAATTCACCGCTAGAACTTATGTTAATGTTTGTTTAAGTTTACACATGGGAATTACGAAGCAGCATTTTCAAAGAGAATTCAAGCCCGTTGAAAAAAAAGGTTTCATGATTTATTCTACAGCTTGAGATGCAACATAGAATGAGTGCACATAGATCTAGCACTGAGTGGTATATGATTTTTTAATACATTAAACAACTAACTATTAGTTATAATTAGTTGGTCGATTTCTATCGGAATACAATTTAAGCAAAGTAGCATCTTATGTTATTGGAATACTATGAGGCTATGTCTTTTTGCACACGTAAATTTCCGTATGATTTGTATTTAGAAGATTCAAGTGACCGTAGCAACGCACGGGCATTCAACTAGTATGTTCCGTTTTGCGGATGGCACGTGCAGTTTTTTCATCTTTCGACAAGTATTCTTTTGGCAGCTAGTTTTTCACATTTCATCTTGCATTTCAAAAGTGGTGACTTCATATATTTAGACAGCACACTCCATCTATTTCCAGATAAACCCTTGGCCAGTTGGCCCTCCTCCGCGTGGCGGAGTCAACATACAAATAATGGGTGTACAAAGTTACAGTTTTACTCATATTTATCCTCATTTGCTTGATATTTATTGCACTATATGTGAACTAGAGATAGATATACAAGCTTTTGCAAAAAAATAATGGGTGTACATCTGTACACCCATGTATTGATCTCCCTCCGACCTTCCTCCAATAGAAGGGGAAGAGTGATGGGAGGATGAAAGGGAAGGAGCGACTAGTGATTGAGAAATGAGAAAATGAGGAAGAGAGAAGAACGGGTAAAACTACATCAACATGACAAAACAAAAGTGACTCAATTTGTGGAGGAAGAAGAATAAGAACATCATTCAGAATATAAGTGACTCAATTTATGGGGCAAGAAGAATCAGAACACAAGTAAGTTCATGTCAATATGATGAGTTTCTCGTTTTAAAAAAAGTACCATGAGTTTCCGACCTTATTTTACGACGGGTCATTATTTGTCATTCTCTCTCATTTCTTATGGTTTATATTTCATTTAATTAAATCATATATATAGAATTTACCACACATCCTTTGAAATTCTCATTACCTAGCCACACTAAATGGTGGGTTTACCCTTAATTTTTTTTACCAAACTCATATATATGCAAATTTGCTAGCAAGTGGATAATGGTTTCCACAATTTTAGGATATAAAAACCAGATGGGTCAAACAATGTTAAAAATATCCAAGCCATATTTCTAAATATTTTTTGTTTGAAACGTACCGATCACCGAGCATCTATGCATGGATTTTGTGAGAGCGTGGCATGGGTTGCATTTTGGGGTGTGAGGGATACCTATTAGTTCCATTGCCTCTGTCACTTGTAAGCTCCCTGCTATTTAATACGCGAGGCCTAAAATTAACGAGGTAAGTGTCTAACCAAGTTCTATTAATATGGTAATCTTCACTCATTCATTATACAAAGGGCTGGGGTGCAAGAAAACCTCCAAACAACACAATAAAAATGATAGTGCCATAGAAAGTTTTGAAGACAAAAAAAGTTAATTAGCCTGAAGCTGTGTCGTTTCTATCGCAGTTGGGGCAGCATCTGAGGCAGCCTGTGGGATAAAAGTCAGCAAATTTTCTTTGTGAGACGTATATCACAATGTGTCCAAGGAACCAGGACCGTTCCACTGATTGTGGGGGCCCTAGAATGACACAACACCAAGGGACCCTTGTTCACAATGATGGATCTTTCCTACGGTCAAGGGGGCCAATGCCCCCCCCCCCCTAAATAAAATTTATTAACCTTATCTCTAATGTTTATGCTAAAATTGTAAAGATTAATCAAAGTTTAAGTATGAACTTGGACCCCTCAACAATATGTGTCAAGATTAGAGAGTTCAAAAGATTTAAAAGAATATTAGTATTTCGCAAGAAAATATTACTATAATGTAATAACAAAGTAAATAATCTGTATAAATAGATACATAGTATTTGGAATCTCGATGAAGACATTCAAAAAAAATTATTTTTAATGAATATACAATGATATTTATTTATAGCAAAACAAAATTATGGGAGTATATTTCTAAATTTCCTGACAAGGTGCCTCACGAGGCTGAGAGGGGCCTCGAGAGCTCGAGCCCCTGCGCGACCGGCTGGGGGAAGACATCCTCGCCCTCCGCCGCACTTTGGAGGGACTGGGTAGGAGAGGCGGCGACGGAGGAGCAAGAAATGGCCGGCGACGCGGAAGGCATCAAGGGAGCGGTCGGTGTTTCCAAACCCTCGTTCCCCTACTTTTCCCGGGGCTGGTTTTATTTTTTTACTAAATATATATAAGTACCCTGGCCTACTGCACGAAGGTTCACTGCTTGGGGCAGCGAGGCTGACGTAGTGGGTGTTCACCCGTCCGTCGAGGAGCTCCACCTGCATCTTGGAGGAGACGCACCGAGGGGACTTGTACTGGTTCACCGAAGCTCCCCTACTGAGCGCTTCGTCCATGAGGACGTCGAAGGTGCCGTTGGCAACGAGACAGATCTGCAGAGGACCGATGATCCCGGATGCTCGGCATTGGCGGTAGACCGAGTTTAGAGACTCCTCCACCGCAATGCAGCAGTCCTCCAAGGACGACGTCGGAACCGCCGTCCCGCCGGCGGAGCTGAGCTCCCAGTAGAGACGTAGTGGCCAGCAGGAACTGCTGCCGCGTCCGCCCAACTTGTAATTCGAGAAGCGAAACGTCCGAAGCGCTCCAGCGCGGCGCTGACCGCCGCATGGAGCTCAACCTCTTATGTCTTGTCGACGTCGATGCTGAGGAGGACATTGTTCCTGCGGACGAATCGGAATTGCGGAGACCGGTGCCTGAAGGCGTCTACGTGGAGCACGTCGCCTGATTGTGGGGCGTATATCACAATGTGTTCAAGGAACCAGGACCGTTCCACTGATTGTGGGAGCCCTAGAACAACACAGCACCAAGGGACCCTTGTTCAATGACATATCTTTCCTACGGTCAAGGGGGCAAATGCCCCCCCACCCCTACTAATTTTTTTTCTTAACCTTATCTCTAATGTTTATGCTAAAATTGTAAAGCTTAATTAAAATTTAAGTATGAACTTGGACCCCTCAACAATATGTGTCAAGATTAGAGAGTACAAAAGATTTAAAAGAACAGATTTCCTAACAAACAGCTAGCTGTTTTTCAATTAGCAAACAGCTACTTTTTCCACCGTAAGATTGAGTTACGAATCTTGGCGCAGCTCTGTCTCCGCTTCCCGCATGTTCTCCCGTTGTAATCTCAGCTCTGTTTCCTGACCGCTCTGTCTCATTTCCCTCTTTCCTCACTTTCGTCTTCCTCGTGTCCATGGCGGAGAAATCCGCGTGTCCTGCTCGAACATCGCCCGCGTGTTGCTTCGCCGGCGGTAGAGGAACCAGTTGGGAGGCAGCGTCCTGCTCGAGCGTCGTCGGGGGAGGGGTGGGGGAGTGGGGGGGGGGGGCTGTGATGCCGCCGCATCCTGCTTGGCCGGCTCCAGAGCAAGCAGTTCATGTTGGGACGCCGCGTCATGCTAGGCCGTCGTCCGATTGGGCGGTGACGCCAAATCCGCCGCTAGCATCGATGGGGAATTTTCCAGCTCGTGTTCTCCGTCCACCGGGGAAGAGATCCTCGTTTCGCGAGCGTGGAAGGCATGTGCGTCTGCGCAGAGATGGGTATGTTCTATCTCCCCTACTTTGTCCTCTGTGTTGTTTCTGCTTGTCAACGAGTATGCCGCGAGATTGGAGCCGTTGTATTGGACCCGTACGACATGTTTTGTTCACGATTCGTATGCTGGGTCCTGCTAGATGCCATATTCTGTCAGTCGTTGGCATTGGAGTCGCGCTCACATGTTTGTAATTTGATTATGCGGAGGTTGATGTAGTGCTCGATTTTGTTTGTCTCCAGGCAGTCAGTGATGTTGTGCTCATTTTGTTTTTTCTGAAGCCTTTTTGCTGCAGGTGGTGATGCTTGATTTTGGAGGTATTTAGCTAGGTGTATGGGCAGAGGGTAGTGATTCTAGTGCTGTATTAGTTTTTTTTTTCCAAACGGGTAGTGATCTTAGTGCTGTAAATGTGAGATTATTTGCTAGTTTTTTATCTTCCTTTTAGTGAGGCTGTGAATTTGTTAGTTTCTGTGTGTGACTTTTAGTGCATTTTATGCCACCGAATATCTTTGCATTTCTCCTGTGGATCAGTTGGTCTGCGATGAGAGCACGCTGATATTTTAGCCAGGTACTCTGAATCTGAGATCGTTTTCTAGCCTTTTTAAGTTCTTTTAGTGTGTCTAGGAGTTAGCTTCCGTGTTTTGGGTATTTATTCTCAAGCAAATGCTCTCTTTAAAGATTGTTTCGCTCTATTAGGAACTAATCATCATTGACCTTTTGTGGCATGGAGCTCCATTAGCTGATTTTGCTGTCCAATTTCATCAAAGAATAAATCATGCAGACATTGTCCTGCTTCAGTTGCCACCTTTTTTTGATGCTGATGTTTAGTTCCTTGCTTGGTTCTAGTTAACCTCCATACAATGATGAATGTTTTGCATCAATCTGATGTTTGACTTCGAACTGCTCACTAGGTTAACTAGTACTCCCTCTGGTTTTAGACATTTCAAAGTAAACTAGATGCACAACATAGTGGTGAATGTACACACTATTTCCCAACATAGTTTGATTTAGTACACGTTCTTCATTTCCCCTTTTGTCTTTGTGTGTCCAGCGGTGTTATGTTTGATTATTTGTTTTCTTTATGAAATTTCTCGATATTGACGATGATTTTACATGAGTTTAGGCTCTGATTTGATTGTGGTTCAGAGTTAGTTTGGCTCTGCCTAGTATGCTCTGCTCATAATCAAGTACTAGCACAGTATCCTTTATAGTATGCTTGCTCTCTTTTGGCTCCCACGTTTACATCACTTATGAGTTCCCAAGTAGGGGTTGTGTCAATACGGCATAGCAAGATAATTTGAGGAGGCTTCCATGCTTGGATCGGATGTAACCAACAAGAGTTTGCCATTCCGACATCCATCCATCCAAGAAGCAAAATAAAGTCCTTGCACCCATAATTAATATCAATACCACCATCCATCTGCTGCCTCACTCTGGTTTTGTACTTCAAAGCACGACTGAACTGACAGCCTGTGTGCACAGTTAGCTGAGTAACCATGCTCCAGACCTTAACCTCCTGGCAACACCACATTGTGGAAGGGCAAGACCGTCAATGCAGTAAGGAATCTCAACCTTGTCTAAGTCATGCTTGGAAGTTTTAACCCTCCAGAATGCACCAAATGTTGCAGCAGAATAATTCCAGGACGGTGTAGTGCATTGATTCCATCATGATGCTAGGAAAAATGATGGAGCATAATACCTCCACTAATGCTACTTACTGAGATTTATTATTTCTGCGGTTGGTTGTTTCTGAGATTATTATTTTTAAATTTGTTTCTCAGGGGTTACTTTTCTCATTTTTGCATGGGTATGCATGTTTTCTCATGTTGTGATGTATCAGATGTGAGTTGCCGATGAAGATTTTTTTAGAAGGAGAAATCATTATGTTTTCTCTTAATGTCAATGTGTTCTAGTAACTTAGTGTCTTTAAGTTTTCTCATTTTGTCACTCTTTTCTCCGTCTGTTTGCTACTCAAGGTGCTGCACCAATCAGTATCTCATTCAGCAATTTCTCTTAATCATTATCCTTTTATATTCAGCTTTTCATTTTCTTATGTTTTCCTAGTTCACTCCGATATGTTACTTATTTCCTCAGGTTGTGATTGTCTTTTCACTTCCATCAGTTTCTCTGTCTCTGTCTCTTTAGAAGTCTGATTCTTCTTCAGTTATTTTCAGCCGCTGCAGACCTCCTGAAGGTAGCATTTGTGTCCTCTGCATATTTAGTTCCTCAATAACTTAGTTTTCTCAGTGATTCATTACTAGTTTAGTCTCTCAGTAACTTAGTGCTTCAGTTCATTTCTTAAGTTTCTTTTTGTCTTAATATTTCAATCTCTCAGTTTGCATTCCCATCATTGCCTCAGTCATTCAGTTTGCATTCCCGGGCTCCCTGTATTCCTTGCAGTCAGTTGTCTTTCAGTCATTCAGTTTCTCATTTTTTCAGTCTTTCATTTTTCGAGTTTTTATCCATTTTTGTTCAGATTTTTCAGTATTATCAGGTTTTCATTTTTAGTTTATAAGGATATCAGTTCTTATTCCTTAGTCTTCATTATTCTGTTCATACAGCCGCAGTCGTTCGTCTCTGTCAGGGCACCACTCCAGCTGCTGCAATCCTCTTCAAGGTAGCTCTCTCTCCAATGATGTCTCTCTCTCTTCTCTTTCTATGTGGTGCGGCTCCGCGAGGTGCAGCTGTATGGTCTGTCTAATGGAATTGATCAGCATATGTTTGATGCCCCATGTATTCTTCTAAGTCTGTTTTCCTGTCATGCGTCTTCATTAGTTGTTTATCAGATAGTCAGTTTGCATTTCCATTAGTTTCTGAATCCCTCAGTACATTTGCTCTAAATATTTTTTAATCTCCCAGGCTGAATTCCTGGGCACCCTGTATTCCTCGTTGACTGGTTTCATTCTGAACTACGGCCGCAGTCACTTGTCGCCATCCAGCATGAATCAGGCGCCAACAGCAGCCTCTGAACTCCTCGAGGTACCTCACTCTCTAATGCGTTTTGTCTCTCTGATTATGTATAATTCTCGTATATATTTTTGTGTAAGTCATTCGTAGTAAATGCATTATATGAATATCTCAGTATGCATTTCCTTTTTTTAACTCTGTATATTTTCCTCACTGTATAGATTCGCTTGTACGTAATGTCGTATCTACTCATCTTAGTCTGGGCATGAAATAAGTCTTTTTTCCTCACATGTCAAATTCGATTAGTACATAAGGCCATATCTACTCATCTCAGTGCGGGAATAAATCAGACGGACGTGACGCTAAGCACCTCTTTTTCTCTGTCTGGCATGAATCAACTGCCAACATCAACAGCTGAGAATATCTGTCTCTTTAAGATTTGCATTCTCTTTAACCTCTCTATTCCTAGTTGTCAATATCCAATCTGACCTAGTTGCTAAACTCTGGAGGTTTTTGTATCACATGCCAACATGAGCCAATGCACTAGTCGAATACATAAGGTATTCTATTGGCCTAGTCAATCAAATAGTGTATTTTGGGTGATCAAATTGTTGCCAGTCGCTGTAGGTACACAGCATTTTTCCTGTTGGCATTTATCAAAGTTTTCCGATGCGCCGTGGCAAGGGCATATTTGGCAGTAGGTGCATTGTGAAAGCGCATCAGGTATGCAACTGAGTTTCCTAATCCAGGTATGCAACTGCAGACATCGAATGATAAACCTGGTGCTAGCTTCCATGCGTTTTAATTATACCTTTGTTGACAGTGATAATTTTTATGATTCAGTTGATAAGGGAATCGGCGCCATAGAGTGCAGCGGAACTGCAAGTGGAAGTAGGTTTTCTTGAAGAATTTCCTTCCCTTTCTTCTTTCCCAGTTCTTCTTTTCCGTCCATTGTTTGGGGGATCCTGTCGATCTGGATACTGAGAGGAGCAACGAACGGCTGAAGGGGGTGTTTGGAGTTGGAGTCGCTGCAGCATGTGAGTTCTTTGCTTGCTGAAGAAGAAGGCCGGGCAGCTGTTTCTAGGCCCACGTGAATTGTGTTGTGGTATTCAGGTTGCGTGGGCTTTTTACATGTATGGTTTAGTTGGCTGGACAGTTTCGTGTTGGGTTCAAAGAAACGGACACATCGGACTCAATTACTTTCCTGTACTGAAATACGTCTGTTTTGGTTAACTAAAACAGACACTTTTTCATTTCAACGAGTGTTTTCATTGTTGTTTTTTAAAAGACAGCTGTCTTCATTTGATTGGTGCAGAAAAAGTGTCTGTTTAACAATTGAAAAACAGTCAGCTGTTGTATAGCCACTCCCTAAAAGAATATTAGTATTTGGTAAGAAAAATATTACTATAATGTAATAACAAAGTAAATAATTTGTGTAAATAGATACATAGTATTTGGAATCTTGATGAAGGCATTCAGAACAATTTACTTGTATTGATCGAGCGAATTATATACTATGATATTTATTTATAGCAAAACAAAATTATGGAAGTATATTTCTAAATTAACATATATCTAGCCACAAAATTATGGGAGTACAAGACAAGTTTAATGAGGCAGAGGGAGTTCTTCTGATCAAAGAGGCTCATGTGGAAGAACAAAAACTACTGACTGATCAGAATATATATGGAACAATCCCTTAAAAAAAGAATATACACAGAACAAACAATCGGTTTGCATCTCGGCCGTTGATTCCGCAATGGAGGGCTGAAATCAGTTTGATCACCAAGTGGTTTTGCCGTTTGGTCAGTTCATTCCTCGCCCCTGCGTAAACCCTCGCCGCCCAGTTCCGTCCTGCTCCTCCACCCCCCCTCCCCGTCGCCGGCGCCGTCGCGGTGAAGAAACTTCGCCGATGTCTTTGTCCCGCCTCGGGCAGTCGCTGATCCGCCGCCTCCACCGGCCTCTCCACCTTCCTCCGCAGCCGCCGCCGTAATACCTCCTGTCCCCACTCCTCCAGGCCCCGTTCGGTCTAGATCTCGCTCTTCGCAATGTGAATCCGTTAATTCTTACCGTATACTCCTCGATTCCGTTGCAGAGATCACCATGCGGCTGTTTCCCGATCTTTAGCTTTGAGCCACGCGAATACATGTGTCAGAGGTGATCGACTGATATGCCTGCCTGTTTCTTTAATTCTTTTCCCCCTCTTTTACTTCCTGTCTGGGCTTCACTTCAATCAGTTTTTTTTTTTTTTTGTTTTGTTTACATCTTTAGGTTTTGCGAGCTTAACATACAGCGGTGGCAACACGATTGCTGGCAAGTTTGGAGGGCCGTCCTCTGTCCACGCTGTGCAGGTTTGACTACTCAAGTTCACCTTTTTTTTTGCTGAATCTGCACTGGTTCCCCTGCGAGGTCTTTTATTCGATTTGGACTACAAATTCGCATCGGTTGCAGGTTCTGGATCTTGTAGCCCACCTAAATCATGCAAGGCCAATGTCGTCAGGAGCAGCGGCACCAGCACCAGCACCGGAAGGGCCACCCGCAACACCACCATCAGTGTCAAAAGGCGTTCCTGTTGGTGCTCGGAAGGTGGGCATTAATATTTTCTAATTTTTTTGTAAGTTGGAGAAGTATGTTATTTATTGCAGTGTCTCTGTTTATATGTATGTGCAGGTTGGTTTGAAAGTTGTCATGATGAGCCCTGGTTTTGTTTATGAGCCATACAGCCCTCGGGAACCTATTTCATTTTGGAAAAGGTTGGGAATTACATCAGATTTTGACTTTGTGCATTTAATTTGCCTTAGATCAATATGTATGTGGAACTCAATGTCCTCTCTGGTTGCTGTTAATTTTGTGACTTAGATTGTTTACACGAAGTGGCTGGAGTAGAACAAAGGAGGATGTTATTCTGGAGGTACTGACTTTCTTAACTGGGAAAACTGCTGCAACTAGAAAGCAAGTTCTATTTTTCCTTATTACAGTATTTCACTCTGTTCTCTAGGCTCTAGCGACTAATTTCAGAACTGTTTATCCTGCATGGTTAGATATCTTAGAGGTTGCATTTTCATTGCCAGTACACTGATTTTTCACAGCATTGGCACCAATGCACCAACATTGAGACAACCAAGTTCACTGCTGCATGTTTAAACTACCAGTCAGAACATTTCTTATTTACATGAGAGAGACTAGAAGGCACGAGATGTTTACCAGAATTCAAGAGTTATTTTAATATACCCTTGGGTATAGGTGCATGCTATTCTGTTCTTCTATATTTTTAAAATTCCATGTCACAATAATGGTGTAATACTTGCATAGGAAAAAACTGTCTGGGCCTTTTACCGATGGATATAATTTCTTACTTTTGATCCCCACCAATAATATACTTCTAGTATTAGCTTGATACCTATGTTAATACCAAGATACTTGATTTAATTGATGCAGTTTTTCTTTTGTGCTGCCTTCTGTGATGAATCTGTGCTGAGAAGTTAGGTGCTTTACTTGACAGATGAAGAATGCATATGCTGTGTCAAGATTGAGGAAGAAAACCGGATATACTAAAAAGCAGTTCTATGATCAAGCGTTTAAGATATACAAGGAGGTATAACACATTCATTACTTGCAATTTAAGAAGTTTGATTGCATTGGCATGTGTTCAAGATTTGCATGCTTGGTGATCTAATAAGGGAAGATGTGAGCTGTTACAACATGTTTGTATGAACTCCAAGCAAGTAAAATCACACTGCAGAATCCTTACAAGAGAAAATCAGTTCTGAGGGGATTGGCAAGTACTGTTGCACTTGAATGTCTGTACAAACATCTGTTTGCCTTCCCATTTCTCCAACATAGATCGATGTCAACATATGCTAGATTTTCCATGAACTGATGTGCTTTCGTATGAGCTGTCAAAATTACTGATCTGTAGGCTCTATGGTTATGAGCCATTGTTGCTACTACTGCTAGTTGCCAACCACTTCAACACATTGTTTTATATATCCTTGCTATTATATAAAAGGGAGTTGGTGGTGAATGCTCGGTGGTGTCACACCCCTCCTTTCCTCACATCCCCCATCCAGGGAACGCAGCTCCTTCTCCTTGCAAACATTCGGTACAAACGTTTATGCCCAATAACCTCATGCTAACAACCAGCTTTCTCATAGTTCTTTCCTTCATTACCCAACAAACTGAACAGCCTCTGCAACTTCAAGAAACCCTAGAAAACGTAATAACATGTGTAGAAGTGTAACAATTGAAGCACACAACTATTATTCTAAATGAAACCGGTTTGTTTTTTGAGCATGAATTATCTAGCTTTAATAACCTTGGTTCTGATTATATTTGCATGAATTGCATGTCACAATAGTTATTAACTATGTTCCATACTGCGATTGCTTGTCTACCCAGTTTAGTTCTTAGTTTTTCATGGACTTCCTTTTGGTGACATGACTTACGGAGATACAATTCTTCTTCTTTTTATTACCACCTCGCAGTTCTTTTATCAGTGAAGTTCCATTGTTTCCTCTGTTTTGAGAGAATATGGTATTCTGCATTCTATATTATTTATAAACCGTAATGCAAAAAATTGAAGTGCTTACTGATATTGTCAGGTATGACACAATTTGCATGAAACAAATTAGTTAATGCAATAACTTTGTCTACATTGTTCACTTTCCTTGGATTCAGGTTAACACACTTTTCGCACGAGGAGACATATCATCTCTCCGGAAAGCTCTGACAGATAATATGCATTCTGTAAGATTTCACCTGCTGAATTGATGCCAGATAATGTCTTTTGCGGGGACTTCTGTTTATTCTTTCCTCTTTTTTTTTTCTGAAGGCTATGAAAAATGAAATAAAGAGAAGACAATCCAAGTGGAAGTCTGTACACTGGGAATTGGTTGAGCCTGCTATAAGCATAAGAACTTTGAGGGCTCGTATGGTAAGCTATCTGTTGTTTTCTCTGATATTAACTCTAAAAGCCGACTTTTTCTTCCCCACATGTACATTTGTATGCTATATTGTCACTATTGAACCAAGTCAGTTGGTAATTGGTTAAGTCTTTATTTTGCAGATTGGTCTTGATAAGAATGACCATGACAAAGCCTTCATACAGCTCACACTTGAGTTCGTCACTAAGCAGGTTCGATTGTCTAAAGTTGAAAGTCTTCTTTTTAATGCAATACAGCTCACCTACATTGTGTTGCTACTTTATTTCAATTGCTGCCTCGATTTGAACAAATTCACCATCTCTTGGCTCTCTATGCATATCTATACTTTCTTACGAAAGGTCATAGGTCAATCTGATTTGTTCATCATGTATTTCAATTCTAGTCTTTGTGTTCACAATAAACAAGTTTCACCTTTTCTTTTGAGAACACACATGAAGGTTGTGTATGTTTTTAATATTTACTGTAAAACTCCATTACATGCTGTGATGTTCAGATTGTTATCCCTGATACCAAGACCTAGTATTCTAGTTTGCCTACCACGTTGTTACCAAGTAGTATTTTGTTCCATGTTGAACTTGTATGCATCATTGAACTGCCACTTTGCAGTGTTTGCCTGTATATGTATTCTTGTCTTCTATTTGTATAAGTCTGCCTGACTGCCTATACAATTTAGAGGGTATGTCCCCAAGATCTTGGAAGCAAATGCCTATGCGTTATTTTCTCTTCTTTCTAGAACATTGATGTCTGCATCATTTGAAGAAGACTGGCATTTTGATTTCAGTTAGATCAAGAATTTGTAATACAATAAGCATCAAAAGCCCCACACACGTAAATGTCTGCCAAAGTGCTGCGACAATAATATGTTTGTTTTGTTAAATATCATATTATGAGGGTATCTATGTTCTTGATCACTGCATTATTAGATTGTGTCTGTTCATCGTTGTTTTGTTATTTGTACTCAAGTAGATGTCGTGTTGCTACCATGGATTTGTAGTATAAATTATTCTATGCTACTATATGTGTACCCTTGACCATTTTAATTACATTCCCGTAGAAATATGAAGCCTATAATTCAAAAGGAGCGGTTGTGTCAGGCGACAAGTCAAAGGAGGTAACTTAAATATGCCAGATTATTTCAAGTTTTGGTGTAAAATATCTGAGATTAAAACACCAAGAACATGGTTTTTGAAATGTTAGTAGTTCCTGGTGTAATTTTATGTTCAGGATGTCCTATGTACATGTTTATACATTGCTTTAGTTGTACATCTACCATTTCCTTAACATTTCTCTGATCAGGAAATGTCAAGTTCAAAAAGGACATTCCACTGTTTTATCTTTCTGTAAATACCATGAGAAAGTAGCCTATATGCAAAACAAAGTAGAGAAAATATATTGCTTGGTGGCCTTCCTCCATACCATAGCATGATACTATGATGCTGTCTAAAACTTGGGCCGTTTTCTCCTGTCTATTTGCTGTCAAGTAGTAATTGTCTTACCTTCACAACATCTGAGCAGTTCAGTTTGCATGGCAAAACATTGTCCTGATGTATTTCTGCATGTGCAAACCTTTCTGTAGGTACTCGTGAAAGAGATATGGGTGTTTGAAAGATCTCTTTTTCACCCTGATGCACAATGGCGTCTATGTGGGCAGATTAAGGTGTGATAATCTCTTGGCAGGCAGGCACATTCGATCCTACATGAGCTGAGCGATGGCTTTTCTTGTGCACAGTAGTTCCAATAAACATTATCTTGTCATCCTTTTGTTCCTCCTATCTAACTGATGTCTAACAAGATCTTCAGACACGCCTAGACAGTATTGGTAGGTTTTTTCTTGCTCCTTGGGAATTGTCGCTGAATATGCGTGTCTTCCCCCACTCATTAGGGAAGTACCCTTGGGCATACTCCTTGAGTATTGTATCTTGGGAAGTTTTGGTTACTGTTTCCAGGTTTCTTGGCATTGCAGGGTAATAAACTCATTGTAACCCGTGCAATTCATGTGCTCTGCTGTGCTCTTGCACCGTTGCTCAAGTCTGTTTTATATTCCTAGAAGGTGGTTATCCTACCAACTTGCATAGAGTACCCTTTGAATGATTTCCGAGCACCTACTATGTTTCGTGGGAACATCATCATTGTACAATGGTATGTTTGCCATTCTTCTTTTGCACCGCTGTCACATTGTGTATTTGTGTTCTCCATTGTTCCTTGGCATGTTTGCCATTCTTCTTCAACCATGTCGTCGTTTCAGATGCTTGTACACATATATCGTTGCACATACCTTCTTTGTTGTCCTTTACAACTGACTGATCTACAGAACATATAATAATCCAAATCATCACATAGGTCCAAGTTCCTAGTGATGAGCTTTGGATCTCAGTTCCTGTACTCATAACTCATGCTGCAAGTTGAGAAATCTATACTCTGGTACCTGGAAGTTCGCACATTCAGTGAGCCATAGCTATCTAGACTCTAGAACCTCCAATAAAAAATGCTGCCCATGATCCCATTAGTCCGTGTGAAAAAGAGTTAGGGAAGTACGTCACCTTTTCCAATTTGTTAAACTTGATAGCCATCATTTGGAATTCTGTACAATATTTGCATGATGTCACGACCAACGTTCCTGAGAAGTTCTTTCTAACCTTCGCTTAACCACCGTAGTGCGGCAACAGGGCGCAGTTGTGTTCTCACAGCTAGATCAGCCGCCTTACTCCATCCCATGTTGATCTCCCAACCGAATAAACATACTGTATGCAAACCTGTCGTCTGAAGTTATTATCCGAAGGGAAGGAAGATGAATCGGTTGCAACCATCGATGTAGAGACCGGGAAGAAAATCAAGAGTAAATGTGGGATCCGAGACCCGAAATGGAAGGCCTTTGAGCGAGAGTGCCTCGCCCAAACTTGGAAAGCCGTTAGCCTTGATCCCATTACTGGTGTGCAAACTCTTCAATGAGTTAAAGCACATGCACATTATCCGCGACGAGTCGGGCATTTTGCATAGGTGAGGTATCATAAAAAGAAAAAGTTTGCAACAAGTTTCATGGAAACCTTGAGCAAATTCAAGGAAGACCCGAGACCAGAGAGAGTAGCAAGAACATGGAGGATCAAGTAAAAACTCTAAAACTTGCCCAATTGGCATGCTAAATTTTGCCCATGTATTGACGTGTGTATTTTTGGTTAGTTGATTGATGCGCTAAAGATGTTTTGAGAGAAAAATAAAGTGAAGCAAATCAATATGATGGCACATGTCTATAAAAGAATCCATACTTGCGACAAACGGGAGATCATTCAAAGGTCTCTCTCCATGGGCAGCGTTGTAGTTGTAATATGTGTGCCTGAAATTGGTGGTGTCTGGATGGCCTGGATATGGAAACTATGACAATTTCTATATGTGTCTCTTTTACATTATTTAAGAAAATTGAAAAAATGGCCGATTTGGGAGGTCAGTTGGATAGAGGCACGCTTATAGGACTGCTTTAAAACACCCATTGTGAAAGGCCTTATGGGATGATGCATGGCAGGTGCAGCTGGAGATGATCTAGCTTGGCAGTTCGTTCATTCACTGTGCCATAGCTATCTGCGTTCTAGAACATCCAATAAGAAGATATATATAACTGTCCCGCATGATCCCATTAGTCCATCCGAAAAAACAAAGAGTTACAAGAGTACTACGTCACATTCTTTACTTTGTGAAACCGGATATAACAGTAAGAGTCTCCATCATTCGGAGCTTCGGAATTCTACAATATTTGCACGATGTCATGCACAACTTCCCTGAGAAATTCTTGTCTGCGCTTAACCACCGTTTCGCAACAAGTTGGCAGTTGTGTTAAGTTAAAAATAAGGCAAATAAACCTTTGCAGCTGTGTTCTCGTAGCTAGATTGGCCTCTGCTTACTCCATCCCATGTCTAATTTTCCAACCGAGATGATGCGTGGAGCTGACTTTGGTGGCGGCTATAGTGTAGACGAGGTCCCAATCAAAAGATCACAACACCGTATCTCCCGTGCAATGTCAACGGGCCAATTGAGCTAGCGAATGTTGCCTCATCATTCCTTGCGTGTCGCATTCGCGTGCAGCGGTAACCAGCTGTGAACCTCGCGGCGGACGGTGACGCCGGCCAGGGCTGCTACTGTACAGCACGCCATGACAGGGCCATATGCTCGCCCTTAATTTTCTTAGTTTTATCGGCCTAGGTTTATCAAAAAAAGTTTGATCAGGTCCCACGGTTTGAAGTAGTACAGTAGTATATATAGTAAACTCAGCATCTCTACGGTTTGGAGTAGAATATTGTTAGCCGGCTCTGGGGATAGTTAAAGACTAGCTTGACAAGTTTTATTTTTAATGGGAGCTTGAGAAGTTTGACAGGGAAAAGAACCGATCGAGTTGCTGCTCATAAGGCTGAGTTGGTCCAGAAATTGAAATGAAGAGGGTGAGTTGTAACAGGACAAATGACTTCCTTTGTGCACCGAATTACTCGATTTTGTCCTATGCTAATATGTTGACATTCCTGAAAATCGATGAAATTGAATGAAATCTTAAAGTACGAACCGCAAAGCACGAAACCAAGTGAACCTAATAGACGACGTCGGGACCTCCATGCAGGAAAGACTTTGGCACGTTCTCTGTAGAAGCCAATTGCAGAGAAAATACTCGCCATTCAACATGTGGGACATGTTTGGTAGACCGAACGACCTATAGTGAGGCGATGGCCATTCAACATTGGACACACAAATCTCGAACATGGAGCTAGCGAACCATCTTCGAGATTTGTGTAAGTATGAGGCTCTAAATATTTTCATTTTGTATCTATTTTGTGCAAGTAATGGTTGATGATTATTATTTGTAGCACAATGTGATCAAAGTATGATCTTGCAATACTTAGTGTAGTGCATAAACACGTTGGTAGTGCATGCTCCTTAGCATTGCGGGATCATATCTTAGCTTGACATGTGCTATGTAAATACGAGGCTCCCAATTCTTACTTGTGTGTGATGTTTTGTTTTGTGCCAATGATTAATATGACATAATCTAAAGGCAAGTGGATCTCCATAGACCTTGCGCTATGTGCAAGCACATTGCTTAGACTTGGTATATGGAGAGTCCTTTTGCCTTGTGAATGCTACTTTATATAAGACACCGACTTAGTAATGTTATTGTTTAGCTATTGTTACTCATGAGAAAATGATTAAAACATGTCTCCATATTGATGCAATAGATGATCCTATCATACCTTATGCATTTCAAAAGCACTCTTGATTTTGCAATTTTTATTTGCGAAAGGATTTTGCAATTTTTTGGTATTGTAGAATCATCTCTTTGCATTGGGTGTGTTTCTTTGTGCTTCTTTCTATGATGCCATTATTTATTGTTGCTTCTTTTTGTATTATCCAATGATCAACCTATGACACTTCATAATCATAGAGTTGGTGTGATTGGACCACAAGCTTTGTACATGCTCATTGTTTGGCATTTCTTATGGTTCCATTTTCCTTATCTCTACCAATGTATGTGCTTCTTCTGATGATGATTTTTGTGTGTGTAGGCTATGCTGCTCTACGTTCCAGCTAAGGTTCCTTATGAGGAGGGGTCAAGCAAAAGACCTAGAGGAAGGTTGGCCAACGTTGCCCATTTCCACGAGGAGGCCTCTCCGGAGACTTCATAAAGGTGGTCTTTGAATCTACTGCGGGCATGCTACCAATCTCTAAGGCCTAGAGACCATTCTCCGGGAAGGTCCTGTCGATGATCATTCTCAAGACGTACGCAGGTAGGATGTCAAGAGTAAGATGGTGGATGGCAAAGTTGTCCTTGATTAGGTTCGACCAACTTTTACCATTGCTAACGATCCCAGGGTTGCATACTTCAAGACATTTAGAAAGATCACTCCGATCGAGTACCGAGTGGCCATCTTCGACTGCACATGTTGTGAGGTGATCACGAAGTGGATCTGATCATGGAGATGCCATTAGGAGAACCGTGGAAGAGATTGATGTGTGATTGATTCCCAGTTGTAGCATGTTACTTATTGTGACCATGGAGATGCCACTAGGAGGGCCGTATGGCACGGCATAAGCAATGTGAGCCTAGCTCAACTGGCCGAGGAAGTGGATGTACAAACCCAATACCTGATCGAGTTTATATCCTCATGGATACGAATTTAGGTTCCTATTTATATTTGAGGCCCAGATTGGACCTAGTACTCATACAATTTATATTGAGCACTATGCTTTAATCTCGACCAAGATTAAAAATCTTAGTAATCATACGTAATGGTTGTGTGCATCCCTAGTTGGTGTAGAGCCTTAGAAGTGAAATCCTCCCCATTTTAGCTTCAAATTAATCTTTGTATCTCTTGTAAGGCTTTGTTGAATATCTAATAATAATATCTGTGTGGATGAGCTTCACGAGCTACCATACAAGTTGTAGACAGAGCATCCCCTGCCCGGGAGTTCCAAGAATGTTGTAGTCTTCCAAACACGCAGCTCCTACGTGGAAGCAAATTTCGTGCACATGAGCACCGGTGCTTCTGGTTTATAAAATATTTAAAGATAAATAATTTTATATTTAAATAATATTAAATTTATTTCATGAATACATACACATGTCCTGAATACTCGTGCGAAGTTGTGGAACAAACTGCGTTGTATTTTCAGCTACATGAAAAACAAATTGCGGTTGTATATAGGCTGATCGAGGCATATATTTATCAAAAAAAATATTTTTTTGTATAGCTCAAAATGCAACATGTTTTCTCCAAAATTTCTACCATACCTTCGGAATATTTATATCTATATATGTATTTAGTTTTAATTTATAAAAATCTGAATTTTTTTCTTAACTTAGGAACACTGCTGCTCATGTGGTAAAGACACTTTCTGCTCTTATGTGCGCAACTCGTTTGTTAGTTCTATGAAGTGATTGGTTCCTCTGGCTCGGGCCACGCAACGCACGGACTCGAGAGTCTCGAGAGAGCGACCTACGCTTCCCTGCTGGATCTCGGCGGAGTTACGAAATCGAGCTGTTTTTTCCATGTGAACTGCGTATGTATTCTTTCTTCCTCTCACGCCATGCATGCCAATACGTGTTCGAGATTTGAGAACGACTCGAGCGGAACCAGAGGGAGCCACGCCCATAAGTAAGAGATGGATGGATCGATCAGCGCGTGCGTCACGGTGGCACATCATGGCAGATAAACTAAGCCGCACGAGAACCTGGCGGTGATGCGTGCCAGGCAAGTAGGTGTGCCTCTCTGAATCAACTGAACCATCTGTCCAAGTGGCAACGCGTGACGAACCATATACAAATATAAGAACCCATGAATAAAAACCATAGTAGTAGTATTAATTTCTCATAAGAAACTTACTGGTAGCAGACTAGCAGTATAATTTTGTTCAGGAAGCCAGGTCATAAGGAGAGAGGTTGGCAGGCAGCAGCGAGAGAGCGAGCAATTTGCCCCGAGCCAGCGTGAAACGACAGACAGACACGAGCCCGACCGCTGCGACCTGTCTCCACGCCTTTGCGGGGGGCACAGACAGCAAGAGAACAAAGCTAGAGACCCCAAAATCCCAAATGCGCCGGCCACCCTCCCCCTGTCTCTCGCACTGCGCCTCCACATTTGCATTACCGTTTAACAACAAAAATATCAGGACAGGCAAAAAGGGACTCAGATCTAACACGTTTTGTCTTCGTGGTATACTAACCCCGTATATGTTGTCACACGTGCTACTAAACAGTCCATTCAACAAAATACTTTTTTCCTCGATGTGCTGAGAAAACCCTAGCCGTCTTCACTTTAGTCTTTTCCTCAATGTTAGAATTTTGGTAGCCGTTTTTTTGTTGGTTTTCCCTCAATGAAAATGTCATCGTCTACAATGAGTGATCTTCGGCCGTTCGTTCGACGATGAGATCTCCTTCTCAACGTTAATGGTTGTGTTGAAAGATTACAATTATCTAGCTATTCTTGTTCAGATCTTGCTTTGGTAGATTGATTTTTTATCTTTTCCCATGGTTGTCGCGGGGAGGATTATCCTCGCAGTTTTTATCCCAGTCCTCGACAATGGTGATTCTACTCTCGGCTCTCCATCAACGTCGATAAGGCTGATCAGTTGTTATTCCCGGATATATTGGTGTTGGTACTCTTGCTGATGTTGATTGACTACTATAATGCTTACGCGTGCATGCAACCTTAGCATTGTGGCTCAAATTAAAATTACGGGAGAACCTTCATTGGTATTTATTGGTATTTATAGGTCTATGCTTTGTTATTTATTTTTGGTTGCCTTCAGAAAAGTACAAGGTTGTGAGTTTGAAGACCTTGAAGATTTGCTAGTATATTTTCGATTTTATTTTGTAATCGTTGGAAACATCTCGTGTTTCTCTACCATGTACTATTTGTTATTATGAATTTATGTGGTATTGTTTGTTAAAAAAATCGTGGTGCAAATCTGAGGATTCTAAATTTCTTTTTTTTTCAAAAAGGGGTGCCAATCTGATAACAATTATCACCAGTAGTACAAAGAGCATCAAAAGTAATAAAATTTATAAATGGATCTTCAGACCACCTAGCACGACTACGGGCACTGGAGCGAGCCAAAGGCGAGCAACCGTTCTCACCCCTCCATCACCGGAATAGTGCTCGCCCATCCATCATCGTGCTCACCCCCTCCATCACCACTTTGGTTCGTGTCTCTCGCCAATTCCACGCAAATACAGAGGTCTGACCCTCCGTATTGGCCACAGAAGGAAACACCGCCGTGTGGGCTAGAATTACCCCATGTTTCCACACCCTAATTCCAAGCGCATCAAACAACTGAATTGGAGTTTCAAATTCTAATTCCCAAATTTCAGACCTGATTCACTGCATCATAGATTTTTTACATTTGTTCTTGGTCATTGTCTCGGAATCAATGGTGGCGACTATGGAAACTTTTATGATGTGATGGGTTTATTCAAGGTCATTGGTCCACTTCATTTGGCACTACTAGAAGAAAACTGTTGTAGGCGAGGTAGGCATCGCCGTTGCATAGGTTCAAAACGTCTCTTCTGTAGATGCTTGGTTGCGGTTCTTTCCTTTTTTGGTCTCTTTCGGGGAGCGATGCTGACATGTGAAATCTTTGTGATGCCACGGATTTGCTTCGATCAATTGATAAAGTGTAGCATTGACGGCTATTCATCCAAAAAGTGTCTCACATGGTCTATCTTGCACAATTATCTAGAAGAACGGGCTTCAATCCTGATTGGTAAGGGGTTTTAGTTCCGGTTTTGCAATCAAGACTACATAATCGAAACTAAAACTTCCCCTCTTTAGTCTCGGCCACGTGGGGCTGCGCGCGCTGGGGCGGAGGACATTTAGTCCCGTTTGTAACACCAACCGGCACTAAAGGCCTCCACATGGATTTTTTTTCATTCAATTTTTTTCTAATTTTTTCCATTCAATTTTTTTGCTATTTTTTTTCTTGAGAAGTATTTGAGTTATTTGACCAATTTATTTTCTAACTACGATTAATTTCTAGTTAAATTACTTACTCATGGTCAAACTTCCCGATCAGTCACCCATCATTGAACTACTCGAACACTAGCATGCTTAACTTCTGAGTTCCTTCCGTCCCGCTTCTAAGTGCGCGCTTTGAATTTCTATTAACCTGTTGGTCACGATGTCACAGTCCTTTATTATTTGAATTCCAAATAATTATTTTAATAAACAAAAATAATGATGTAATAATCTTGAATAAATATATTTTTTATTGCAAAACCCTAAAACCTGAAAATTTTCGTATTTCCCTTTAGCAGTTTGTGAATCTAAAAATTGGCTAACCGGGTAAATTCCGGTGAATTCGGATGTAGCTTTTCACGTAGATGTATTTTCATATATTAAACTTTTTTTCGAGTTCATATGCAAAAGATATTTCCATTTTACCGAAAATTACCTTTTTGCATAATAAGTCAAAATTCATGTTTGTTATTTTTCATAATAACTAGATCATCTAACCTACTTACATTCAAAAGTATTTTTTATATTAATTTTTATTTATTTTACAAAGCTAAAAAAAACGATCCACAAAGGAAGGGGAGCCAAAAAAACCTAGTCCCAGTTGATTCTACACTGAGACTAAAGACTTACACACTAAGGGCAGACTGACGTAATCCCTTTAGTTCTGATTGGTGGCAGCTCCGAACGAAAACCATGTTTTTTACAAGTGAATTCCAAAGTTGACAGGTTGGCCAATCTCCCTTTTTAACCGATCTGCCATCCAAACCGCGGATGATTAACCTTGTGAAAAAGATGCACCATGTAGGGCTCCAGTTTATCGAAACGTCAGTCTTCAAATCCTTGGAGATGGCTCCGGCAAATTGGTGTACCATTCAGAGGGGGCGAGATTCCACATAACGAGTCATGTTTCCTTCTGTAGGTGCATCTCACACTCCACCGACTAAAGACCAATGAAGTCGTGAAGGGGACGACGCCATGTTCTTAGACCATTTCCAGTCGCGTCCCCCAAACCGTCCTCCAAATGGCATCCGATTGAACGTTTGGGGGACATGTTTTATTCGTGTCGCGTTTGGGTGACGTGTCTCCCCAGTCGCGTCCTCCAAATGCCGCCCCAAAACTTTTTTTAAGGGTTTTTTAAAACACAACCATTTATTAAATATAGCATAGAAATAAATATGTTTGCGAAGATTGTTTTCAAATTAAAATACAACAGACAATAAAACAACTAAACAAATGTAATAAATATGGCTAGATCAAGGTGTCGCGGCATTTGCTGACAATCTTTTGATCCCCCACAAATGCTCAACGAGATCAGCTTAAAGTTGCTCATGAACATTGCTGTCACGAATCTCTACGTGCATGGCGAGAAAATCAGCAAAATCTGCAGGCAACTTATGATCAACCTTCGCAAGCGGGCCCTGACACTTATAGGGACCAACATATGTCCTAGCATGATTCTTGCGGTCATCCTCGATGATCATGTTGTGCATGATCACACAAGCCTCCATCACCTCCCACATTTGGTCGTGAGACAAGCTTAGAGCAGGGTACCGAACAATTACAAATTAAGCTTGAAGCACACCAAATGCCCGCTCGATATCCTTCCTGCAAGCTTCATGTCGCGCAGCAAAGTGGGAATTCTTCTGACCTGATGGAGCCGAGATTGTTTTGAAAAAAGTGGCACATGTTAGATATATACCATCGGCTAGATAATAGCCTTTGGTATATTGGTGGTCACTGATCTCATAGTTGCATGGTGGAGCATGCCCTTCCACTAGCCTGCTGAACATCGGAGACAGCTGCAACACGTTGATGTCATTGTGTGATCCTGCCATTCCAAAGAAAGAATGCCAAATCCACAAGTCATAATCTGCCACAGCTTCAAGCACCACACTGATATCCATGACGCCCTTTACGGGCAGTTCTTCCATGACCAGTGCATGCAATCGATGCTTCCAAGCATTTCAGGGAATTCTCTGGCAGCATTTTGTGCCATGATCCTTGCAGTCTCTTCCTCAGTTAGCCCTCTCAAGTAGTATTTGCCAAACTTTCCCACCACAGCTTGGCAAAACTTGTACATGCACTCAATGGCAGTAGACTCACTCATGCGAAGGTAGTCGTCCTATGTATCGGCAGGTGCTCCGTATGCAAGCATCCTCATGGCGGCGGTGCACTTCTGAATCGACGAGAATCCGACAACGCCTACAGCGTCGTGCTTGAGCTTGAAGTAGGGGTCGAACTCTCGAACGCCTTGGAGGATATTCATGAACAGACCCTTGCTCATCCTATACCGGCGCCGAAAATTGTTAGCATGTGTTGCGTCATCTGCGAAGTAGTCGTTGTGCAGCATGGTATGCCCCTCCATGCTCTGCTGGGCTTCGGCTTCTTTCTCCCCGGCCTTGATCCTCCGCGGCGCGGCCTCTTCCTCTTCTCCGCCTCGGCATCAAGCATGTCCTGGAGAGACGAAATGATCAACAAATGCTCTCGGAGGTCGTCGTCGAAGGCTTCCTCGTCCTCCAACAGTAGGGCAAGCATCTTGTCGTTGCTATCCATGTCTGAAGCAAAATCAATAGTTAAAATTGCGCCGCGGGTGACGAGGCAACGAACATCGGCCAATCGCGCCTACCTGGCAAGTCGTCGAGCACCTTGTGCGCGCGGAGGTGGGGCGGATTTGACGCCGCGTTCTGGGACGCGCTGGCGAAGCGGCAGCGGTGGAACAACCGACGAGAGTGCCAGCCGCGACGATGGTGCCTACTCTCAGAAGAGACCAGCCGTCAAAACGGTCGGCAAATCCAGCGGCGGCGGAGGGGTGGGAGGCGCGGGAGGGAAGGAGCGACGAGAAAAAAGGCGCGAACAAACGGTTTATGAAAATAGTCACCAACATGTGAGAGCCCGCCTCGCTTTCTATTGTGTCCGGTGTGTCCGGAGCGTCCCCTGTGGGGCGGGGACGGGATCGGGACGCCGGACACCATATCGGGGCGCGCCAGATAAAAAGAGTCTTTGGGGAACGCGGTTGGGAACGTTTTTTTATCCGACGCGCCCCAAATCACTTTAGGGGACGCGACTGGAGATGCTCTGAGGCTTACAACCATGAAGGCATGGTGCGTGCCAAAATTTAGGCTTTTCTCCATTCCAGACAACACTACCGGTGTATAGCATTTACGCTCTATTAAGCTGGTTATAATAATAAGTATCATGTAGTATTATCACACTTATAATACTTATGTAGGATCATATCTTTATAGTGGATAGTATCATGTGAAATGCAGATTGGTTCTCCGGGTGCTACACACTTCCATACTTGAAAAAAAGGTTAAAAAATATTGAATTTTCTTTAAATCAAAGATGATTAGGTATTATACTTAAAAATATTTTCCTACGAATAGTTCCATTGTATCCTGGGTAAACAAACAAACCTGAAATGTCCCATGCTTAGATACTATTCACTTTATATTTATTATATTTTTTTTGGAAAACCATGGAATAAATTTTTTTTCAAACATATTTTTTACGAGTACAAACTTTATCATCCTTGGTTTCCAGGAAGATAAAGATTCATTTGTTTAGTTTTTTTTAACTTACTACAATCTTTTGGGTGTATAGGGGTGTGTAGCACCCGAGAGCCAAAAGTTCGAATTCGTAGTATCTTGGAGTACTATCTTAGTCATCCTATATGTATTACTTTTTAGAATCTCAATGCAAATTTTTGTATAAAATTTTTTTGGCACTAACTTTTCTCCTGAGTGATTTGCGTTATGATATTTTAATCTCATCTCTCCTCCTTAAACTATTCATAGTGAGAGTAAATAAGATAATAACATAGAGCTACATGCATTGTCAACTAGGCAAATTGATGACATGACATAATATTAAATGAAGAAAGAGATTGTTATGGTAACTATCTATGTTATGGCAAATTGATGACATGACATGATATTAAATGAAGAAAGAGATTGTTATGGTAACTATCTTGGAGTACCTTATGATACTTTCATTGTGGCTAGTCTTAGGCTGGCCATAGTGCTAGTATCATATGTAGTATCATGCATACTAGGTCCACAAGAATGATGATGTGGCATGTAATTAAAGAGGAGAGGTAGGATTAGAGTAACATATGTGGATACTGTATCATAGCGCATGTTACGAGAAAAGTAAATGTCAAATAGATCTTGTACATAGATTTACATTGAGATTCTACAAAACAATAAATTTAGAAGTTTATGATACTACTCTATAATACCACCCACTATAGAGATAATATCATAGATAAGTATCATATGCATGATACTAGTATATGATACTATGCACTATGACCAGCCTAAGTAGTATCATGCATACCATGTTGGCAAAAATCTGATGTGGCGCACTAATTAATGAGGTAAGAGATGGATGTGGTATCATAATATGATACCGTATCATACCACGTAAAACTAGAAAACTTAATAGCAAATACATCATGTACACAAATTTGCATTGAGATTCTACAAAACATTAAATATGATGATACTATGATACTATCTTATGATACTATGCATTGTAGAGATAATATCATAAACTAGTATCATGTGCATGATACTAGTGTATGATACTTCCCATTGTGACTAGTCTAACATCACACTTTTCAAGGTAGAATGAGCCCAAAAGCTAATTAATACTCATGCATGATACTACATCTAAGTTACCATTTCCCCACTATGAGTAGTCTTAATTAACTATCATATCAGTATTTTTTATGGAACCAATATGCATGATACTAGCAGATACCAGCACTATGGCTAACCATCTTTATTTTCTCCCTTCGGTCGCGGAAAATTTATGACGCGGAAGACTTATTCCATGCTTTTGACAATTTCATGCGGTACTACCAATAGAAAATCCCTAGAGTACTTGACCAGGTTGCAGTTGACCGCTGTTAATTCCAAACCATCTCTACTGTAGAACCTTTTTCCCTTGTTCTCGATCCTGTTTCCAGAATCGATTTTGACGACTACGGAAACTTTTGTGATGTGACGTGATTTTCTGATGCCATGCCATGGATTTATTCAAGGTCCTGGTCTATTCCACTTGGCACTACTGGTACCAGAAGAAAAAAAAAACTGCAGTAGACGAGGTAGCCATCACCGTTCTAGATCCAGAACGTCTCTTATGCGAATGTTTTTTTCTTCTTTACTTTCATGGTCGTGTTTTCGTAAGTGATGCTGACGTGTGAAACCAGTGTGATGTTGCAGATTTATTTCGATCGTCGGTCAATTGCATATATGGTACCGGTGGAGAACTATTGGGCCACTTGACAAGGATGCATTGGCGGCTACTAATCCAAACCGTCTCTTTTAGAGAATGTTTTTCGGTTTTGCTGATTCTCAAATGACTAAGAATTATCTTAGTTTTCAGAAGACTCCACAATCGTTAGATCTTTTTCGCGAGAAAAATCTGTATCTATGATAGTTCACAAGACGTACATGAAACCTCAAACATAGTAAAAAAAAGTCAACATTTTTGGGCCACCTAACGACCACTACCGTTGCTCCGTCGCCAGAGCGACGTGGCGGTATCGTTGCTCTTCTACCATGGTCAGGCTAACATTGTTGATTACAGTCGGAAAGTCTGCATGCACATGTCCCTATGGACTAGCGCGCTAGAGCTGAAGTCGTCGTCATTAAACTCTTAAACTGTTATCTGGATTTTCTGACACCAAAACTATAACAAACGTAGATCGGACAAGATCAATGAATCCCCGCTCCTCTCATCGCCAGCGGTGAAATCGCTGCTGGCGAGGTGGACGACAAGACAGGTACACTCTATTCTTGTCCCGCACAACACCCGTCATAGCCATCATAATGTTGCTGCCCGGTTGACCAACTCTAACTTAGACAAGTCACAGTGAAAATTATCATAGAGCATTTGCATATGATGGTAGTATATGATAAGAATGCATATTATTATATAGTAGTATTATGATATTTTAAATTTATTGGTTTGTAAAATCAAAACGCAAATATGTGTATAAGATTTATTTAATATATATTTTTCTATTTTTACGTGCTATGATATGGTATCTATCTAGGATACCGCTATGATTTGTCTTATTACTAATTATACCGACGCATCAGTTTTTTTTTTCATACATGATACTACCTATAATACTCCCTTCGATTGATATTAGACGACTTAACTTTATCTAGATATAGATGTATTTAGTTAACAAACATATCTAGCTACATTTATATCTAGATAATGTTGAGTCAATTAATTATAATCGGAGGGATACTTTACTGTGGATAATTTTAGAAAACGGAATACAATGCCGAACTGTTAGAATAGATAAATCGTATACGTATAGAGCTCCTTTGTAACAGTATTTTATACTACTATATAATGAGAAGATCCCTACCTGACGAGGTACATTGGGACGGCAGCCTGTCTACATTTGTTTTCTTTCATGGTATCGGACGCCGCGACCTAACCTAGGGTTTCGCCGCGCCTCTTTCCGCTTCCGCTATCCACCACCGCAGCTCGTCGACTGCCATGGCTTCCGGGTCTTTCGTCGTCACCATGGCGTCGAACTCGTCTTCTTCATCCTCGGGACTCTCCGTCCCGCCTGCACCTGCCTCCTCGCTGCCCCTGCATCATCCTTGGGCGATGGACCTGGCGCGGTGCCACCGATCTCTGGGCCTGGCGCAATGCCGCCCACGATCTCCTCCATCAAGCTCTCCTCCGTCGCGATGGACGTGGCCCTGTCGCCCTCCACCACGATGAGCGTCATATTCTCGGACGTGGCGATCAACTCCGACGTCATCGCCGCCTCCATGCGTTAGTCTCTATACCCTGGGTTCAATCTCATGAGCGGCCATCATCTCATGGTCAGGTCCCCCCCCCAAGGCACGTACCCGCTCGCGCTCGAGTTTCATCCTTAGCTTTCACGGGTGCCGCCGCTGCCTCATGCTAGCGTGTCGTCGCTGCTATACACTGGCGCGTTGCCCTACAGTGCTGCGTCATCAAGCTTTCCACCTCACCAGAAGCAGCCACCGTGCTACGGCGCCGGACCGTTCAACCATCAGGGATCCAAACATTGTCACAATCACGCTGGTTATCACCATCAAGCTGGCTAGAGATTACTACATTTTCTGGCGTGCACAGGTTGGTCCGCTGCTCCGCCACCATATGCTGATGAGATATGTTGATGGATCCTTTGTTTGCTCCGACCCTCATGCCATCGTCAGTCATGCCGGCGGCCTACATCAGCAGCCGAACCCAGCGCACCAACACTAGACCCAACAGGACCATGCCATTCTTTCGGGTTTCGTCTCCTCAATGACTGAGGGTGTTCTGGGCATGATCATGTTCGCTGGTACCTCCCGCGAGGCTTGGGAAACTCTGAGTGGCGCATTCGCTTCTACTTCCATCGCTCGTGCCTCGGCTCTTAGGCGGGAGATGGCTGATTTGAAGAAGGACAATAAGACTATCAATGTCTATTTCATCATATGAAGGCACTCTCGGACTCGCTGACTAGTATCGGGATGCCTCTCCGTGACATCTCTTCCATCCTCGCCGGACTAGGTGATGAGTATGATGCTTTTCTTGAAGTGGTTAATGCTCGTACCACTCCTATGCAGATTCGCGACCTCTTTTCGCAGCTCCAGGCCACCGAGCAGCGCAAATTGGGCGCAACACCGCACCCAAGGGAGTGCCGCCCACTATCCAGCAGCGCATGTTGCTGCTCCCGTCCCCGCCGGCCGTATTGCTGCATGGACTGCCCGCGGCGGCCCAGACCCTCTGCTCTACCACCCAAGACGGCACCCCTACCCACGGCTCCTTAGTCGACTGGTGGACATGGCAGTGCCGTCTGTCAGTTTTGTGGAGTTCCTCGCCACACCGCGTCCCGGTGCTACAAGCGGTTTAACCGCGACTTCCTCAGCCTTGGCAATGATGGGAGTAACACCGAAGCAAATCTCCATGGCGATGACTGCCTCTCATGGCTCCTCTGGTGCCCCTCAATATGTAGACCCGGTGTGGTATGTAGACTCTAGCTCCACACACCACATTACTCATGATCTGGACAAGCTCACCACCTGTGAGCCCTACCACGACACTGACCAGGTTCACACAACCAATGGAATAGGTATGCGCATTCATAATATTAGTCATGCTATTACCTACTCCGTCCTCTCGATCGCTAGTCCTCAATCGTGTCCTTCATGTTCCTAATGCAACCCGTAACTTGTTATGAGTAAACTTTCCAATGATAATAATGTGTTCATTGAACTTCATCCTCACGATTCTTAGAGGTCGTTGCAGTGGTGGTCTCTATGAGATTAAATATCATGTCATCAAGCAAGCACTTAGCAGCGTCAAGGTGTCTCGTGATATGTGACATCATCGTCTAGGACATCCAGCATTACAAGTCGTTCAACATGTTCTTCGTAGTCATGAGTTGCCATCCCTACATGAGTCCAATAAAAATGAGTCAGTTTGTGATGCTTGTCAAGAGTCATCATCTACCATTCTCCTTGTCTACTCATGTAACAAAGTTCCCATTAGAGATTATTTATTCTGATGTGTGGGGTCCTGACCAAACATCTGGTAGTGGACATCGTTTTTATGTGAGTTTTGTTGATGCTTATAGTCGTGTTTCACACCGTGTGTCTTCCCCTCACACTCACCAACATAATTGCACTGCTGAGCGTAAGCACCGTCACATTGTTGAAATCGGTCTTACCTTACTTGCTCATGGGTCTGTCCCCTTATGTTATTGGAGTGATGTGTTTGCTACCGCGTGTTTCCTTCTCAACATGTCTCCTAGTCGCACCATTGACATGAAAACTCCACTTGAGCGTCTTCTTAAAGAAACACCTTGATACGTCTCAAACGTATCTATAATTTCTTATGTTCCATGCTGCTTTTATGACAATACTCACATGTTTTATACATACTTTACATCATTTATATGCATTTTCCGGCACTAACCTATTGACAAGATGCCGAAGAGCCAGTTCTTTGTTTTATGCTGTTTTTGGTTTCGAAATCCTACAAAGGAAATATTCTCGGAATTGGACGAAATCAACGCCCAGGGTCTTATTTTTCCACGGAGCTTCCAGAAGACCGAAGAGCATACGAAGTGGGGCCACGAGGCGGCCAAACCATAGGGCGGCGCGGCCAGGGAGGGGCCCGCGCCGGCCTATGGTGTGGGGCCCCTGTGCCCCCTCCGACTCTGCCCTTCCGCCTACTTAAACTCTCCGTCGCGAAAACCCTATTACCGAGAGCCACGATTGATACGTCTCCGATGTATCGATAATTTCTTATGTTCCATGCCACATTATTGATGATATCTACATGTTTTATACACATTATATGTCGTATTTACGCATTTTCCGGCACTAACCTATTAACGAGATGCCGAAGAGCCGATTCTTTGTTTTACGCTGTTTTTGGTTTCAGAAATCCTAGTAAAGAAATATTCTCGGAATTGGACGAAATCAACGTCCAGGGTCCTATTTTTGCACGAAGCTTCCAGAAGTCCGAAGGGGAAAGGAAGTGGGGCCACGAGGCGCCGCCACAGCAGGGCGGCGCGGCCTAGCCCTAGGCCGCGCGGCCCTGGCGTGTGGGGCCCTCGTGTGGCCCCCCGCGTTGCCCTTCCGCCTACTTAAAGCCTTCGTCGCGAAACCCCCGATGCCGAGAGCCACGATACGGAAAACCTTACGGAGACGCCGCCGCCAATCCCATCTCGGGGATTCTGGAGATCGCCTCCGGCACCCTGCCGGAGAGGGGAATCATCTCCCGGAGGACTCTTCACCGCCATGGTCGCCTCCGGAGTGATGAGTGAGTAGTTCACCCCTGGACTATGGGTCCATAGCGGTAGCTAGATGGTTGTCTTCTCCTCATGTGCTTCATTGTCGGATCTTGTGAGCTGCCTAACATGATCAAGATCATCTATCCGTAATTCTATATGTTGTGTTTGTCGGGATCCGATGGATAGAGAATACTATGTTATGTTGATTATCAATCTATTACCTATGTGTTGTTTATGATCTTGCATGCTCACCGTTATTAGTAGAGGCTCTGGCCAAGTTTTTGCTCTTAACTCCAAGAGGGAGTATTTATGCTCGATAGTGGGTTCATGCCTCCATTAAATGCGGGACAGGTGACGAAAGTTCTAAGGTTGTGGATGTCGTTGTTGCCACTAGGGATAAAACATTGATGCTATGTCCGAGGATGTAGTTATTGATTACATTACGCACCATACTTAATGCAATTGTCTCGTTGTTTTGCAACTTAATACTGGAAGGGGTTCGGATGATAACCCGAAGGTGGACTTTTTAGGCATAGATGCATGCTGGATAGCGGTCTATGTACTTTGTCGTAATGCCCAATTAAATCTCACAATATTCATCATGTCATGTATGTGCATTGTTATGCCCTCTCTATTTGTCAATTGCCCGACTGTAATTTGTTCACCCAACATGCTATCTTATGGGAGAGACACCTCTAGTGAACTGTGGACCCCGGTCCATTCTTTACAACTGAAATACAATCTGCTGCTATTGTTCTACTGTTTTCTGCAAATAATCATCATCCACACTATACATCTAATCCTTTGTTACAGCAAGCCGGTGAGATTGACAACCTCATTGTTTCGTTGGGGCAAAGTACTTTGGTTGTGTTGTGCAGGTTCCACGTTGGCGCCGGAATCCCCGGTGTTGCGCCGCACTACATCCCGCCGCCATCAACCTTCGACGTGCTTCTTGACTCCTCACTGGTTCGATAAACCTTGGTTTCTTACTGAGGGAAACTTGCTGCTGTACGCATCACACCTTCCACTTGGGGTTCCCAACGGACGCGTGTTGTACGCGTATCAGCGATACGGAAAAAGTTCCAGAGACGCCGCTGCCAATCCCATCTCGGGGGATTCAGGAGATCGCCTCCGGCACCCTGCCGGAGAGGGGAATCATCTCCCGGAGGACTCTTCATCACCATGATCACCTCCGGATTGATGTGTGAGTAGTTCATCCTTGGACTATGGGTCCATAGCAGTAGCTAGATGGTTGTCTTCTTCTCTTGTGCTATCATGTTAGATCTTGTGAGCTGCCTATCATGATCAAGATCATCTATTTGTAATGCTACATGTTGTGTTTGTTGGGATCCAATGAATATGGAATACTATGTAAAGGTTATTATCAATCTATCATATATGTGTTGTTTATGTTCTTGCATGGTCTCCGTTGCTAGTAGAGGCTCTGGCCAAGTTGATACTTGTAACTCCAAGAGGGAGTATTTATGCTCGATAGTGGGTTCATGCCTCCATTGAATGCGGGACAGGTGATGAGAAAGTTCTAAGGTTGTGGATGTGCTGTTGCCACTAGGGATAAAACATCAATGCTTTGTCTAAGGATATTTGTGTTGATTACATTACGCACCATACTTAATGCAATTGTCTGTTGTTTGCAACTTAATATTGGAAGGGGTGCGGATGCTAACCCGAAGGTGGACTTTTTAGACATGGATGCATGCTGGATAGCGGTCTATGTACTTTGTCGTAATGCCCTGATTAAATCTCATAGTAGTCATCGTGATATGTATGTGCATTGTTATGCCCTCTCTATTTGTCAATTGCCCAACTGTAATTTGTTCACCCAACATGCTATTTATCTTATTGGAGAGACACCACTAGTGAACTGTGGACCCCGGTTCATTCTTTTACATCTGAAATACAATCTACTGCAAACTCTGTTCTCTACTGTTCTTCGCAAACAAACATCATTTTCCACACCATACGTTTAATCCTTTGTTTACAGAGCAAGCCGGTGAGATTGACAACCTCACTGTTAAGTTGGGGCAAAGTATTGTGATTGTGTTGTGCAGGTTCCACGTTGGCGCCGGAATCCCTGGTGTTGCGCCACACTACACTCCGTCACCAACAACCTTCACGTGGCCCTTGACTCCTACTGGTTCGATAACCTTGGTTTCTTACTGAGGGAAAACTTGCTGTTGTACGCATCACACCTTCCTCTTGGGGTTCCCAACTGACGTGTGTCTCACGCGCCATCAAGCAATTTTTCTGGCGCCGTTGCCGGGGACCTGAAGAAAAGTTACTCCACAAAGATTTCTAACTCCCACGTCAACTGCACGCAAGCAATTTTTCTGGCGCCGTTGCCGGGGAGATCAAGACACGCTGCAAGGGGAGTCTCCCACATCCAATCTCTTTACTTTGTTTTTGGCTTGTTTTACTTTACTTTATTTACTTCTTTGTTTGTTCTTTATATCAAAAACACAAAAAAATTAGTTACTAGATTTACTTTATTTACTGCTTTGTTTGCTCTCTATATAAAAAATACAAAAAAATTAGTTACTTGCATTAATTTATTTACTGTCTTGTTTGCATTCTCTATATCAAAAATAAAAAAATTAGTTACTTGCATTTACTTTACTTTATTTAGTTTGCTTTATTTACTACTGCTAAAAATGAGTAATCCCGAAGTTGAAGTTCGTTCGTTTAAGCAACAAGGGGGAGAAAGTTTTAAAGATGCTTGGTATAAAATTAGTGATGCTCATCATAGGTGCACTAAGAAACACTCCACTATTATCCTACTTAGGAACTTTTATGTTGGTATCTCTAGCTGGAATAGGTATATTCTTGATACTCTTGCGGGAGGTAATTTCCTAGGCACTCCTGCTTTAGAAGCTAGTTGCATTATTGAGAGTCTAGTTGGAATACCACCTGTTAATGAAGCTAAAATTGAAATTTCTCTTGAAGATGTCATGAAAAAGTTGGAGGCCATAGAGAAAAATCTTCCAAGTGTTGAGAATAAATTGGGAATATTACTTAATAACACTGATAAACTTGATAAATCTCTAAGTGGAATTAATGAGAGAATTGCCGTCTTAGAAACTTGTGCTACTCATGATAATCAAACCCATAGGATTAGTGAACTTGAAGAAGCTATGGGAACCTTGGATTCAACTTTTTCTTCTCTTAAGTTTAAGGAGAAAGCTTATGTGGGTAAGGAGCAAAAGTTCATGTATGTCTCTAAGGTGGCTAAGCCAAAAAACTATTATAGGCCTAAAATTGACAAAGCCCTTAGCACCACTATGGATGATGGAGCACCTAAGATACCTATTGTGACAAATTGTGAAAGTTATAATGTTGATGCTTCATCTCTTGATAATACTTGATTCACACTTTCTGCGTCTAGCTGAAAGGCGTTAAAGAAAAGCGCTTATGGGAGACAACCCATTATTTTACTTCTGCACTTTTGTTTTATATTTGATTCTTGGAAGTTGTTACTACTGTAGTCACCTCTCCTTATCTTTATTTTATTGCATTGTTGTGCCAAGTAAAGTCTTTGATAGTAAGGTTGATATTAGAATTGGATTACTGCGCATAAACAGATTTCTTGCTGTCACGAAATTGAGTAGCCCCGTCTGTAGGTAACTCAGAAAAATCTTCCAATTTACGTGCGTGATCCTCAGATATGTACGCAACTTTCATTCAATTTGAGCTTTTTGATCTGAGCAAGTTAAGTGCCCCTGAAAAATTTGTCTTTACGGACTGTTCTATTTTGACAGATTCTGCCTTTTATTTCGCATTGCCTGTTTTGCTATGTTGGATGGATTTCTTTGTTCCATTAACTTTCAGTAGCTTTGTGCAATGTCCAGAAGTGTTAAGAATGATTATGTCACCTCTGAATATGTGAATTTTCGATTATGCACTAACCCTCTAATGAGTTTGTTTTGAGTTTGGTGTGGAGGAAGTTTTCAAGTATCAAGCGAGGAGGATGATACAATATGATCAAGAAGAGTGAAAACTCTAAGCTTGGGGATGCCCCCGTGGTTCATCCCTGGATATTTCATGAAGACTCAAGCATCTAAGCTTGGGGATGCCCAAGGCATCCCCTTCTTCATCGACAACTGATCAGGTCACCTCTAGTGAAACTATATTTTTATTCCGTCACATGTTATGTGCTTTACTTGGAGGGTCTGTTTGTTTTTGTTTTTGTTTTTGTTTGAATAAAATCGGATCCTAGCATTCCTTGTGTGGGAGAGAGACACGCTCCGCTGTTTCATATGAACACTGGTGTTCTTAGCTTTACTTTTAATGTTCATGGCGAAGGTTGAAACTGCTTCGTTCATCGTTATTTGGTTGGAAACAGAAAATGCTTCATGTGGTAATTGGTATATTGTCTTGAATAATTTGATACTTGGCAATTGTTGTGCTTAAATAGATCATGTTTAAGCTCTTGCATCATGTACTTTGTACCCATTAATGAAGAACTACCATAGAGCTTGTTGAAATTTGGTTTGCATGATTGGTCTCTTTAAAGTCTAGATATTTTCTGGTTGAGGTGTTTGAACAACAGGAAGACAGTGTAGAGTCTTATAATGCTTGCAATATGTTCTTATGTAAGTTTTGCTGTACCAGTTTATACTTGAGTTTGCTTCAAACAACCTTGTATTGAGAGGGATTACTTCTCGTGCATCCAAACCCTTGAGCCAAAAACTATGCCATTTGTGTCCACCATACCTACCTACTTCATGGTATTTCTCTGCCATTCCAAAGTAAATTACTTGAGTGCTACCTTTAAAATTCTATTCTTTGTCTTTGCAATATATAGCTCATGGAAAAATAGCCTTAAAAACTATTGTGGTATTGAATATGTTACTTATGTATCTTATTTCTTATAAGTTTCATGTTGAGCGGTAACCATGTTTCTGGGGACGCCATCAACTATTACACCTTTGTTGAATATCATGTGAGTTGCTATGCATGTTCGTCTTATCTGAAGTAAGGGTGATTTATCATGATCAAATGGTTTGAGTATGCATATTGTTAAAGAAAAACATTGGGCCGCTAACTAAAGCCATGAATCATGGTGGAAGTTTCAGTTTGAACATCAATCCTCAATCTCTTATGAGAATATTATCTGTTGTTGAATGCTTATTGATACGTCTCCGACATATCGATAATTTCTTATGTTCCATGCCACATTATTGATGATATCTACATGTTTTATGCACACTTTATGTCATATTCGTGAATTTTTCCGGAACTAACCTATTGACGAGATGCCGAAGGGCCAGTTCCTGTTTTCTGCTGTTTTTGGTTCCAGAAATCCTAGTAAGGAAATATTCTCGGAATCGGACGAAATCAAGACCCGACGATCCTATTTTTCCACGAAGCTTCCGAACACCCGGGAAGGACCGAGAGGGGGCCACAGGGCCACCGGACCATAGGCCGGCGCGGCCTGGGTGTGGCCCGCGCCACCCTATGGTGTCGCCGCCTCTTCGACCCTCCGACGCCGCCTCTTCGCCTATAAAAGGTCCCCGACCTAAAACCTCGAGACGAAAAAGCCACGGTACGAGAAACCTTCCGCAGCCGCCGCCATCGCGAAGCCAAGATCCGGGGGACAGGAGTCTCCGTTCCGGCACGCCGCCGGGGCGGGGAAGTGCCCCCGGAAGGCTCCTCCATCGACACCACCGCCATCTCCGTCAACGCTGCTGTCTCCCATGAGGAGGGAGTAGTTCTCCATCGAGGCTCGGGTTGTACCGGTAGCTATGTGGTTCATCTCTCTCCTATGTGCTTCAATACAATAGTCTCATGAGCTGCCTTACATGATTGAGATTCATATGATGATGCTTGTAATCTAGATGTCGTTATGCTAGTCAAGTGAATTTTACTTATGTGATCTCCGGAGACTCCTTGTCCCACGTGTGTAAAGGTGACAAGTGTGTGCACCGTGTGGGTCTCTTAGGCTATATTTCACGTAATACTTATTCACCGTTATGAATGGCGTAGTGAAGTGCTTATTTATATCTCTTTATGATTGCAATGTGTTTTGTATCACAATTTATCTATGTGCTACTCTAGTGATGTTATTAAAGTAGTTCTATTCCTCCCGCACGGTGTAATGGTGACAAGTGTGTGCATCCGTGTTAGTACTTGGCGTAGGCTATGATTGTGATCTCTTGTAGATTATGAAGTTAACTATTGCTATGATGGTATTGATGTGATCTATTCCTCCTACATAGTGTGAAGGTGACAGTGTGCATGCTGTGTTAGTACTTGGTTTAGTCGTGTTGATCTTTCATGCACTCTAAGGTTATTTAAATATGAACATTGAATTGTGGAGCTTGTTAACTCCGGCATTGAGGGTTCGTGTAATCCTACGCAATGGTGTTCATCATCCAACAAAAGAGTGTAGAGTATGCATCTATCTATTCTCGTTATGTGATCAAAGTTGAGAGTGTCCACTAGTGAAAGTCTAATCCCTAGGCCTTGTTCCTAAATATCGCTATCGCCGCTTGTTTATCGTTTTACTCATGCTACTACTCGCTACCATATTACCACCATCAACTACACGCCAACAAGCTATTTTCTCGCGCCGTTACTCATCGCTCATATTCATTCATACCACCTGTATTTCACTATCTCTTCGCCGAACTAGTGCACCTATTAGGTGTGTTGGGGACACAAGAGACTTCTTGCTTTGTGGTTGCAGTGGTTGCATGAGAGGGATATCTTTGACCTCTTCCTCCCCGAGTTCGATAAACCTTGGGTGATCCACTTAAGGGAAACTTGCCGCTGTTCTACAAACCTCTCGCTCTTGGAGGCCCAACACTGTCTACAAGAATAGAAGCTCCCGTAGACATCAAGCTATTTTCTGGCGCCGTTGCCGGGGAGGAAAGGTAAAAGGTACTCACACTCCGGATCTCAGCTACGAAGCTATTTCCTTTAGATCCTGCAATTGCATCTTTTTGTTTCTTGTTTACACTAGTTTGGCATAATGGACAAAAATGAGCTTCTTATTCTATTTCCTGATTTAAAACATGGATTGTTTGATGCGAAAATTAAAAAACCTATGGAATCTTATTTGCATGCCGGTAGTAATATTAGTATGAACGCTTTGAACACCATTGTTGATAATGATATAGAAAGTTCTAAGCTTGGGGAAGCTGGTTTTCATGATCTTTTTAGTCCCCCAAGCATTGAGGAGAAAATTTTCTTTGATGATACTTTGCCTCCCATATATGATGATTATAATGATAGTGGTCTTTGGGTGCCACCTACTATGGAGAGTAAATTTTATTGTGATTATACTATGCCTCCTACACTTGATGAGAATAATAATGATAGCTACTTTGTTGAATTTACTCCCACTACAACTAATAAAATTGATTATGCTTATGTGGAGAGTAATAATTTTATGCATGAGACTCATGATAAGTATGCTTTATGTGATAGTTATATTGTTGAGTTTGCTCATGTTGCTACTGAAAGTTATTATGAGAGAGGAAAATATGGTTGTAGAAATTTTCATGTTACTAAAACACCTCTCTATGTGCTGAAATTTTTGAAGCTACACTTGTTCTATCTTCCTATGCTTGTTACTTTGCTCTTCATGAACTTGTTTATTTACAAGATTCCTATGCATAGGAAGCATGTTAGATTTAAATTTGTTTTGAATTTGCTTCTTGACGCTCTCTTTTTGCTTCGAATACTATTTCCTGCGAGTGCATCATTAAAACTGCTGAGCCCATCTTAATGGCTATAAAGAAAGAACTTCTTGGGAGATAACCCATGTGTTATTTTGCTACAGTACTTTGTTTTATATTTGTGTCTTGGAAGTTGTTTACTACTGTAGCAACCTCTCCTTATCTTAGTTTTGTGTTTTGTTGTGCCAAGTAAAGTCTTTGATAGTAAAGTAAATACTAGATTTGGATTACTGCGCAGAAACAGATTTCTTTGCTGTCACAAATCTGGGTCTAATTCTCTGCAGGTAACTCAAAAAATTAAGACAATTTACGTGAGTGATCCTCAGATATGTACGCAACTTTCATTCAATTTGGGAATTTTCATTTGAGAAAGTCCGGTGCCCTTTTAAAATTCGTCTTTACGGACTGTTCTGTTTTGACAGATTCTGCCTTTTATTTCGCATTGCTTCTTTTGCTATGTGGGATGGATTTCTTTGTTCCATTGACTTCCAGTAGCTTTGGGAAATGTCCGAAGTGTTAAGAATAATTGTGTCACCTCTCGAACATGTGAGTTTTTGATTATGCACTAACCCTCTAATGAGTTTGTTTCGAGTTTGGTGTGAAGGAAGTTTTCAAGGGTCAAGAGAGGAGGATGATATACTATGATCAAGGAGAGTGAAAGCTCTAAGCTTGGGGATGCCCCGGTGGTTCATCCCTGCATATTTCAAGAAGACTCAAGCATCTAAGCTTGGGGATGCCCAAGGCATCCCCTTCTTCATCGACAACATTATCGTGTTCCTCCCCCGAAACTATATTTTTATTCCGTCACATCTTATGCACTTTGCTTGGAGCGTCGGTTTGTTTTTGTTTTTGTTTTGTTTGAATAAAATGGATCCTAGCATTCACTTTGTGGGAGAGAGACACGCTCCTCTGTAGCATATGGACAAGTATGTCCTTAGGCTCTACTCATAGTATTCATGGCGAAGTTTCTTCTTCGTTAAATTGTTATATGGTTGGAATTGGAAAATACTACATGTAGTAACTCTAAAATGTCTTGGATAATTTGATACTTGGCAATTGTTGTGCTCAGGTTTAAGCTCTTGCATCATATACTTTGCACCCATTAATGAAGAAACACTTAGAGCTTGCTAATTTGGTTTGCATATTTGGTTTCTCTAGAGTCTAGATAACATCTAGTATTGAGTTTTGAACAACAAGGAAGACGGTGTAGAGTCTTATAATGTTTACAATATGTCTTTTATGTGAGTTTTGCTGCACCGGTTCATCCTTGTGTTTGTTTCAAATAAACCTTGCTAGCCTAAACCTTGTATCGAGAGGGAATACTTCTCATGCATCCAAAATCCTTGAGCCAACCACTATGCCATTTGTGTCCACCATACCTACCTACTACATGGTATTTCTCCGCCATTCCAAAGTAAATTGCTTGAGTGCTACCTTTAAAATTCCATCATTCACCTTTGCAATATATAGCTCATGGAACAAATAGCTTAAAAACTATTGTGGTATTGAATATGTACTTATGCACTTTATCTCTTATTAAGTTGCTTGTTGTGAGATAACCATGTTTCTGGGGACGCCATCAACTATTCTTTGTTGAATATCATGTGAGTTGCTATGCATGTCCGTCTTGTCTGAAGTAAGAGAGATCTACCACGTTAATGGTTGGAGCATGCATATTGTTAGAGAAGAACATTGGGCCGCTAACTAAAGCCATGATTCATGTGGAAGTTTCAGTTTTGGACATATATCCTCAATCTCATATGAGAATACTAATTGTTGCCACATGCTTATGCATTAAAGAGGAGTCCATTATCTGTTGTCCATGTTGTCCCGTATGGATGTCTAAGTTGAGAATAATCAAAAGCGAGAAATCCAAAATGCGAGCTTTCTCCTTAGACCTTTGTACAAAGCGGCATGGAGGTACCCCATTGTGACACTTGGTTAAAACATGTGTATTGCAATGATCCGGTAGTCCAAGCTAATTAGGACAAGGTGCGGGCACTATTAGTATACTATGCGTGAGAATTGCAACTTGTAAGATATAATTTACATAACTCATATGCTTTATTACTACCGTTGACAAAATTGTTTCATGTTTTCAAAATAAAAGCTCTAGCACAAATATAGCAATCGATGCTTTCCTCTTTGAAGGACCATTCTTTTTACTTTTATGTTGAGTCAGTTCACCTATTTCTCTCCACCTCAAGAAGCAAACACTTGTGTGAACTGTGCATTGATTCCTACATACTTGCATATTGCACTTGTTATACTACTCTATGTTGACAATATCCATGAGATATACATGTTACAAGTTGAAAGCAACCGCTGAAACTTAGTCTTCTTTTGTGTTGCTTCAATGTCTTTACTTTAAATTATTGCTTTATGAGTTAACTCTTATGCAAGACTTATTGATGCCTGTCTTGAAAGTGCTATTCATGAAAAGTCATTGCTTTATGATTCAGTTGTTTACTCATGTCATTAACATTGTTTTGATCGCTTCATTCATTACATATGTTTACAATAGTATGATCAAGTTTATGATGGCATGTCACTCCAGAAATTATCTGTGTTATCGTTTACCTGCTCGGGACGAGCAGCACTAAGCTTGGGGATGCCGATACGTCTCCGACGTATCGATAATTTCTTATGTTCCATGCCACATTATTGATGATATCTACATGTTTTATGCACACTTTATGTCATATTCGTGCATTTTCCGGAACTAACCTATTGACGAGATGCCGAAGGGCCGGCTCTCGTTTTTCGCTGTTTTTGGTTCCGGAAATCCTAGTAAGGAAATATTCTCGGAATCGGACGAAATCAAGACCCAACATCCTATTTTTCCACGAAGCTTCCAGAACACCCGGGAAGGACCGAGAGGGGGCCATAGGCCCACCAGACCATAGGCCGGCGCGGCCTGGGTGTGGCCCGCGCCACCCTATGGTGTCGCCGCCTCTTCGACCCTCTGACGCCGCCTCTTCGCCTATAAAAAGGTCCCTGATCTAAAACCTCGAGACGAAAAAGCCACGGTACGAGAAATCTTCCAGAGCCGCCGCCATCGCGAAGCCAAGATCTGGGGGACAGGAGTCTCTGTTCCGGCACGCCGCCGGGGCGGGGAAGTGCCCCCGGAAGGCTCCTCCATCGACACCACCGCCATCTCCATCAACGCTGCTGTCTCCCATGAGGAGGGAGTAGTTCTCCATCGAGGCTCGGGGCTGTACCGGTAGCTATGTGGTTCATCTCTCTCCTATGTGCTTCAATACAATAGTCTCATGAGCTGCCTTACATGATTGAGATTCATATGATGATGCTTGTAATCTAGATGTCGTTATGCTAGTCAAGTGAATTTTACTTATGTGATCTCCGGAGACTCCTTGTCCCACGTGTGTAAAGGTGACAAGTGTGTGCACCGTGTGGGTCTCTTAGGCTATATTTCATAGAATACTTATTCACCGTTATGAATGGCGTAGTGAAGTGCTTATTTATATCTCTTTATGATTGCAATGTGTTTTGTATCACAATTTATCTATGTGCTACTCTAGTGATGTTATTAAAGTAGTTCTATTCCTCCTGCACGGTGTAATGGTGACAGTGTGTGCATCCGTGTTAGTACTTGGCGTAGGCTATGATTGTGATCTCTTGTAGATTATGAAGTTAACTATTGCTATGATGGTATTGATGTGATCTATTCCTCCTACATAGTGTGAAGGTGACAAGTGTGCATGTTGTGTTAGTACTTGGTTTAGTCGTGTTGATCTTTCATGCACTCTAAGGTTATTTAAATATGAACATTGAATTGTGGAGCTTGTTAACTCCGGCATTGAGGGTTCGTGTAATCCTACGCAATGGTGTTCATCATCCAACAAAAGAGTGTAGAGTATGCATCTATCTATTCCGTTATGTGATCAAAGTTGAGAGTGTCCACTAGTGAAAGTCTAATCCCTAGGCCTTGTTCCTAAATATCGCTATCGCTGCTTGTTTCATCGTTTTACTGCGTTACTACCGCTACCATATTACCACCATCAACTACACGCCGGCAAGCTATTTTCCGGCGCCGTTACTACTGCTCATATTCATTCATACCACCTGTATTTCACTATCTCTTCGCCGAACTAGTGCACCTATTAGGTGTGTTGGGGACACAAGAGACTTCTTGCTTTGTGGTTGCAGGGTTGCATGAGAGGGATATCTTTGACCTCTTCCTCCCTGAGTTCGATAAACCTTGGGTGATCCACTTAAGGGAAACTTGCTGCTGTTCTACAAACCTCTGCTCTTGGAGGCCCAACACTGTCTACAAGAATAGAAGCTCCCGTAGACATCACTTATGCATTAAAGCGGAGTCCATTATCTGTTGTCTATGTTGTCCCGGTATGGATGTCCTAAGTTGAGATCTATCAAAAACGAGAAATCAAATGCGACCTATCTCCTTGGACCTTTGTACATGCGATATATAGAGGTACCCCTTTGTGACACTTGGTTGAAACATATGTTGTGCAATGATAATCCATGTAAATCCAAGCTAATTAGGACAAGGTGCAAGCACTATTGGTACTCTATGCATGAGGCTTGCAACTTATAGGATATCTTTTGCATAACACATATGAATTATTACTACCGTTGACAAAATTGTTTCTATGTTTTCAAAATGAAAAGCTCTAGCACAAAAATAGTAATCCATGCTTCCCTCTGCGAAGGGCCATTCTTTTACTTTATGTTGAGTCAGTATACCTACTTCTTTCTATCTTAGAAGCAAACACTTGTGTCAACTGTGTGCATTGATTCCTACATATTTGCTTATTTGCATTCATCATATTACTTTGTGTTGACAATTATCCATGAGATAAACATGTTGAAGTTGAAAGCAACTGCTGAAAATTATATCTTCCTTTGTGTTGCTTCAAAGCTTTCTACTAAGAATTTATTGCTTTATGAGTTAACTCCTATGCAAGTCTTATTGATGCTTGTCTTGAAAGTACTATTCATGAAAAGTCTTTGCTATATGATTCAGTTGTTTAATCATTGTCTTTACCATTGCTTCGAATCACTTCATTTATCTCATATGCTTTACAATAGTATTGATCAAGATTATGATAGCATGTCACTTCAGAAATTATCCTTGTTATCGTTTACCTACTCGAGGGCGAGTAGGAACTAAGCTTGGGGATGCTTGATACGTCTCAAACGTATCTATAATTTCTTATGTTTCATGCTACTTTTATGACAATACTCACATGTTTTATACACACTTTACATCATTTATATGCATTTTCCGGCACTAACCTATTGACAAGATGCCGAAGAGCCAGTTGTTATTTTCTACTGTTTTTGGTTTCAGAAATCCTACAAAGGAAATATTCTCGGAATTGGACGAAATCAACGCCCAGGGTCTTATTTTTCCACGGAGCTTCCAGAAGACCGAAGAGCATACGAAGTGGGGCCACGAGGCGGCCAAACCATAGGGCGGCGCGGCCAGGGAGGGGCCGCGCTGGCCTATGGTGTGGGGCCCCTGTGCCCCCTCCGACTCTGCCCTTCCGCCTACTTAAACTCTCCGTCGCGAAAACCCTATTACCGAGAGCCACGATACGGAAAAAATTCCAGAGACGCCGCCGCCGCCAATCCCATCTCGGGGGATTCAGGAGATCGCCTCCGGCACCCTGCCGGAGAGGGGAATCATCTCCCGGAGGACTCTTCATCACCATGATCGCCTCCGGATTGATGTGTGAGTAGTTCATCCTTGGACTATGGGTCCATAGCAGTAGCTAGATGGTTGTCTTCTCCTCTTGTGCTATCATGTTAGATCTTGTGAGCTGCTTATCATGGTTAAGATCATCTATTTGTAATGCTACATGTTGTGTTTGTTGGGATCCGATGAATATGGAATACTATGTCAAGTTGATTATCAATCTATCATATATGTGTTGTTTATGTTCTTGCATGCTCTCCGTTGCTAGTAGAGGCTCGGCCAAGTTGATACTTGTAACTCCAAGAGGGAGTATTTATGCTCGATAGTGGGTTCATGCCTCCATTGAATGCAGGGACGGTGACAGAAAGTTCTAAGGTTGTGGATGTGCTGTTACCACTAGGGATAAAACATCAATGCTTTGTCTAAGGATATTTGTGTTGATTACATTACGCACCATACTTAATGCAATTGTCTGTTGTTTGCAACTTAATACTGGAAGGGGTGCGGATGCTAACCCGAAGGTGGACTTTTTAGGCATAGATGCATGCTGGATAGCGGTTTATGTACTTTGTCGTAATGCCCTGATTAAATTTCATAGTAGTCATCGTGATATGTATGTGCATTGTTATGCCCTCTCTATTTGTCAATTGCCCAACTGTAATTTGTTCACCCAACATGCTATTTATCTTATTGGAGAGACACCACTAGTGAACTGTGGACCCCGGTCCATTCTTTTACATCTGAAATACAATCTATTGCAAACTCTGTTCTCTACTGTTCTTCGCAAACAAACATCATTTTCCACACCATACGTTTAATCCTTTGTTTACAGCAAGCCGGTGAGATTGACAACCTCACTGTTAAGTTGGGGCAAAGTATTGTGATTGTGTTGTGCAGGTTCCACGTTGGCGCCGAAATCCCTGATGTTGCGCTGTACTACACTCCGTCACCAACAACCTTCACGTGGCCCCTGACTCCTACTGGTTCGATAACCTTGGTTTTTATTGAGGGAAAACTTGCTGCTGTACGCATCACACCTTCCTCTTGGGGTTCCCAACAGACGTGTGTCTCACGCGCCATCACACCTGACTACACCTTTTTTAAGGTGTTTGTTTGTGCTTGTTGGCCTCATCTTCGACCGCATAATAATCATAAACTTGAGTTTCGATCAAAGAAGTGTGTGTTTTTGGGCTATAGCTCTCTTTATAAAGGATACAAATGTCTTGATGTTCCCTCCAATCGAGTCTATATATCGAGGGACGTCATCTTCGACGAGAATGTGTTCCCTTTTGTTAACTTTCCCAACTCACATACACTGCCACCTGTTTATGAGTCTTCCTTACTTTCAGCTTACAAATTTATGGATGATGCACATGCCTCGTCATTGCTTGCTAACCATGGTGCACGTACTGGACGCGGAGGTCGACTGGAGGTTTTAATCCCGCCCGCACCACCTTGTGACGTCGGTCATCATCCTCCTAGCATGCATGGCCTGCTTCCCATGCATAGAACCTCCTCGGGCTGCGTGCGGCCATGCAACTCACCCGCACCAGCTAGCTCTGCCCCGGGCTGCGTGGAGCCATGCGCTGGCTCGGCTGGCTTCTCCTTGGGCTGCGTGCCTGCATGCACTGCGTCAACGACCCCGGCTCCGGATCCTGTTGCGACGCACCCCGCCTACGACTGTGTCACGGCTGCTTGTGGCTCACATGTGTGCGCTGACAACGAGGTCGTGTTGTCCCCTAATGCTCAGTCGTCGGTGTCCCCTCTTTCCTCGCCAACGACAACAACTCTTGTGCCTTCTCCAGCAACGACCATGTCACTTGAGTCCACTTCGTCAACTGCTGATGTGCCTCCACCACCGACTGACCCTATGACGTGTCTGCATCGGGGTATTCACCAGCCTAAGCAACGTACATATTGTACAGTTGCTTGGAATTGTGTTTTTCAGGCCAATGCTGCATCGAAGCATACTCATGAACCCCAGGATTATAAAGAAGCTCCCCGCCTTCCTCATTGGTGTGATGCTATGGAGGCTGAGTTTTCTGCTCTACAGGTTAGTGGTACTTGGTGACTCGTAACCCCTGTTTCTAGTGTTAATCCGATTGATTCCCGGTGGATCTTTAAGGTGAATCTTCATGCCGATGGCTCTATTGAGAGGTACAAGGCACGTATTGTTACCAAAGGGTACAAACAACGCTATGGTCTAGATTATGGTGAGACTTTCAGTCCTGTGGTGAAGTCTGCTACCATTCGGTTGTTACTTGCTATGGACATTTCTCACCGGTGGTACCTTCGTCACCATGATATTCAAAATGCCTTTCTTCATGGTTTTCTGGATGAGGAGGTGTACAGGAGGCAACCTCCTCGCTTTGTTGTTTCTGCTAAGCCGGATCATTACTGTAGGCTTGTCAAATCACTCTATGGCTTGAAGCAAGCTCCTTATGCTTGGCATGCCCATCTCAGTTTGGTTCTTGGCTCCTTGGGATTCTCCCTGTCAGTGGTAGATACATCATTGTTCATTCTTCGCCGCCCAGATGTGACTATTTATCTGTTGGTCTATGTTGATGATATCATTGTTCTCAACTCCTTGGAGGATGTTATTCCCAGTTTAATCAGTCAGCTTCGGTCTGAATTCTCTATGAAGGATCTTGGTGCTCTCCATTATTTTCTGGGTATTGAGTCACCCTCCACTAGTCACCTTCTTCGTCAACAGGGCAAGTATGCTTTGGAGCTTCTTGCTCGCGCTGGTATGTTGAAGTGTACTCCAGTGACTACTCCTATGGCGTCTTTTGAATGCCCTGTGCAGCTCAGATGGTGATAGTCTTTCCTCTGGGGAGGCCACTCAGTACCGCAACATTGTTGGTGGACTTCAATATATTACAGTGACACGCCCTGATTTATCCTTTGTGGTTAACAACGTGTGCCAATTCCTTCATGAGCCCCGTACACCCCATTGGTCTGTTGTCAAGCGGATCCTTCTCTATGTGCGCCACACCATTAATTGTGGCTTGCACTTTCGGCCTTCCTCCTCTACTCTACTTTCGGCATTTTGAGATGCTGACTGGGCTAGCAGTATGGATGATCGACGATCCACGGGGGGATATGCTATCTTTTATGGATGCAATTGATCGTCTGGAGTGCACGGAAACAGTCTACTGTCTCAAGATCGAGTATAAAGCTCTTGCTAATACTATAGCTAAGCTTGTTTGGGAACAGTCTTTGTTGCATGAGCTTGGTGTAACTCAAGATCAGCCTACAATCCTGTGGTGTAACAATATTGGTGCAACTTATTTATCATCCAATCTAGTTTTTCATGAGCGAACCAAGCATATTGAAGTGGATTTTAACTTTGTTCGTGAGTGTGTGTCTCAGAAGTAACTTCAGATTCATCTTATCTCTCTAAAGGATCAAATTGCTGACACCTTCACTAAACCACTCCCTTTACCTTTATATGAGCATTGTAAATGCAATCTCAATCTTTCACTAACTGAGATTCTCCTTGGCATTTAAAGAAAATATGGTCGCAATCCTCCCATTCTCCGCACAGAGCACAGCTCCGTTTTCAGGAATCGTTGTTGACGAGTGTGGAAAACTCTTTTGTGATGTGGCGGGTTTATTCCGGGCCTCCGTCTAGTCAATTTCACGTGATAGAAAATTATCAGAGTATATACCTAGCTAGGTGAGGTAGCAATAGCATTGACCGGCCGCTGTTAACTTAAAACCATTTTAAACCTCCAACTGATCAAACCATAACACACACCTGGTTTGCAACCAGTAAAGTACACGCAAATAACTTAATCAAGTCAGCACCCGGCAGCCAATGGTGCAGTCGCCCCAAAAATTCTCCAGCCGCCGCCCAGCGACTCCATCCGCGCGCGCGCGTATAAAAACCTCGAGACGGCGCCGCGTACATGCCGTCGTCGTCCGTGGCTCGCGCGCCGATCGAGGCAGACTACTCATTATCCACCGCATGCCGGCCGCCATGTGGTCTTGGCCGTTGGCGTCGTGGTCGTGGTCGTGGTCGTGGCAGTGGAGCTGGGCCGCCGCCGTGCTGGTGGGGGCGGCGTGCCTGTGCGCGCACGCGGCGGCGGAGGCGCTGTGGTTTCGTCCCCGGCGGCTGGAGCGGCACTTCGCGCGGCAGGGCGTGCGCGGTCCGGGCTACCGCTTCTTCGTCGGCAGCTCGATCGAGCTGGTGAGGCTCATGATGGACGCCGCGTCGCGGCCCATGGCGCCGCCGGACTCCCACGACATCCTCCCCAGGGTCCTCGCCTTCTACCACCATTGGAGGAAGCTCTACGGTAATTAGCATATCTGTCAATCATAGATCACTTACAGTTGCACCAGCTAGCTTGTAATTAACATTCTCATTCTTCTTCTTCTTCTTCTTCTTCTTCTTCTTCTTCTTCTTCTTCTTCTTCTTCTTCTTCTTGAAGCAAACGTCAGGAGCTCTTCTTCTTCTTCTTCTTCTTCTTCTTCTTCTTCTTCTTCTTCTTCTTCTTCTTCTTCTTCTTCTTCTTCTTCTTCCTGTTCTTCTTCTTCCCGTTAATTAATCTCAACATTAATTCCTATTCCAATAAAGTTTAGTGTACATGGAATTAAAAAAATCATACTGGTTAAAAAAGGAACAAAAGCGCGTGCATTTCCAACTAGTTTAAATCGACGGGTATATACAATTGAATTAGTTTAGGTTAGAACAGTGGCGCGTGAACCCGGCCGGAGGAAAGGAGGGGACATGCTTCCATGCTTTTGCGAGTAGGAACAAGAACTGAGACTTTAAACTATTTCCCTGCCTGATTAGGTGAGCTCCTCCTCCGTTTCACTTTTTAGGTCCTACCGCTGCTACTTGCTTCCTTCGTCACTTCAAAATTTTAATTAGTGATACTGTACTAGTAATGAACAAGCAAGCGCCAACAAATTAACATGCAAGCGAGGCCTCTCAAGTCAAACCTGATGATGCTGCCATGATCGATGGATCGGTCGATCTTTCCACCAGGCTGTCGATGCATACAGGTCAATGATAATGCGAGTAGATTAAGCGGTAAACAACCTCTGGTGCCGCGTATGGGCATGATCGGCAGCGCATTGCCAGTTCAGGATCCAGCTTAATGTGCTTCTGGTTGTTGATGTCATTAGTTTATTTATCTCTGTTTAAATCCTGCGGCACAGCACGACAACCGATGATAGTTCTCTCGATCTCGTTGTGTTTCAGTGGTGTGGTTAGTTTAATTCAGTTAATGGAAGTTAGGAATCTTGTCGCTGATAATGATGACAAAGAGGTGTGGACGTGATCGAACATAGTACTCCAAAGGTTTATCCCGACCGTCCAAATGTTTTGACTAGACCAACGGCTAACATTTTCTTACAAATGACAGAATGTTTCCTCTAAAAACACATCACAATATGATTCTGGATTCGATTGCACTGTTTCTAACACTAGATTGTCTAGATTTCTTTGCAAAATCATGGACTACAAATGGGTAATTAAGCCTAAATTGAAGTACTGAAGGTGTACTTTTGACAGGTCCAAAGCATCTGATCTGGTTCGGGACCAAAGCGAGGCTGACGATCAGCTCGCCGGAGCTGATCCGGGAGGTGCTGCTGACGCGCGCGGAGCACTTCGACCGGTACGAGGCGCACCCGCTCATCTGCCAGTTCGAGGGCTACGGCCTCAGCAACCTCCACGGAGACGCGTGGTCCCGCCACCGCCGCGTCCTCTCCCCCGCGTTCCACACCGACAACCTGAAGCGGCTCCTCCCCTTCGTCGCCGACACCGTGGGCCGCATGCTCGACGACCTCGCGGCGGCCGCGTCCGGCAATGCCGGTGGCGAGGCGGAGGTGGACGTGGTGGAGTGGTTCCAGCGCGTGCCGCAGGAGGTGATCACGTTCGCGACGTTCGGGCGCCGGAACTACGACGACGGCAGCGTGGTCTTCAAGCTCCAGGACGAGCTCGCCGGCCTCGCCGCCGACGCGCACAGCAAGGTGTTCATCCCCGGGTACCGGTTCCTGCCGCTGAGGAGGAACATCCGCGTGTGGCACCTGGTCAGAGAGATCAGCAAGGGCCTCGCCGCGTTCATCGCCAACCTGCAGCAGACCAAGTCTGACGATCACGGCGACGACAAAGGCGGGATGAGGGACTTCATGAGCTTCATGGCGCCGGCCATGACGCCTGAGGAGATCATCGAGGAGAGCAAGAACTTCTTCTTCGCTGGGAAGGAGACGCTGTCCAGCCTCCTCACCTGGGCCACCGTCGCCCTCTCCATGCACCCGGAGTGGCAGGACCGCGCCCGCCAGGAGGTCCATGCCGTCGTCGGCCGCCATGACCTGCCCACTAAAGACCACCTCCCCAAGCTCAAAACCGTACGTACAGTCCTCACATCACATCGGATACTCGAGAGTTGAGATGAAATTTGCATAAATATGCTAACGCCAAAATCTGGACTGGATGTGCAATGCAGCTTGCGATGATCGTGAACGAGACGCTGAGGCTATACCCGCCGGCGGTGGCGATGATACGGACGGCGAAGCGGGACGTGGAGCTGGGCGGGTGCGTGGTGCCGGCGGGGACGGAGCTGCTCATACCCATCCTGGCCGTTCACCACGACGAGGAGCACTGGGGCGCCGACGCCGCGGAGTTCAACCCAGCGCGGTTCGGCGACGACCGGCCGCTGCGGCGGCACCAGATGGCGTTCATGCCGTTCGGCGGCGGCGAGCGGGTATGCATCGGGCAGAACCTGGCGCTGATGGAGGCCAAGATGGCCCTGGCCGTCGTGCTGCAGCGGTTCACATTCCGGCTGTCGCCTTCATACGTGCACGCGCCCCAGGTGCTCATGATTCTCCAACCGCAGCACGGCGCGCCGGTGATCTTCCGGCCGCTGTGACGACCCACGCCGGCCAAGGCCACTGCATAGCTCAGCTCAGTAAATCCAAGTCCTCCCACCTCAGTGTGAATGTTAGTCGGATTCAATTGATTCCTTCCTGTAAATTATCATCTCCTCTTGTCAAGTCAAAATGTATAAAAGAAAGTATACCATACGTAGGGCAACAACTGCCGGATTACAAAGAAGTCAGACGCAACCAGTAGCTGTTCATTCTCAGCTTGACACACTTCTTCAGAGATATATTTCATTAGCTCAATCTTCCCGAATCTCATACAGGCGACATGAACTTGTGAAGTATTCACAAACATGAAACAACAAAACCTTTAAAATGCCAGGCATTTTCTCCAGGTCATTTCCCAGTTTATCGTACTGGAGCGGCGCACTCTCACTTCTTCAAAACGACAAACAAATTACGAAATATATCAAATATGGTGCGGTAAATTCATTAGATCCATATATGCATGTAGCAAATGCTTCATGTTCTTGTGAAAGAACTCACTTTGACTGAACTGTTTCTGTATAAGTATAGTGATAAATATTGAACAGGTCTGTACATGGTATCATATTGCACAGGAGGTTTTGAAATAAGAATGGAGGAAGGGATTCCCTTTCTTGACCACTACGCTTTGAAAGGATGATTTTGATTTTCAGAACAGACTATACTGATGAGCGCACGAGCTTCTTGATTTCCTCGATAATTAAGTCTCGCTCCTCATCAAATTGTTCGTCATCACCTATTAAGAGGAATTCACTCGAAGTGTCACAGCTTGCATATATTTCTCAACAACCTATCGAGGAATCCTCTTTAACACTAAGTCACAGCTGTCATGTTTGGTTCTTCCATTACTCGCATTAGTCAGTGCACAAAATCTGATCCTGTAGGGTTAGCTGGAAGTAGAGAATGCAGAAGTACCTTTGCTTGCAGGAAGATCATGGAGTAACTTTAACAATTCTCTGTGATTGTCAACCAAAACTTGAATAATATCACGAGGCTTGTTTGGATTGGCAACAAACACCTAATTCCATGCAATGAAAATGAACCGCCAGTAAAATAGATGTGCTCATAAAGTTATAACTTACTAACCATATCCAGTCGCAAAAATTCTCAACATCAAACAAGTACAAAAGTTGAAAAATAAATACAGTAATACCTTAAAAATGTGGAAGGCACATATCCTGATATTTTTGCTTGAATCCTACAAAAGCTTCAGTTTAGTATAGGTAATAAGAAAGGATAGGAATTGAGCCAAAGAAAGCTGATTAGCCATGAAACTCAAAAGGAATCTACAACTACTTCACTGCTTGCATCTTTCAGTTGTCTCGTCAGAAGAAAAAAATTTAACACTGTTTCCTTTGGGACTTGGGAGCGTGTCTATAAGAACAATTTCCATATTGGAAAAGCAGCATTGCTTCAACACTTTCGAGATAATAAGCCTGTTCCCCGCACAGCACATAATTAGCTGGAGGGCACAAAACTGACAGTTACAATATATCACCCTTCTATCAGCTAGATAGAAAAATGAAGCCATCTATCATAGTTAGAAACAGAAAAAAACATTCAGCTCTCGACCACTAGTAGCCACCAAAGAACAATTGCAGGGGTACAGTTTTGATTATCTTGGGGGTTGGCTAGCTAGTAATACGAAACTTGTGTTTCTCCTTTCTCATACTAGTACCACTATCCACCATTGCTAAAAGCAAGATGTAATTGCATGATAATTTTTAAATGTGGAAGCCGAAAATATATAATCAACAATTTAATACCTTCAGTAGACCAATCATAATGTTTAAGTAACGAACTTCCAAAATGTACCGCTTCATTATCTGAGCATTCGGCGCCTCCAACAGAAATTCTGAAAGAAACTGACATGCAAAACACATTTTAGGTAATTTTTCACTGCTCAACAACAAATGTTACTGGAGTGACTTAAAATAGACTAACCTTCACTGATTGTCTTCTTGTCACATAATTATCTGAAGCTAAAAGCCTTTTGTAGAGTTCAAAGAACTGTACATATTTACATAATCAAAATAATACAAAATGTGGATAAGTCGATAGAAGAACATCTAATTTTGCTAACATGAACATGGTGGAATTCACTCATTTCAGAAAGAAAAGATATCGTTCTCATTTACCTGTTCATAATGGGAAATGAGAAACTCAGAAACTGCATCTTCATGTCTGGTGAGCAAATCCTGCAAAATCCTTGTAAAAAACTATCAATCGTGAAGAACATAGCATAAATTCCAATGAATGTATAACATAAATACTACCTGTTCCGAGATATAAGCCTTTTTAGAAAGCTAGCTTCCTAAAAAGGTTTACATTTTGGAACAGAGGTAGTACCAAATTAACAAAGTTGGATTTACCTTGAAAGTATTCAGAGCATCAGAAGCAATATCAAAGTTTGGCAACTCAACATACTGGAAAAACAACTCAAAGCTACTTGACGCCAATATATATCTGAAAGAGCACTACAAAATCAAAATGCATGTAAAAATTAATCAATTATGTAACTGGTTTATGCAATCATCTCGTATCTGATGAGCAAAGCTACTGCTGATATATTATTACAGTTCAAGGGTTGAACTGAAGGAAAGACTTTCAAATTGAACAGCTAAATAATGCTTGTCAAGCTAACCAGTGTTAATTTAGTATGGAATCAACTGGGGAAAGGGGAACTAATTTTTGCAAATCTTTTCTTTCCCTTGGTTCAGTGCCACCATATGTCAAATTAATGAATTATGTTACTAGATGATTTACATAATTTCTATTGAGAAACAGTCGAAAATATGAACACAATTTCTCTTCAAGGCATATATGTTGGACAACATATGTTACTTCAAGCCAGCGATAGCCCCTAATAACACTGAGAAATAGAAATAAATAGTTAAACAGAGACTTTGAAGCCTTACTTGGCAAGTGCAGAATACTTTATGCATTCTCGTAACATGTTTCCACAGTTCAATGCAACCTCCAGGTTATTGTAGCTGGCACAACATAGTTAATCAATCAAGCAAAAAAATTATTACAGTTGCATATACTGCAGACATGAACAAATACAAGAATAATGGAAGTAGGCGAGTAAATATATTGAGAAGGCACCAACTCAACAACTGAAGGAACCAAGGGCTACTGACTTGCAGAAATTCATGGCCAAACATAACAACAATTCAGGAAGATAATGATGGGGTTAGAAGGAAAGCGAAGGAACATGAAGCATTCGACTACAATCAACATATAGATAGCTTCCAAATTGTGGCAATAAACCAATCAACCTGTTCAAAGTGTATCTCCTTTTGTTTGATACTGAACTACTAAACGGCTGTGTGCATCCTAGTTATGCAGAGGCTGGGTGTAATGCTTAAAAATATTTTGAGTAATAAAGCACACCTTATCGAAAAAAAGAAATCAGCAATAGGCCTTACCAAACAACAAGGAAATCCAGAAGATCAACATGATTTTCGATATACTGCACGCAGCAGTAACTTTCATCAACCTTCTGCCTCAACAAAATGCACCAGCAGTGGACAAGATCCTTTCTACCCTGCAATTAAAAGTAATGTGTCTAATACCCTAGCAAAAATGACATCACATTCAATTGATGAATGACATACCTCCCAACCCAAGGAAGGCAGATTCTGAACAAAGAGAGAAAGTACATCCTCCTTGCAAATTTCAAGGGCTATCTGTAAAACGTGCTCCTGGTTTGGTTCAACTTCTCCATCACCAGAAAGTGTCTGTCGCAAGGTGAGTACGTTTTTCTCAACATCTTCGAGAGCCTGATAAGAGAAAGCGTAGTATATGAGCAACCAGTGATCTGTATCCATTGTGTTGTGTGTGTTAAATAATTATATACATGAGTACACAATAGTCACGAAAAACAAAAAAGAGTAAATCAAACAAGCAAACAATCCCATGGTAATGACAGGCTACAAATGTGCCTCTAGTTCGCACTCCACTTGTATACGGACACTGTTAAATGAACATTGGCACAAAATGCATGCTTATAATTACAATCAATGCAACGTGCACACATTTTGAACTTATAAACCGGATGCCAATTTACTAACGAAGCCAATTCCGGCATAACCCCTTATTTGCAGATACACGGTGTAACCCTTTTAACGGACATGTAGAACAAAGCGGTGCAGTGAGCTATTTCCTTATCAGGCAGATCCAGAATCGAGGATAAGTTAGCCCTTGAATTAGATTCAGCCCAACCTGGATGCCTCTGTGGCCACCAACTTTGGGGCGAATGAGCACTCAACTGTTCAACAAAATCTCAGCAGAGGGAGCGCTTTCTAAAGCTTTGAACGACAAACTAATCCTTCCATCCCAGGATGGCAAAGCCACACAAACCAATGGCAATTATGTTTCCTACCAAGTTCGCTACTTGCACGATGGTCCCCCCCCCCCCCCCCCCAAAAAACCCGGCAGTCCTCTACATGAACAGCCCGATCGCGTGAGCAGACAGTAGGATCCGTCTGACCATCGTTCCCATTTTGGATATGCGCGGATCGGGCCAGGAAGTGGACGGAAATGGTCACCGAAGGTAGAGACGCGAGGGAGGGGAGCAGTACCTTGGCGCCGGTCTTGGTGTCGAGCGCAAGGAGGGAGTCCTTGATGGAGCGCACTAGCTCCTGCTGCGGCTGACGGGGACGCGACGCCGCCCGGAAGAAGAAGGACATCTCGCCGCCGGCGGACGGAATTGAACTGGCCGCCGCGGGGAGCGATTGGGGGGCAAAGTCGAGATTTGTGGTGGACTAAACGAGGAGTTGAAGACGACCTCGCGAGTTTTTGCTATATACTTTTTTATTAAGTTTAGTAGTTTCCAAAAAGCTGGTGATGTACAATTTATGGATTTTTCAGGGTTTTATTTTTATTTTTGTGAATTCAGGAGCTTCATTTTACCAATCTCTACTAATAAGTTACGGATTGGTGGTGTTGGTAGGTCTAAAAAACCGGAATAAATTTTCGTCCGTCAGAAAAACCGAGACTCCCAATGCTTCCGATATCTAACCGTTTTGGTACGTTAAATTAACCAGATCGCTGGGTCTGCTCGGTAAGTCAAAAAAGAAAAACGAAAGCAACCCGAGCGAGGAAAACCGGAAAACCAACGCCTGCCATCGTGCGCCATCTAGCAATCTCGTGATGGCTAAACAAAGAAAAACCAGGGAAGGAAAAAAACCAGTCGTTATCGTAAGCAGAGAAAACCGTAAGCTAATATTACATGTTTTGCCACCGCCAAGTGAAAATACCTATTCGTTGCTCTGTTCCCGAGCCCTCCGACTACGTCGGTTCTTCCTCGGAGCCTAGCCCCGAGCAGTCGCCATGATCTGCTCGCGGGCACAGACGTCACCGGCGCAATACGCGGACCTTCCGCATCCGACCATGCCAGTTCTTCCCCCGAGACCACCTCCGGCCATCCGCCAAGATCTGATGGCGGGCACATATGGCACCGGGGAGGGTGCCGAATCCGGCGGCCTTCCTCGACAACTGCCTCCACCCACCTCTACTTCTGCCAACGCTGGCAGGGAAGCCGCTACAGACGGTCGCGCTCTGCTCCCGCTGCTTCCTGACGCCGCGCATAACCTATCACCCTCCTTTCCCGTGTCGGAACCAGTAGCGGCCGCTGCTGCCTTATCTGCACGCTCCTGCTTCTATTCTATTCCTGATACAGAAACCTCTCTTTTCCTCTTGATGGGGGCGACGCCCGCTCTCTATTCTCGATGCAGTTTCCGAGTCTCTACTCCCCTACGACCCTTCCCATACTGGGATCATGAGCAATTGTGTTTAATTTCCCATTCCTTTCAATTAAAAATACTGAGTTCTTCGGCTGCTAGCTGAGCTGTAAGCCTTCTTCTGTACAAGGATATAATTGGGTGCATATTGTCATGCGTGCTAACTTGCTGATGATTTCGTAGAGAACATGGCATCTTAGAAATGTTTCGATGCATGCTAAGCTGCTGAAAGCCTTCATTTAGTTCTGGAATTTTTTTATTGTCGACATGGAGACACGAAACAAATTTCATCGAAAAAAAGAATTGTATGCTGCTAGGCTAAACAAACATTACACCTTAAAAAAATGAATTTCGATGCAAGCACTTCTCCTTGCTGTCCCGAAGGAAGGCATCCCGTGATCCCTTGTGATCTTCGTCCCAATAGCTTCTGTCGGCCTGGGGCTGCATATCACATTGTTAAACTGTCAAATTAACTAAAGCCGTAGTCGGTTTACAACAATTGGAAGGTACCTTGCTGATTTATGCCGGCCCTCTGAAACAATTCTCCCCATTCGTCTAACAATACATAAATAGGCTGTTTTCTCTGCTATCATTCTTGTGTTCTTGGAATCGTCTTGGTTTACTGGTTAGGTTTCTTCATTTCAAATAAAATAAGAACAATTCTGGGCTATCAATTAACTAATATCAAGGAAACCAATAAGAACAATTTCACGGTAAATATGAGAACCAACCTGAGGTTGGGTGGTTAGGAGGGTGTTTGTACCCCTAGCCCACCAGAGTTCAAACCCCAGGTTTGACATCTGTGTGTCTCATAAAGGCGGAATATTCTTTCAGTGGGAGGCGACGTTCCCGTCGACAGCGAGGCGCCTGTGGTGACTTCGTCAATTTCAAGATCCAATCTGCCGGCTCGGTCTTCCGGAGGTGCTCATAGGGGTAGGGGTGTGCGTTCATAGGGGTGAGTGTATGCGCGTGTATGTGAGCGCCTGCGTTTGTACTGTGTTTCTCAAAAAAAAAATTCACGGTAAATATGGTATTGTTAAAACAGATTAGCTGATTCCCAACAACATAATCATTTGGTGTTACCACCAAAAATACTACTCTCTTCGATCCCAAAAGCGTCAGGCAGTGTACATCGCAAAAAAAAACTTAAAATTTATTTGACATCAACCCACACTCTAGCCTCACCCTCAACATCACGACCTCACCCGCACCCGTACTCTTCTCTCTCCTCTCTCGGCAACGCATCGGGCGGAAACATAGACGTGAGCAGGTGGCATGGACAAGTGATGCTGCTGAGCGGCCAAGACAGGCATGGGCCCATGTTGGCGATGTTGAGAATCTCACTCATTTTTTTTGCGAATTATGTTGAGAATCTCACTCGGGGGCCTAGAGAGACATGTCAGTGCGTGGAAAAAAGTATTTGTGGAGGCCAAGCGAGACCAAAACGCAAGCGGTGATGGGATCTAGATCATGGCAAGGCTGGCTCATGCGCACGGAGGATGGGATGTGAACCTGGGTTGGCTCCTCCTGTCATGTTGATCGGAGGCAGACTCACGCGAGAGCGGAGCGGGGACTTGGCAGGGGCGGTCAGAAGCTGATGATGCACGGATTGATTTTTTTTCTAATTTTAGAAGGACTTAATTGTAAAAATATGTATACTCTTTTCGGATGGAAATGTGACTTCACAGTCTTTATATCCGAGCTCACATGACTATTAGCAATATTTTAAAAAAATTAATCACATTCAAACTAATTTTATTGTGGTTCCGTAGCAACGCACGGGTTTTGTGCTAGTAGGGTTACAATGCTTAAGTGGGATGCCAACTTGGAAAGGATGTGCATAAGAAAGATTTAACCTAGTAAAAACATTGTCACATGTTAATATCCGGGCAAATGCTGGCAAATCCTAAGCTCTTGTTGCTTTAATACATCGGCATAGTCCCCTCCTCGTCATCCGTCTGTGTCTCTATCCACTGTCAGCCTCGTTTAATAGCTAGTCGGGCACCGTTTCCAAAGATGGCTTGTGCCTCTATGATTAGAGGGTAAGCTGCATTTTCGTACCACAAGGTTTGAGCTCTAATAAGTGCAAATCCTCGACAACTAGGTTGGTTCCATGTTTTGCTTCGTCTTCGGATCTAACACCAACTTTGATCTTGGTCAGGGACAGAGCTACGTTGAAGCACTCATTCAATCAATATTTTCGACCTCAAAAAATACTTAAGGAGATAGTGCTTATACTCAGCTAGTGGAACCACTAGCCTAACATGCTCAAGGTGCACACGGTGCTACATGACCACATCGACTCATTTTTCTAGTTGCACCCCTGATCTTGATGATCCCTGGTCTAGGAATCTTCCATCTAGTTTTCACCCGCAACTATTTGACTTCCTTCTTCTTATCATTGAGTCTAAGATCACACATTGTTTTCATGGTCCATCCAATAAAATCAATCACCAATCTTCTTTTTCTCCATCGAAAATGCATTCATGTCCGTCCACAAAACCCAACACCCACATAAAATAACACATGCTTCTTCCTTGATAACTCGAAACCATTCGACCAAACCTGTCGGCCATGAGTATGGAAGAAGAGTTGGTGCCCTAATGGACTAGAAGAACGCATAAGGCATAGATTCATGTTCAGCCCCACATGTTGTACAAAATTGTATTTTTCCATGCGTTTATTTTTTAGTATGTGTAACGATTTTCTTGGTTAGTTCACCAAAATGCCCGAACCTTGGGAGTGAAACAGAAAGTTTCCAAATATTCTTCCAAAACCAATTGGCCACGCTCTATAGTTAGATCATCATTCATTTATTTGACGGAGCGATGCAATCAATTTATAGGATGTGTGCACGATCAAATTATCACTCTACTTTTGTGATCATGTGTCTTCAACAAATTAATCATCCACTAGGAATACTGCATATGGCTAAGGCAATTAGGCTAATGAAGTTTCTTCTGGCTTTTCTTTATCCCATAACACCAACTCTTCATCACTCAACTCTTGTACGATTGTTACATTAGCCGCTGGAAACCTAACCAAGGTCTCATGCTTTGATTTCATGGTATTAGTGAATCCTCCCATGCGCAAACAGAGGACCCATCAACAACCAGCTTAATTAGGCGCTTTTCAATGCTTCCCTTACATGTAATATATAACATTCAGAACATGATAAGTTGTTTCATCCTCGCTGGCATCAAATCAGACCATGGAAATACTTGCTCCAAAGAACTCCCGCACAAAGCAAGTATGACTGCATTCACATCCACCACTCTCGGTTCACTAGAACTAATTGATTAATTAGTTGGAAATTTATAAAACCATACCCAAGCTTCTTTTGGTATGGCAATATTCTCTGCAACTTCTTCTAATGTATCTTTCTTTTCTTCTAATCTCCACCCCACCACAAAAAGGCCATACAATTTGTGTTCTTCTTGCATATATTCTTAAATAGTCGAAATCAGCTCATAAAGTAAGTTGGCATGGCTTGGCAGCACTAGGCAATGTAATTTACAAAAGTATAACCAACACCAAAATTGAAGCTAGTTTTGTACCCGGGGAAAATATCAAATGCTTGATTGGCTTGTTGGTCAAGATTTTCTTTGCAATAGTGTAACATACTAAGCAAGATTTACATATACATGCTAAGCACTTAGCAATCATTCAAACAAGGTAATTTTTTTTACTACAACCAATTATTTGGTACGCTCAATTTTCAACACCAACAAAACATATTTGATATGTTGTTTCGTAAAATGACCCCATAGCCATTGTATTAAGAACAAAGGTATTGGAAGTCGGAAGTACCCAAATTAATAGTAGTGTGGACCGATCAATAAATCTTGTGTGTTAGGTAAACCCGATTGATAATTCCCTCTTGTGTTAGTGAGGGCACTCACTCGAGCTGGGTCGAACCATACACCTTTGCTAATTGACTCGGGTCACCAAGCTCATTTGGGAAACAAGTCTCGATTCTCATTTGAACTTTGTTGGCTTCAACATGAGGGTTTCTATGACATGATTGCCAACGAATGGGCTGTTGTGTCAAATGGGACTTCTCCAATTGAAACATGGAAGAAAAAAATACGACACTTGAGAAGTTTTTTTGAGGAGATGGGCAAAAAAATTGAGTGGGAAACATAAAAAATAGAAAGAGCTGTTAAGTATTATTGATACTTTAGACATTAAATCTGAATCTAATCCACTATCTTTGTCAGATAGAGAAAAATTGAAAAATGCACATGAACACATTAATAAGTTGAGAAGGGAAGAGGAAACAAAATGGGCTCAACGGGCTAAAGTCAAACCTATCCAAGAGGGTGGCAATAACACAAAGTATTTTCACCTAATTGCAAATGGCAAACATAGGAAGAAAAATAATTAGTTAGAGCAACATGAAGGAACTATCATTGGCGATGATAACCTCAAAATGTATATTAGTGAATACTTGGGGCACCCGAAATAATATGCTCTCTATGATAGAGGACCGGGTGACGGATATTCCTCAGCTGTCGCTAGAGGAAAATGGCATCCTGACAGTAAATTTTACCCATGAAGAGGTTTATGAGGTTATCTCCCAGATGAAACATAATAAAGCTCTAGGGCCCGACGGTTTTCCGGCAGAATTCTATTAATATTTTTGGGATGTGATCAAGACTGACCTGATGGCTATGTTTGGCCAGCTTTTACATTATTGCCTAAAAAGGAGAATGTTGTACAAATACAGCAATATAGACCAATTTGTCTCCTTAACGTGAGTTTCAAAATCTTCACCAACGTCGCCACTATTCGTATTTCGGATATAGCCCATAAAGTGATTAGACCATCTCAAACAGCGTTTATGCCATGCCGACATATTTTAGAAGGAGTCGTTGTTCTCCATAAGACTATTCATGAGTTTAATCGAAAAAAGCTTGATAGGGTTCTTTTCAAAATTGATTTTGAGAAAGCTTACGTTAAAGTGAAATGGCCTTTTCTCCAGCAAGTCTTGCGTATGAAAGGTTTCAATCCAAAGTGGTGTGATAGGACCAAAAACTTTGTACAAGGGGTTAGTGTGGGGGTAAGGGTTAATGATGATATTGACCATAACTTTCAAACAAGAAAAGGTTTGACAAAAGGTGATCCTTTATCTCCAATACTTTTCAACATTGTTGCCGATGTATTGGCTATTTTAATAGCTCGTGCAAAAGAAGTGGGCCAGGTTGGCAGTCTCATACCCCATTTGGTTGATGGGGTGTGTAGATTCTCCAATACACCGACGATACCATTTTATTTATGGAACACGATACTGAAAAGGCTGTAAATATGAAATTCATCCTTTGTATTTTTGAGCAATTGTCTGGTTTGAAAATTAATTTTCATAAGAGTGAAATCTTTTGTTTTGGTAATGCAAAAGAAATGGAACATCAATATAAATAAATTTTTGGATGCGAGTATGGATCTCTACCTATTAGGTATCTTGGAATACCTATTCATCATAGGAAACTGCGCAACTCTGAATGGAATCCTGTAGAGAGTCGATTTGGTGCTAAGCTAGGATGTTGGCGTAGCAAGTTACTCTCTCACGGTGATCGTTTAGAGTTAATCAATTCAGTGTTGACAAGTTTACCAACGTTTATGCTTCCCTTTCTTGAAATTCCAGTAGGTGTGAGAAAACGTTTGGATTTCTTCTGATCAAGTTTCTTATGGCAAAAGGATGATACTAAGAAAAAGTATAGATTAACAAAATGAAATATGGTTTGTAGACCAAAGGGCCAAGGGGGCTTAAAAATCGAGGTGTTAGAAGTGAAAAATAAATGTTTGATTAGTAAATTGTTGTTTAAAATTCTCACTTGGGAGGGAATGTGGCAACAATTGTTACATAATAAATATTAATAGAATCAAACACTAGCTCAAGTGGAAATTAAGCCTACTGATTCTCCCTTTTGGAAGGGCCTCATGCATGTTAAAGATGATTTTTTCCGTAGGGGTTCTTTTAAAATTAGGGACGGATCTTCGGTTCGTTTTTGGGAGGAGATTTAGCTAGGTGACACTTCCTTAGCACAACAGTACTCATCCTTAGATAATATAGTGCAGCGGAAAAATGTTTTGGTAGCCAATGTGTTGGTACAAACTCCGCTAAATATTAGTTTTAGAAGGACCTTTAATGAGTATAAATGGAATCAATTGATTCATTTATGCCAACGGCGAATGACGGTGCAGTTGTCTGGTAACCTGGACAAGTTTGTTTGGAAAATTACTGACTCGGGAATTTTCACGGTTAAATCTATGTACCTTGACTTAATGAATGGTCATAGTAGGTTTTTACGTAAATACTTATGGAAGTTGAAAATTCCTCTCAAAATTAAAATTTTCATGTGGTTCCTTAATAACAAAGTGTTGCTCACCAAAGATAATTTAGCCAAAGGTAATTGGAATGGGTGTCAAAAGTGTTGTTTTTGTCACTCTTTAGAAACTATACAACACTTATTTATTTCATGTACTTTTGCTAAAATCGTTTGGCGTATGATTTATTTAACCTATAATATACCTCGCCTGCTAGTATTACAAATATGTTTGGTAATTAGCTTAACGGGGTAGAAAAGAATGATAAAACTAGGATACAAATTGGTCTATCATCTTTATGTTGGTCCATGTGGACAAGTAGAAATGATTGTATTTTTAACTAACAAAAGGGAACTAATTTCTTGCAGGTTATCCGATGAGCTGTGCATTCCGTCTGCTAACGGTTACATGGGACTTCTTTTTCAGGCTACTAGGTGGCATCATATTAGTAGATTGCAAAATGGATAGCTATATGTTGCTTTTCATCTTTAGATGGTTGATACATGTCTCGACCTTATCTAATTCATGATTGTAAACTCTTAAATTCTTAAAACGCTGCAATAAATGAAAAGGCTATGTGCATCAACTGATGCAGAGGCCGGGTATCTCCCATTTCGAAAAAGAAAAAAAGGTAAACGGGTTGATACACTTATCCATGCACCGTGGGTGTAGCTAGAGATTGTGAAACTGAATTTGAGTTGATTCATGTCTGTTAGGTGCATCCTAGTATATGCTTGGTTATTATGAAGTACAACCTCGCACATACAACTTGACTTGGATTGATGGAAGAAATTAAGGTAGTTTGTGGTGTTGTGTTAGTTGCTTATTTATCCAACCCATGTTACTCACAAGAGGATAGAAGATAATGCGTAGTACATGCACATGCATATATGTATATGTGTTCCCTAACACACCCAGCTTTGTTTGCACTAGCTAGCATGGAGGTGTCTAGAAAGTAAAAAGCAGTATCATAAATATAACAAATAAAATATACGTCATGTAAGGGTATAAATTAAAAGCTAGATAAGTTTGATGGTGTCCACACACCACACACACTAGAACCTCAAATCTTAATAATTTGGCCATGATCAACAAGAACAAGATATGATCACAATCTTCCAATACTTTATAGATAGGACATAAACTATTTTCGACTTGTGTATTTTTTTCAAATGATTTTTTCCCGTTAATCTACCCCTGAGTTACTGCTAGAGGGATCCTCACTAGTAAAACCTCCCAAATATATGTGATCTTGTGCACTCTGGAATGTTCGTACCCTGCTATCAATTTATTAAAAAAAGTGGGGTTTGATGATACTTCCATTAGGTTAAAACAAGGAACACTTTCATGCCACTTTGTAAGAATGTATCTCCACATGAAATATGGTCTGTTTTAAGTTAGTCATATGACCACGAATGTGTCCCCACGTGTCACACAATAGTATGGAAATATAAGATATGATCGATTTTGAGTTCCCTTCCTCATGTCACCCAGGGTGCTATCGATGGGGACATGGGGCAACTTTATTGCATGACCTTTCCTTAACTTTGAATGATGCACTTCGTGATGTGGTGGAGATGGTTGTCGTACTTTAACTTATTAGACTTCATCACCATATGGTAGGGTTGCATCCTCGCTGGGAGTGCTTCAACTTGGTTTGAGGTGGATATCTCCACTTGAGTTGATGAAGTATTTTGGTTAGCCTTCACATGTTTGATTTCTCCTATGCTCTTATCCTTTATAGTTTCCATTGGCTCTACTTGACCTCCAACACTTGGAAATTGCATAATCTGGGAGCATAAAATCTCTACATCTATTATTTCATTAATTTTTTTTGGAGAAGGTGTTGAAACCAGACAAATGTGGTAAGTTGAACCATATACAAGGAAAAAAATCCTTCGTGGGTCTTAGGAGAAAATATAGAGCATACGTTTTTATAAAATATATTATTTAGGACCAAAGAAGAGAAATTTTGCCAACTCGTGGCTTTTTACCCGGGAGAAACTCATGGAGGGAGAGGCGGTTGATGGCGTAACACGTGGATTTGAAAGCACCTACCCAAAAATGATACGATGTATTGTACTTGTCGAGCATTGTCTTTGGCATATTTATCAATGTGTGATATTCCTTCTTGCACTCTATTTTGATGATGCGTGTAGGTGGCAGAGAACTAATGAACATTTGTTTCTTCAACAAAGATACATTCAATAGATGTGTTCTTGAACTCTGCCCCATTATCTCTTCTTGCCCTATATTTATGACTTCATGCTCATTTTGATACCCCGTGATGAAGTTTGTGAATATGTTCTCTAGTTGTCCCTTACAGTCAATAAAGAACATCCAAGTGAAACGAGAAAATCATTAATAATAATAAGTGCATAAATTGAAGCTCAACTCGTCGTTTGGTAGTTGTTAGTTTCTTGGTTGGAGATTGACTTACAACTTTCTTGCAACCTTGACATGCTTTTATATAGATGATTATGATTATATTATGTTTACCCTTCAACATCTTTGCAAGATTTCCCATTCCCATGTTGTAAGTATTTAGTGCCAAAGACATCCCACAAAATCTAGCTATCAAATAAGTTTGAAATTTTGGTCCATGTTAGAAATCAACAAGATATAGATTTAGTATTCTTCCCCGGTGAACAACGAAAATATGGACAAGGAACAATCATCACTCTTGAACACTTAAAAATCTGTATAGCAAATAACACATGTAATTCGGTATCATCTATTTGGGTAATGAACGTGATATTTAATCTAGGATCCCTTGATATAACAACTTCACTTTGTCTAGTTACCTTTCTATTATAATTATGTCCAAATGTGGCAATCTTGTAATGTCCATTAGGTGACTTGGATACAATGATTATCTCCTTATGTCCGGTCATATGATTGGTGCATCCAATATCAAGTAACCACTATTTTCCACCAGATGGAAACTTTGAGAGACCTTGGCCTCGAGCATGAAGGGTTATGGTTGTCCTTGTTTGGCACATCAAAGATAGCTAACGTGTGTTGGTGGGCAATGAGTAATGAAATTTCCGATGATGCTACCTTCCTCTTCATCGTCACTTCAGAAGTTGGAGTTGGTGTTGGCTGGGAGCTGGGAGCTGGAGGTTCATTCACCAATATTGGCGGTTACTTGTACTTGTCGTAGTACTTGATGATATAGCTCTTCTTATGGTGTTTGGACTTGACACTATTCACTTTCTCATTCTTATCATTGTCTCTCTTTTTGTCCTTCTTAGCCTCGAGACAATTGGCAGCAAAGTGAGCAGATTCTCCACAATTATAGCAGCTAAGCCTTTTGAAATCAAATGTTGGACTCCTTCATCTTCTACTTAAAGTGCTTGGTGAAATATTTTGATTTGTATTTGCTGATGTATGTATATGTGGACTGCACTAGCTCTTTCCATTGATACGTCTCCAACGTATCGATAATTTCTTGTGTTCCATGCCACATTATTGATGTTATCTACATGTTTTATGCACACTTTATGTCATATTCGTGCATTTTCTGGAACTAACCTATTAACAAGATGCCGAAGTGCCGCTTGCTGTTTTTCGCTGTTTTTGGTTTCAGAAATCCTAGTAAAGAAATATTCTCGGAATTGGACGAAATAAAAGCCCGGAGGCCTATTTTCTCACGAAGCTTCCGAAGTCCGAAGGAGAGACGAAGAGGGGCCACGGGGCGCCAAACCCTAGGGCGGCGCGGCCCCCCCTCGGCCGCGCCGGCCCGTGGTTTGGGCCCCCGTGCCGCCTCTTGACCTGCCCTTCCGCCTACAAATAGCCTCCGTGACGAAACCCCCGCACCGAGAGCCACGATACGGAAAACATTACCGAGACGCCGTCGCCGCCGATCCCATCTCGGGGATCCCGGAGATCGCCTCCGGCACCCCGCCGGAGAGGGGATTCATCTCCCGGAGGACTCTACACCGCCATGGTCGCCTCCGGAGTGATGAGTGAGTAGTCTACCCCCGGACTATGGGTCCATAGCAGTAGCTAGATGGTTGTCTTCTCCCCATTGTGCTATCATTGTCGGATCTTGTGAGCTGCCTATCATGATCAAGATCATCTATATGTAATTCTATATGTTGCGTTTGTTGGGATCCGATGAATAGAGAATACTTGTTATGTTGATTATCAAAGTTATGCTTATGTGTTGTTTATGATCTTGCATGCTCTCCGTTATTAGTAGATGCTCTGGCCAAGTAGATGCTTTTAACTCCAAGAGGGAGTACTTATGCTCGATAGTGGGTTCATGCCTGCATTGACACCTGGGACAGTGACATAAAGTTCTAAGGTTGTGTTGTGCTGTTGCCACTAGGGATAAAACATTGATGCTATGTCTAAGGATGTAGTTGTTGATTACATTACGCACCATACTTAATGCAATTGTCTCGTTGTTTTGCAACTTAATACCGGAGGGGGTTCGGATGATAACCTCGAAGGTGGACTTTTTAGGCATAGATGCAGTTGGATGGCGGTCTATGTACTTTGTCGTAATGCCCAATTAAATCTCACTATACTCATCATGATATGTATGTGCATTGTCATGCTCTCTTTATTTGTCAATTGCCCAACTGTAATTTGTTCACCCAACATGCTCGTTCGTCTTATGGGAGAGACACCTCTAGTGAACCGTGGACCCCGGTCCAATTCTCTTTACCGAAATACAATCCATCGCAATACTTGTTTCTACCGTTTTCTCTGCAAACAATCATCTTCCACACAATACGGTTAATCCTTTGTTACAGCAAGCCGGTGAGATTGACAACCTCACCGTTTCGTTGGGGCAAAGTAGCTTGGTTGTGTTGTGCAGGTTCCACGTTGGCGCCGGAATCTCCGGTGTTGCGCCGCACTACATCCCGCCGCCATCAACCTTCAACGTGCTTCTTGGCTCCTCCCGGTTCGATAAACCTTGGTTTCTTTCTCGAGGGAAAACTTGCTGCTGTGCGCATCATACCTTCCTCTTGGGGTTGCCCAACGAACGTGTGAAATACACGCCATCAAGCTCTTTTTCCGGCGCCGTTGTCGGGGAGATCAAGACACGCCGCAAGGGGAGTCTCCACTTCTCAATCTCTTTACTTTGTTTTTGTCTTGCTTTATTTTATTTACTACTTTGTTTGCTGCACTAAATCAAAATACAAAAAATTAGTTGCTAGTTCTACTTTATTTGCTATCTTGTTTGCTATATCGAAAACACAAAAAAATTAGTTTACTTGCATTTACTTTATCTAGTTTGCTTCATTTACTATTGCTAAAATGGCCAACGCTGAAAATACTAAGTTGTGTGACTTCACAACCACAAATAATAATGATTTCTTATGCACACCTATTGCTCCACCTGCTACTACAGCAGAATTCTTTGAAATTAAACCTGCTTTATCGAATCTTGTCATGAACCATCAATTTTCTCGGTGTTAGTTCCGATGATGCTGCTGCCCATCTCAATAATTTTGTTGAACTATGTGAAATGCAAAAATATAAAGATGTAGATGGTGATATTATTAAACTAAAATTGTTCCCTTTCTCATTAAGAGGAAGAGCTAAAGATTGGTTGCTATCTCTCGCCTAAGAATAGTATTGATTCATGGACTAAATGCAAGGATGCTTTTATTGGTAGATATTATCCCCCGCTAAAATTATATCTTTGAGGAGTAGCATAATGAATTTTAAACAATTAGATACTGAACATGTTGCTCAAGCTTGGGAAAGAATGAAATCTCTGGTTAAAAATTGCCCAACCCATGGACTGACTACTTGGATGATCATCCAAACCTTCTATGCAGGACTAAATTTTTCTTCGCGGAATTTATTGGATTCAGCTGCTGGAGGTACCTTTATGTCCATCACATTGGGGGTGGCTACAAAACTTCTTGATAATATGATGATCAACTACTCTGAATGGCACACGGAAAGAGCTCCACAAGGTAAGAAGGTAAATTCTATTGAAGAATCCTCCTCCTTGAATGATAAGGTTGACGCACTACCCTTCGATAATACTTGATACACACTTTCTGCGCCTAGCTGAAAGGCGTTAAAGAAAAGCGCTTATGGGAGACAACCCATGTTTTTACCTACAGTACTTTGTTTTTATTTTGTGTCTTGGAAGTTGTTTACTACTGTAGCAACCTCTCCTTATCTTAGTTTTGAGTTTTGTTGTGCCAAGTTAAGCCGTTGATAGAAAAGTAAGTACTAGATTTGGATTACTGCGCAGTTCCAGATTTCTTTGCTGTCACGAATCTGAGCCCACTGCCCTGCAGGAAGCTCAGAAAATTATGCCAATTTACGTGCATGATCCTCAGATATGTACGCAACTTTCATTCAATTTGAGCATTTTCATTTGAGCAAGTCTGGTGCCATTTTAAAATTCGTCAATACGAACTGTTCTGTTTTGACAGATTCTGCCTTTTATTTCGCATTGCCTCTTTCGCTATGTTGGATGAATTTCTTTGATCCACTAATGTCCAGTAGCATTATGCAATGTCCAGAAGTGTTAAGAATGAGTGTGTCACCTCTGAATATGTCAATTTATATTGTGCACTAACCCTCTAATGAGTTGTTTCGAGTTTGGTGTGGAGGAAGTTTTCAAGGATCAAGAGAGGAGTATGATGCAACATGATCAAGGAGAGTGAAAGCTCTAAGCTTGGGGATGCACCCGGTGGTTCACCCCTGCATATATCAAGAAGACTCAAGCGTTTAAGCTTGGGGATGCCCAAGGCATCCCCTTCTTCATCAACAAATTATCAGTGTTCCTCCCCCGAAACTACATTTTTATTCGGCCACATCTTATGTGCTTTTTCTTGGAGCGTCGTTTTGTTTTTGTTTTTGTTTTGTTTGAATAAAATGGATCCTAGCATTCACTTTATGGGAGAGATACACACTCCGCTGTAGCTTATGGACAAATATGTCCTTGGTTTCTACTCATAGTATTCATGGCGAAGTTTCTCCTTCGTTAAATTGTTATATGGTTGGAATTGGAAAATGATACATGTAGTAATTGCTATAAATGTTTTGGGTAATGTGATACTTGGCAATTGTTGTGCTCATGTTTAAGCTCTTGCATCATATGCTTTGCACCCATTAATGAAGAAATACATAGAGCATGCTAAAATTTGGTTTGCATATTTGGTTTCTCTAAGGTCTAGATAATTTCTAGTTTTGAGTTTGAACAACAAGGAAGACGGTATAGAGTATTATAATGCTTTCAATATGTCTTTTATGTGAGTTTTGCTGTACTAGTTCATCCTTGTGTTTGCCTCAAACAACCTTGCTAGCCTAAACCTTGTATCGAGAGGGAATACTTCTCATGCATCCAAAATACTTGAGCCAACCACTATGCCATTTGTGTCCACCATACCTACCTATACTACATGGTATTTTCCCGCCATTCCAAAGTAAATTGCTTGAGTGCTACCTTTAAAATTCCATCATTCACCTTTGCAATATATAGCTCATGGGACAAATAGCTTAAAAACTATTGTGGTATTGAATATGTAATTATGCACTTTATCTCTTATTAAGTTGCTTGTTGTGCGATAACCATGTTTATCGGGGAACGCCATCAACTCATTGTTGAATTTCATGTGAGTTGCTATGCATGTTCGTCTTGTCTCGAAGTAAGGGCGATCTACACCGAGTTGAATGGTTTGAGCATGCATATTGTGAGAGAAGAACATTGGGCCGCTAACTAAAGCCATGTTCCATGGTGGAAGTTTCAGTTTTGGACAAACATCCTCAAATCTCTAATGAGAAAAGAATTAATTGTTGTTGAATGCTTAAAGCATTAAAAGAGGAGTCCATTATCTCGTTGTCTATGTTGTCCCGGTATGGATGTCTAAGTTGAGAATAATCAAAAGCGAGAAATCCAAATGCGAGCTTTCTCCTTAGACCTTTGTACAGAGCGGCATAGAGGTACCCCTTTGTGATACTTGGTTAAAGCATATGTATTGCGGTGATAATCCAGGTAGTCCAAGCTAATTAGGACAAGGTGCGAGCACTATTAGTACACTATGCATGAGGCTTGCAACTTATAAGATATAATTTACATGATGCATATGCTTTATTACTACCGTTGACAAAATTGTTTCATGTTTTCAAAATCAAAGCTCTAGCACAAATATAGCAATCGATGCTTTTCCTCTATGAGGACCATTCTCTTTACTTTTAATGTTGAGTCAGCTTCACCTATTTCTCTCCACCTCAAGAAGCAAACACTTGTGTGAACCGTGCATTGATTCTTACATACTTGCTTATTGCACTTATTATATTACTCTATGTTGACAATATCCATGAGATATACATGTTACAAGTTGAAAGCAACCGCTGAAACTTAATCTTCTTTTGTGTTGCTTCAATACCTTTACTTTGAATTATTGCTTTATGAGTTAACTCTTATGCAAGACTTATTGATGCTTGTCTTGAAATGCTATTCATGAAAAGTCTTTGCTTTATGATTCACTTGTTTACTCATGTCATACACATTGTTTTGATCGCTGCATTCTCTACATATGCTTTACAAATAGTATGATCAAGTTTATGATGGCATGTCACTCCGTAAATTATCTTTGTTATCGTTTTACCTCGCTCGGGACGAGCAGTAACTAAGCTTGGGGATGCTGATACGTCTCCAACGTATCGATAATTTCTTGTGTTCCATGCCACATTATTGATGTTATCTACATGTTTTATGCACACTTTATGTCATATTCGTGCATTTTCTCGGAACTAACCTATTAACAAGATGCCGAAGTGCCGCTTGTCGTTTTCTGCTGTTTTTGGTTTCAGAAATCCTAGTAAAGAAATATTCTCGGAATTGGACGAAATAAAAGCCCGGAGGCCTATTTTCTCACGAAGCTTCCGAAGTCCGAAGGAGAGACGAAGAGGGGCCACAGGGCGCCAAACCCTAGGGCGGCGCGGCCCCCCCTCGGCCGCGCCGGCCCGTGGTTTGGGCCCCCGTGCCGCCTCTTGACCTGCCCTTCCGCCTACAAATAGCCTCCGTGACGAAACCCCCAGCACCGAGAGCCACGATACGGAAAACATTACCGAGACGCCGTCGCCGCCGATCCCATCTCGGGGGATCCTCGGAGATCGCTCTCCGCACCCCGCCGGAGAGGGGATTCATCTCCCGGAGGACTCTACACCGCCATGGTCGCCTCCGGAGTGATGAGTGAGTAGTCTACCCCCGGACTATGGGTCCATAGCAGTAGCTAGATGGTTGTCTTCTCCCCATTGTGCTATCATTGTCGGATCTTGTGAGCTGCCTATCATGATCAAGATCATCTATATGTAATTCTATATGTTGCGTTTGTTGGGATCCGATGAATAGAGAATACTTGTTATGTTGATTATCAAAGTTATGCTTATGTGTTGTTTATGATCTTGCATGCTCTCCGTTATTAGTAGATGCTCCGGCCAAGTAGATGCTTTTAACTCCAAGAGGGAGTACTTATGCTCGATAGTGGGTTCATGCCCGCATTGACACCGGGACAAGTGATGCAAAGTTCTAAGGTTGTGTTGTGCTCGTTGCCACTAGGGATAAAACATTGATGCTATGTCTAAGGATGTAGTTGTTGATTACATTACGCACCATACTTAATGCAATTGTCTCGTTGTTTTGCAACTTAATACCGGAGGGGGTTCGGATGATAACCCGAAGGTGGACTTTTTAGGCATAGATGCAGCTTGGATGGCGGTCTATGTACTTTGTCGTAATGCCCAATTAAATCTCACTATACTCATCATGATATGTATGTGCATTGTCATGCTCTCTTTATTTGTCAATTGCCCAACCGTAATTTGTTCACCCAACATGTTGTTCGTCTTATGGGAGAGACACCTCTAGTGAACTCGTGGACCCCGGTCCAATTCTCTTTACTCGAAATACAATCCATCGCAATACTTGTTTCTACCGTTTTCTCTGCAAACAATCATCTTCCACACAATACGGTTAATCCTTTGTTACAGCAAGCCGGTGAGATTGACAACCTCACCGTTTCGTTGGGGCAAAGTAGCTTGGTTGTGTTGTGCAGGTTCCACGTTGGCGCCGGAATCTCCGGTGTTGCGCCGCACTACATCCCGCCGCCATCAACCTTCAACGTGCTTCTTGGCTCCTCCCGGTTCGATAAACCTTGGTTTCTTTCTGAGGGAAAACTTGCTGCTGTGCGCATCATACCTTCCTCTTGGGGTTGCCCAACGAACGTGTGAAATACACGCCATCATCCATCAGTTTGGACTGGTTGGTTGTGTTGGCTAGTGCATGAAGCTTCACATGGTATCAGAGCCTAAGGTCTCGAGTTCGAGTCCCGACTTTCGCAATTTATCCTAAAATTGTTGTTGCCCCTTCAGTGTCCAGGTATATGCCTCTTGAGATATACCTCCGAGTCACCGGTCCACGTATATGCCTCTTGAACTGTACCTCCAAGTATCTACATGTGTTGACTTGTCTTGCCCGTCACAAGCCCTTTTCATCAGTTTGGATTTGTGGTTGTGTTGGCTAGTGCATGAAGGTTGACATGGTATCAGAGCCCATAGTCTCTAGTTCGAGTTCTAGGTTTCACAATTCATCTTGAAATTGCATGCACATGTAACGTGTTCGCCTTGGCTTCTCTAGCCACACATGAGAGAGGGTGTTCATGACTTCATGTATGTATATGTGGACTGCCCTAGCGCTTTCCATCACTTTGAACTTTTGGTTGTGTTCGCTAGTGCATGAATCTTGACAATCTTCACCCTTCATGTTTGTATTTTTGGTGAAGCTATGAAAATTTTCTCGTGATCTTCTTCTTCATCACTTCAAGATTCCACTATTTCTAGAGAGTCTTTCAAAGCAACTTCCTTTTTGTTGAGAGGGAGAAGTACTAAGAAGCTTTTCATTGTGAACGAACATCTCTCTACCATTATGGTTTTGTGTGTTTGATGACAACATTTGTGATACCTTATTGTGTGTTAAGTGGTGCAGGATGATTAGGCTCATTAGCATGATCTATATTTCATATACTTGGTCATACATGCTCAAAATAAGAAGAGGAATAAATTCTTCAGGCCGAATAATTCGGGGCCGGATTATTGGCAAATATCCGTCCCCCAGAATTTGGTTAAGGACTTAGTGGATTTCGGCACAGAACACCCCCGCATTATTGGCCGGATTATTTGATAGCCGGATAATCCGATGCTGGTTTATTGGAAAATATCCGGGGCCCAAATTTTGGCTAAGGACTTAAGGAAAAAAGGCTACTGGATTGCCCCCGGATTATTGACCGGATATTTCGATGCAACCCGGATAATCTGGCCCTTACTTAGGCCGGATAATCTGGCCCCAAGTTTCTTCAACAACTCGATTTCCTGGAGGGGTATAAATACCCCTCTTCTTCTTCAGGCTTGCTGCGTGTAGTTGACACGTCCGTTGGGAACCCCAAGAGGAAGGTGTGATGCGCACGTGCCAGTAAGTTTCCCTCAGTAAGAAACCAAGGTTATCGAACCAGTAGGAGTCAAGGAACACGTGAAGGTTGTTGGTGGCGGAGTGTAGTGCGGCGCAACACCGGGGATTCCGGCGGCAACGTGGAACCCGCACAACACAATCAAAGTACTTTGCCCCAACGTAACAGTGAGGTTGTCAATCTCACCGGCTTGCTGTAAACAAATGATTAGATGTATAGTGTGGATGATGATGATTGTTTGCGAAGAACAAGTAAAGAACAATTGCAGTAGATTGTATTTCAGATGTAAAGAATTGGACCGGGGTCCACAGTTCACTAGTGGTGTCTCTCCCATAAGATAAACAGATGTTGGGTGAACAAATTACAGTTGGGCAATTGACAAATAAAGAAGGCATAACAATGCACATACATATATCATGATGAGTACTATGAGATTTAATCAGGGCATTACGACAAAGTACATAGACCGCTATCCAGACATGCATCTATGCCTAAAAAGTCCACCTTCAGAGTTACCATCCGAACCCCTTCCAGTATTAAGTTGCAAACAACGGACAATTGCATTAAGTATGGTGCGTAATGTAATCAACACAAATATCCTTAGACAAAGCATCGATGTTTTATCCCTAGTGGCAACAAGCACATCCACAACCTTAGAACTTTCTCGTCACTCGTCCCGCATTTAATGGAGGCATGAACCCACTATCGAGCATAAATACTCCCTCTTGGAGTCACAAGTATCAACTTGGCCCGAGCCTCTACTAGCAACGGAGAGCATGCAAGAACATAAACAACATATATGATAGATTGCTAATCAACTTGACATAGTATTCAATATTCATCGGATCCCAACAAACACAACATGTAGTATTACAAATAGATGATCTTGATCATGATAGGCAGCTCACAAGATCTAACATGATAGCACAATGAGGAGAAGACAACCATCTAGCTACCGCTATGGACCCATAGTCCAGGGGTGGACTACTCACACATCGATCCGGAGGCGATCATGGCGATGAAGAGACCTCCGGGAGATGATTCCCCTCTCCGGCGAGGTGCCGGAGGCGATCTCCTGAATCCCCCGAGATGGGATTGGCGGCGGCGTCTCTGGAAGGTTTTCCGTATCGTGGCTCTCGGTGTCGAAGATTTAGGTCAGGGAGGCTTATATAGGCGAAGAGTCGGAGTCGGAAGGGCCACGGGGCCCCCTCACAGTAGGGGGGTGCGCCCCCCCTCTGGCCGCGCCGCCATGTTGTGTGGAGGCCCTGGGCCTCCCCTCTGGTCCCTCTTCGGTGTTCTGGAAGCTTCATGGAAATATAAGATCGTGGGCCTTGATTTCGTCCAATTCCGAGAATATTTCCTTACTAGGATTTCTGAAACCGAAAACAACAGAAAACAGGAACTGGCACTTCGGCATCTCGTTAATAGGTTAGTTCCGGAAAATGCATATAAATGATGTAAAGTGTGTATAAAACATATGTGTATCATCATAAAAGTAGCATGGAACATAAGAAATTATAGATACGTTGGAGACGTATCGACATCCCCAAGCTTAGTTCCTACTCGCCCTCGAGTAGGTAAACGATAATAAGGATAATTTCTTAAGTGACATGCTATCATAATCTTGATCAATACTATTGTAAAGCATATGAGATGAATGAAGTGATTCAAAGCAATGGTAAAGATAATGACTAAACAACTGAATCATATAGCAAAGACTTTTCATCAATAATACTTTAAAGACAAGCATCAATAAGTCTTGCATAAGAGTTAACTCATTAAGCAATAAATTCAAAGTAAAGGCATTGAAGCAACACAAAGGAAGATATAAGTTTCAGCAGTTGCTTTCAACTTTCAACATGCATATCTCATGGATAATTGTCAACACAAAGTAATATAATAAGTGCAATAGGTAAACATGTAAGAATCAATGCACACAGTTCATACAAGTGTTTGCTTCTAAGATAGAAAGAATAGGTAAACTGACTCAACAATAAAGTAGAAGAATGGCCCTTCGCAGAGGGAAGCATGGATTACTATTTTTGTGCTAGAGCTTTTCATTTTGAAAACATAGAAACAATTTTGTCAACGGTAGTAATAAATCATATGTGTTATGCATAATACATCTTATAAGTTGCAAGCCTCATGCATAGATTACCAATAGTGCTCGCACCTTGTCCTAATTAGCTTGGATTAACACGGATTATCATTGCATAACATATGTTTCAACCAAGTGTCACAAAGGGGTACCTCTATGCCGCTCGTACAAAGGTCTAAGGAGAAAGCTCGCATTGGATTTCTCGCTTTTGATTATTCTCAACTTAGACATCCATACCGGGACAACATAGACAACAGATAATGGACTCCTCTTTAATGCATAAGCATTCAACAACAGATAATATTCTCATAAGAGATTGAGGATTAATTGTCCAAACTGAAACTTCCACCATGAATCATGGCTTTAGCTAGCGGCCCAATGTTCTTCTCTAACAATATGCATACTCAAACCATTTGATCATGAAAATCGCCCTTACTTTAGACAAGACGAACATGCATAGCAATTCACATGATATTCAACAAAGGTGTAATAGTTGATGGCGTCCCCAGAAGCATGGTTACCGCTCAACAAGCAACTTATTAAGAAATAAGACACATAAGTACATATTCTTCGAAGACAATAGTTTTTAAGGCTATTTTTCCCATGAGCTATATATTGCAAAGACAAAGAATAGAATTTTAAAGGTAGCACTCAAGTAATGTACTTTGGAATGGCAGAGAAATACCATGTAGTAGGTAGGTATGGTGGACACAAATGACATAGTTTTGGCTCAAGGATTTGGATGCACGAGAAGAATTCCTCTCAATACAAGGCTAGGCTAGCAAGGTTGTTTGAAGAAAACTCAAGTATAAAACGGTACAGCAAAGCTTACATATGAACATATTGCAAGCATTATAAGACTTTACATCGTTGCCTTGTTGTTCAAACACCTTAACCAGAAAATATCTAGACTCTAGAGAAACTAATCATGCAAACCAAATTTTAACAAGCTCTATGTAGTTCTTCATTAATGGGTGCAAAGTACATGATGCAAGAGCTTAAACATGATCTATATGAGCACAACAATTGCCAAGTATCAAATTATTCAAGACATTATACCAGTTACCACATGCAGCATTTTCTGTTTCCAACCATGCATATAACAATGAACGAAGCAGTTTCAACCTTCACCATGAACATTAAGAATAAAGCTAAGAACACATGTGTTCATTTGCAACAGCGGAGCGTGTCTCTCTCCCAAACAAAGAATGCTAGGATCCGATTTATTCAAATAAAAACAAAAACAAAAACAAACAGACGCTCCAAGTAAAGCACATAAGATGTGACGGAAAAAATATAGTTTCACTAGAGGTGACCTGATAAGTTGTCGATGAAGAAGGGATGCCTTGGGCATCCCCAAGCTTAGATGCTTGAGTCTTCTTAAAATATGCGGGGATGAACCACGGGGGCATCCCCAAGCTTAGACTTTTCACTCTTCTTGATCATATTGTATCATCCTCCTCTCTTGACCCTTGAAAACTTCCTCCACACCAAACTCAAAACAATTCATTAGAGGGTCGATGCATAATTCATATATTCAGAGGTGACATAATCATTCTTAACACTTCGGACATTGCACAAAGCTACTGAAAGTTAATGGAACAAAGAAATCCATAAAACATAGCAAAACAGGCAATGCGAAATAAAAGGCAGAATCTGTCAAAACAGAACAGTCCGTAAAGACGAATATTTTAGAGGCACTGGACTTGCTCAGATGAAAATGCCCAAATTGAATGAAAGTTGCGAACGTATCGGGGATCACGCACGTAAATTGGCAGATTTTTATAAATTTTCTACATCGGGGGCGGCTCAATTTCGTGACAAGCAATAAATCTGTTCTGCGCAAGTAATCCAAATCTAGTATTGACTTTACTATCAAAGACTTTACTTGGCACAACAATGCAATAAAATAAAGATAAGGAGAGGTTGCTACAGTAGTAACAACTTCCAAAACTCAAATATAAAACAAAGTGCAGAAGTAAAATAATGGGTTGTCTCCCATAAGCGCTTTTCTTTAACGCCTTTCAGCTAGGCGCAGAAAGTGTGGATCAAGTATTATCGAGAGATGAAGCATCAACATCAGTAGGTATTGATACGTCTCCGACGTATCGATAATTTCTTATGTTCCATGCCACATTATTGATGATATCTACATGTTTTATACACATTATATGTCGTATTTATGCATTTTCCGGCACTAACCTATTAACGAGATGCTGAAGAGCCGATTCTTGTTTTCTCGCTGTTTTTGGTTTCAGAAATCCTACAAAGGAAATATTCTCGGAATTGGACGAAATCAACGCCCAGGGTCCTATTTTTGCACGAAGCTTCCAGAAGACCGAGGGGGAAGGAAGTGGGGCCACGAGGCGCCGCCACAACAGGGCGGTGCGGCCCAGGTCTTGGCCGCGCGGCCCTGGTGTGTGGGGCCCTCGTGTGGCCCCCGCGTTGCCCTTCCGCCTACTTAAAGCCTTCGTCGCGAAACCCCCGCATCGAGAGCCACGATACGGAAAACCTTACCGAGACGCCGCCGCCGCCAATCCCATCTCGGGGATTCGGAGATCGCCTCCGGCACCCTCGCCGGAGAGGGGAATCATCTCCCGGAGGACTCTTCACCGCCATGGTCGCCTCCCGGAGTGATGAGTGAGTAGTTCACCCCTGGACTATGGGTCCATAGCGGTAGCTAGATGGTCGTCTTCTCCTCATGTGCTTCATTGTCGGATCTTGTGAGCTGCCTAACATGATCAAGATCATCTATCTCGTAATTCTATATGTTGTGTTTGTTGGGATCCGATGGATAGAGAATACTATGTTATGTTGATTATCAATCTATTACCTATGTGTTGTTTATGATCTTGCATGCTCTCCGTTATTAGTAGAGGCTCGGCCAAGTTTTTGCTCTTAACTCCAAGAGGGAGTATTTATGCTCGATAGTGGGTTCATGCCTCCATTAAATGCGGGACGATGACGGAAAGTTCTAAGGTTGTGGATGTCTTGTTGCCACTAGGGATAAAACATTGATGCTATGTCCAAGGATGTAGTTATTGATTACATTACACACCATACTTAATGCAATTGTCTGTTGTTTGCAACTTAATACTGGAAGGGGTTCGGATGATAACCTGAAGGTGGAATTTTTAGGCATAGATGCATGCTGGATAGCGGTCTATGTACTTTGTCGTAATGCCCAATTAAATCTCACAATACTCATCATATCATGTATGTGCATGGTCATGCCCTCTCTATTTGTCAATTGTCCGACTGTAATTTGTTCACCCAACATGCTATTTATCTTATGGGAGAGACACCTCTAGTGAACTCGTGGACCCCGGTCCATTCTTTACATCTGAAATACAAATCTGCTGCTATTGTTCTTTACTGTTCTTTGCAAACAATCATCATTCACACTATACATCTAATCCTTTGTTACAGCAAGCCGGTGAGATTGACAACCTCACTGTTTCGTTGGGGCAAAGTACTTTGGTTGTGTTGTGCAGGTTCCACGTTGGCGCCGTAATCCCTGGTGTTGCGCCGCACTACATCTCGCCGCCATCAACCTTCAACGTGCTTCTTGGCTCCTCCTGGTTCGATAAACCTTGGTTTCTTTCTGAGGGAAAACTTGCCGTTGTACGAATCACACCTTCCTCTTGGGGTTCCCAACGGACGCGTGCTGTACGCGTATCAAGCATATTTTCTGGCGCCGTTGCCGGGGACGAAGAAAAGTTACACCGCAAAGATTTCTAACTCCCACGTCAACTACGCGCAAGCATATTTTCTGGCGCCGTTGCCGGGGAGATCAAGACACGCTGCAAGGGGAGTCTCCACAATCCAATCTCTTTACTTTGTTTTTGTCTTGCTTTATTTTATTTACTACTTTGTTTGCTGCATTATATCAAAACACAAAAAAATTAGTTGCTAGCTTTACTTTATTTACTGTCTTGCATTCTATATCAAAAACACAAAAAAATTAGTTACTTGCATTTATTTTATCTAGTTTGCTTTATTTACTACTGCTAAAATGGCTACCCCTGAAAATACTAAGTTGTGTGACTTCACAACCACAAATAATAATGATTTCTTATGCACACCTATTGCTCCACTCTGCTACTACAGCAGAATTCTTTGAAATTAAACCTCGCTTTACTCGAATCTTGTTATGCGAGAGCAATTTTCTGGTGTTAGTTCTGATGATGCTGCTGCCCATCTCAATAACTTTGTTGAATTGTGTGAAATGCAAAAGTATAAAGATGTAGATGGTGACATTATAAAATTAAAATTGTTTCCTTTCTCTTTAAGAGGAAGAGCTAAAGATTGGTTGCTATCTCTCGCCTAAGAATAGTATTGATTCATGGACTAAATGCAAGGATGCTTTTATTGGTAGATATTATCCCCCTGCTAAAATTATATCTTTGAGAAGTAGCATAATGAATTTTAAACAATTAGATAATGAACATTTTGCTCAAGCTTGAGAAAGAATGAAATCTTTGGTTAAAAATTGCCCAACCCATGGACTGACTACTTGGATGATCATCCAAACCTTTTATGCAGGACTGAACTTTTCTTCGCGGAACCTATTGGATTCAGCTGCTGGAGGTACCTTTATGTCCATCACTCTTGGTGAAGCAACAAAGCTCCTTGATAATATGATGATTAATTACTCCGAATGGCACACGGAAAGAGCTCCACAAGGTAAGAAGGTAAATTCTGTCGAAGAAACCTCTTCCTTGAGTGATAAGATTGATGCTATTATGTCTATGCTTGTGAATGGTAGGACTAATGTTGATCCTAATAATGTTCCGTTAGCTTCATTGGTTGCCCAAAAAGAACATGTTGATGTAAACTTCATTAAAAATAATAATTTCAACAACAATGCTTATCGGAACAATTCTAGTAATAACTATAGGCCATATCCTTATAATAATGGTAACGGTTATGGTAATTCTTATGGGAATTCTTACAACAATAATAGGAACACACCCCTGGACTTGAAGCTATGCTTAAAGAATTTATTAGTACACAAACTGCTTTTAACAAATCTGTTGAGGAAAAGCTCAATAAAATTGATATTCTCGCTTCTAAGGTTGATAGTCTTGCCTCCGATGTTGATCTTTTGAAATCGAAAGTTATGCCTAATAAGGATATTGAAAATAAAATTGTTACTACAGCAAATGCCATCCAAGTTAGAATTAATGAGAATATAAGATTGATGGCCGAATTGCATGCTAGGTGGGAAAGAGAAGAAAATGAAAAACTTGCTAAAGAGAATAATGTAGCTAAAGTTTGGACTATTACCACCACTAGTAATGTTAATGATTCACATGTTGCTGCACCTCCTACTATCAATGGTAAAATAATTGGTGTTGGCAATGTTACTACTCCTAGTGCAAAGCGTGCAAAATTGCCCGAAACTGCTAAAACTGCTAAAATTGCCTGTGATAAAACTGCTGAATTTTTTTCCAACATTGGGGATGATGATCCCATTGCTTTAGATTATAATGGTTTGGATTTTGATGATTGCCACATCTCTGAAGTTATAAAGTTCTTACAAAAACTTGCTAAGAGTCCTAATGCTAGTGCTATAAACTTGGCTTTCACAAAACATATTACAAATGCTCTCATAAAAGCTAGAGAAGAGAAACTAGAACGTGAAGCTTCTATTCCTAGAAAGCTAGAGGATGGTTGGGAGCCCATCATTAATATGAAGGTCAATGACTTTGATTGTAATGCTTTATGTGATCTTGGTGCAAGTATTTCCGTTATGCCTAAGAAAATTTATGATACTCTTGACTTGCCACCATTGAAAAATTGTTATTTGGATGTTAATCTTGTTGATAATGCTATAAAGAAACCTTTGGGGAAAATTGATAATGTTCGCATTACCGTTAACAATAACCTTGTCCCCGTTGATTTTGTTGTCTTGGATATTGAATGCAATGCATCTTGTCCCATTATATTGGGAAGACCTTTTCTTCGAACTCGTTGGAGCTATCATTGATATGAAGGAAGGTAATATTAAATATCAATTTCCTCTAAAGAAAGGTATGGAACACTTCCCTAGAAAGAGAATGAATTTACCTTTTGATTCTATTATTAGAACAAGTTATGATGTTGATACTTCGTCTCTTGATAACACTTGATATACACTTTCTGCGCCTAGCTGAAAGGCGTTAAAGAAAATCGCTTATGGGAGACAACCCATGTTTTTACTACAGTATTTTTATTTTATATTTGAGTCTTGGAAGTTGTTTACTACTGTAGCAACCTCTCCTTATCTTAGTTTTGTGCATTGTTGTGCCAAGTAAAGTCGTTGATAGTAAGGTTCATACTACATTTGGATTACTTGCGCAGTAATAGATTTCTTTGCTGTCACGAATTTCGACCTGCCTCTCTGTAGGTAGCTCAGAAAAATATGCCAATTTACGTGCGTGATCCTCGGATATGTACGCAACTTTCATTCAATTTGGGCATTTTCATTTGAGCAAGTCTGGTGCCTCAATAAAATCCATCTTTACGGACTGTTCTGTTTTGACAGATTCTGCCTTTTATTTCGCATTGCCTCTTTTGCTATGGTGGATGAATTTCTCTGTTCCATTAATGTCCAAGTAGCTTTATGCAATGTCCAGAAGTGTTAAGAATGATTGTGTCACCTCTGAACATGTGAATTTTTATTGTGCACTAACCCTCTAATGAGTTGTTTCGAGTTTGGTGTGGAGGAAGTTTTCAAGGATCAAGAGAGGAGGATGATACAATATGATCAAGGAGAGTGAAAGCTCTAAGCTTGGGGATGCCCTGGTGGTTCACCCCTGCATATTTTAAGAAGACTCAAGCATCCCCTTCTTCATCGACAACATTATCAGGTTCCTCCCCTGAAACTATATTTTTATTCCATCACATCTTATGTACTTTGCTTGGAGCGTCGGTTTGTTTTTGTTTTTGTTTTTGTTTGAATAAAATGGATCCTAGCATTCATTGTGTGGGAGAGAGACACGCTCCGCTGTTGCATATGGACAAATATGTCCTTAGGATTTACTCATAGTATTCATGGCGAAGGTTGAATCTTCTTCGTTAAATTGTTAAATGGTTGGAATCGGGAAATGCTACATGTAGTAATTCTAAAATGTCTTGAATAATTTGATACTTGGCAATTGTTGTGCTCATGTTTAAGCTCTTGCATCATATACTTTGCACCTATTAATGAAGAAACACCTAGAGCTTGCTAAATTTGGTTTGCATATTTGGTCTCTTTAAAGTCTAGATAATTTCTAGTATTGAGTTTTGAACAACAAGGAAGACGGTGTAGAGTCTTATAATGTTTACAATATGTCTTTTATGTGAGTTTTTCTGCACCGGTTCATCCTTGTGTTTGTTTCAAATAACCTTGCTAGCCTAAAACCTTGTATCGAGAGGGAATACTTCTCATGCATCCAAAATCCTTGAGCCAACCACTATGCCATTTGTGTCCACCATACCTACCTAATACATGGTATTTCTCCGCCATTCCAAAGTAAATTGCTTGAGTGCTACCTTTAAAATTTCCATTCTTTACCTTTGCAATATATAGCTCATGGGACAAATAGCTTAAAAACTATTGTGGTATTGAATATGTACTTATGCACTTTATCTCTTATTAAGTTGCTTGTTGTGCGATAACCATGTTTTACGGGGACGCCATCAACTACTCTTTGTTGAATATCATGTGAGTTGCTATGCATGTCCGTCTTGTCTGAAGCAAGGGAGATTTACCACTTTAATGGTTAGAGCATGCATATTGTTAGAGAAGAACATTGGACCGCTAACTAAAGCCATGAATCATGGTGGAAGTTTCAGTTTTGGACATATATCCTCAATCTCATATGAGAACATTAATTGTTGCTACATGCTTATGCATTAAAGAGGAGTCCATTATCTGTTATCTATGTTGTCCCGGTATGGATGTCTAAGTTGAGAATAATCAAAAGCGAGAAATCCAAAATGCGAGATTTCTCCTTAGACCTTTGTACAGGCGGCATGGAGGTACCCCTTTGTGACACTTGGTTAAAACATGTGTATTGCGATGATCCCGGTAATCCAAGCTAATTAGGACAAGGTGCGGGCACTATTAGTACACTATGCATGAGGCTTGCAACTTGTAAGATATAATTTACATGATACATATGCTTTATTACTACCGTTGACAAAATTGTTTCATGATTTCAAAATAAAAGCTCTAGCACAAATATAGCAATTGATGCTTTCCTCTTTGAAGGACCTTTCTTTTACTTTTATTGTTGAGTCAGTTCACCTATCTCTCTCCACCTCAAGAAGCAAACACTTGTGTGAACTGTGCATTGATTCCTACATACTTGCATATTGCACTTGTTATATTACTCTATGTTGACAATATCCATGAGATATACATGTTATAAGTTGAAAGCAACCGCTGAAACTTAATCTTCCTTTGTGTTGCTTCAATACCTTTACTTTGATTTATTGCTTTATGAGTTAACTCTTATGCAAGACTTATTGATGCTTGTCTTGAAGTACTATTCATGAAAAGTCTTTGCTTTATGATTCATTTGTTTACTCATGTCATTACCATTGTTTTGATCGCTGCATTCATTACATATGCTTACAATAGTATGATCAAGGTTATGATGGCATGTCACTCCAGAAATTATCTTTGTTATCGTTTACACTGCTCGGGACGAGCGAGAACTAAGCTTGGGGATGCTGATACGTCTCCGACGTATCGATAATTTCTTATGTTCCATGCCACATTATTGATGATATCTACATGTTTTATACACATTATATGTCGTATTTATGCATTTTCCGGCACTAACCTATTAACGAGATGCCGAAGAGCCGATTCTGTCGTTTTCTGCTGTTTTTGGTTTCAGAAATCCTACAAAGGAAATATTCTCGAAATTGGACGAAATCAACGCCCAGGGTCCTATTTTTGCACGAAGCTTCCAGAAGACCGAGGGGGAAAGGAAGTGGGGCCACGAGGCGCCGCCACAACAGGGCTACCCGGCCCAGGTCTTGGCCGCGCGGCCCTGGTGTGTGGGGCCCTCGTGTGGCCCCCCGCGTTGCCCTTCCGCCTACTTAAAGCCTTCGTCGCGAAACCCCCAGTACCGAGAGCCACGATACGGAAAACCTTACTGAGACGCCGCCGCCGCCAATCCCATCTCGGGGGATTCTTGAGATCGCCTCCGGCACCCTGCCGGAGAGGGGAATCATCTCCCGGAGGACTCTTCACCGCCATGGTCGCCTCCGGAGTGATGAGTGAGTAGTTCACCCCTGGACTATGGGTCCATAGCAGTAGCTAGATGGTCGTCTTCTCCTCATGTGCTTCATTGTCGGATCTTGTGAGCTGCCTAACATGATCAAGATCATCTATCTGTAATTCTATATGTTGTGTTTGTTGGGATCCGATGGATAGAGAATACTATGTTATGTTGATTATCAATCTATTACCTATGTGTTGTTTATGATCTTGCATGCTCTCCGTTATTAGTAGAGACTCTGGCCAAGTTTTTGCTCTTAACTCCAAGAGGGAGTATTTATGCTCGATAGTGGGTTCATGCCTCCATTAAATGCAGGACGGTGATGAGAAAGTTCTAAGGTTGTGGATGTGCTTGTTGTCACTAGGGATAAAACATTGATGCTATGTCCGAGGATGTAGTTATTGATTACATTACGCACCATACTTAATGCAATTGTCTGTTGTTTGTAACTTAGTACTGGAAGGGGTTCGGATGATAACCTGAAGGTGGACTTTTTAGGCATAGATGCATGCTGGATACCGGTCTATGTACTTTGTCGTAATGCCCAATTAAATCTCACAATACTCATCATATCATGTATGTGCATGGTCATGCCCTCTCTATTTGTCAATTGCCCGACCGTAATTTGTTCACCCAACATGCTATTTATCTTATGGGAGATACACCTCTAGTGAACCGTGGACCCCGGTCCATTCTTTACATCTGAAATACAAATCTGCTTGCTATTGTTCTTTCTTGTTCTTTGCAAACAATCATCATCCACACTATACATCTAATCCTTTGTTACAGCAAGCCGGTGAGATTGACAACCTCACTGTTTCGTTGGGGCAAAGTACTTTGGTTGTATTGTGCATGTTCCACGTTGGCACCGGAATCCCTGGTGTTGCGCCGCACTACATCTCGCCGCCATCAACCTTCAACGTGCTTCTTGGCTCCTCCTGGTTCGATAAACCTTGGTTTCTTTCTGAGGGAAAACTTGCCGCTGTACGCATCATACCTTCCTCTTGGGGTTCCCAACGGACGCGTGATGTACGCGTATCAGGTATCTTAGATGCTCCCCCATCCGTAGTGGTGCTAAGGGCTTTGTCAATTTTAGGCCTATAATAGCTTTTTGGCTTAGGCACTTTAGAGGCATACATGAATTTTTTCTCCTTACCCACATAAGCTTTCTCCTTAAACTTAAGAGAAGAAAAAGTTGAACCCAAGGTTCCCATAGCTTCTTCAAGTTCACTAATCCTATGGGTTCGATTATCATGAGTAGCACCAGTTTCTAAAACGGCAATTCTCTCATTAATTCCACCTAGAGATTTATCAAGTTTATCAGTGCTATTAAGTAATATTCCCAATTTAGTCTCAATACTTGGAAGATCTTTCTCTATGACCTCCAATTTTTTCATGACATCTTCAAGAGAGACTTCAATTTTAGCTTCATTAACAGGTGGTATTCCAACTAGACTCTCAATAATGCAACTAGCTTCTAAAGCAGGAGTGCCAAGGAAATTACCTCTCGCAAGAGTATCAAGAACATATCTATTTCAACTAGAGATACCAACATAAAAGTTCCTAATTAGTATAATAGTGGAGTGTTTCTTAATGCACCTATGATGAGCATCGCTAATTCTATACCAAGCATCTTTAAAACTCTCTCCCCCTTGTTGCTTAAACGAACGAACTTCAACTTTAGGATTACTCATTTTAAGTAATAGTAAATAAAGCAAACTAAATAAAGTAAATGCAAGTAACTAATTTTTTGTGTTTTTGATATAGAGAACAAGACAGTAAATAAAGTAAAACTAGCAACTAATTTTTTTGTATTTTTGTTATAAGAGCAAACAAAGCAGTAAATAAAGTAAAGTAAAGCAAGACAAAAACAAAGTAAAGAGATTGGATGTGGGAGACTCCCTTGCGAGCGTGTCTTGATCTCCCGGCAACAACGCCGGAAATTTTACTTGCTCGCGTGTAGTTGACACGTCCGTTGGGAACCCCAAGAGGAAGGTGTGATGCGCACAACAAGTAAGTTTCCCTCGGTAAGAAACCAAGGTTATCGAACCAGTAGGAGTCAAGGAACACGTGAAGGTTGTTGGTGGCGGAGTGTAGTGCGGCGCAACACCAGGGATTCCGGCACCAACGTGGAACCTGCACAACACAATCAAAGTACTTTGCCCCAACGTAACAGTGAGGTTGTCAATCTCATCGGCTTGTTGTAAACAAAGGATTAGATGTATAGTGTGGATGATGATGATTGTTTGTGAAAAACAGTAAAGAACAATTGCAGTAGATTGTATTTCAGATGTAAAGAATTGGACCGGGGTCCATAGTTCACTAGTGGTGTCTCTCCCTTAAGATAAACAGATGTTGGGTGAACAAATTACAGTTGGGTAATTGACAAATAAAGAAGGCATAACAATGCACATACATATATCATGATGAGTACTATGAGATTTAATCAGGGCATTACGACAAAGTACATAGACCGCTATCCAACATGCATCTATGCCTAAAAAGTCCACCTTCGAGGTTATCATCCGAACTCCTTCCAGTATTAAGTTGCAAACAACGGACAATTGCATTAAGTATGGTGCGTAATGTAATCAACATAAATATCCTTAGACAAAGCATCGATGTTTTATCCCTAGTGGCAACAACACATCCACAACCTTAGAACTTTCGCTCGTCCCGGATTTAATGGAGGCATGAACCCACTATCGAGCATAAATACTCCCTCTTGGAGTCACAAGTATCAACTTGGCCGCAGCCTCTACTAGCAACGGAGAGCATGCAAGAACATAAACAACATATATGATAGATTGATAATCAACTTGACATAGTATTCAATATTCATCGGATCCCAACAAACACAACATGTAGCATTACAAATAGATGATCTTGATCATGATAGGAAGCTCACAAGATCTAACATGATAGCACAATGAGGAGAAGACAACCATCTAGCTACTGCTATGGACCCATAGTTCAGGGGTGGACTACTCACACATCGATCCGGAGGCGATCATGGCGATGAAGAGACCTCCGGGAGATGATTCCCCTCTCCGGCAGGGTGCCGGAGGCGATCTCCTGAATCCCCCGAGATGGGATTGGCGGCGGCGTCTCTGGAAGGTTTTCCGTATCGTGGCTCTCGGTGTCGAAGATTTAGGTCAGGGAGGCTTATATAGGCGAAGAGTCGGAGTCGGAAGGGCCACGGGGCCCCCTCACAGTAGGGGGGCGCGCCCCCCTGGCCGCGCCGCCATGTTGTGTGGAGGCCCTGGGCCTCCCCTCTGGTCCCTCTTCGGTGTTCTGGAAGCTTCGTGGAAATATAAGATCGTGGGCCTTGATTTCGTCCAATTCCGAGAATATTTCCTTACTAGGATTTCTGAAACCAAAAACAGCAGAAAACAGGAACCGGCACTTCGGCATCTCGTTAATAGGTTAGTTCCGGAAAATGCATATAAATGATGTAAAGTGTGTATAAAACATATGTGTATCATCATAAAAGTAGCATGGAACATAAGAAATTATAGATACGTTGGAGACGTATCAAGGCTCAAGCTGCTCAATTTGCTCAAGAACACCTCTCCTAGCTGAGCCACTACAATCACTTGATCTCCTCCCTCAACCACTCAAAACTCTTGATCTTTGGAGAATCGAAGGAGGAGACCCCGATCTACATCTTCATGCTGGCGTGCACTCATAGTACGCAGAAATGCTGTTGGGAAACCCCAGGAGGAATGTGTGAAGAGCACATCAGCAAGTTTTCCCTCGGTACGAAACCAAGGTTTAATCGACCAGTAGGAGAAATGCGTGACTTCTGAAGGTGTTGCTAGCTGACTAGTGGCAGGGTGCACTATCGACATCAGCAACAACGTGGAACCTGCACACAAGACAACCAAAATACTTTGCCTCAACTTACAGTGAGGTTGTCAATCTCACCGATTTGCTGAACACAAAGGATTAGACGTATCTAATGAAAGGAGATGTTTGTAGAAAGTAAACAGAACATGATTGCAGTTAAATTTATCAGTAAAGGAATTACGACCGGGGTCCACAGTTCACTAGAGGTGTCTCTCCATAAAGAAATAGCACGTTGGGTGAACAAATTACAGTTGGGCAATTGACAGAATATCGATCGATACATGACAAGATGATTACTATAATAATTTGGTATTGGGCATTACAACATAATACATAGACCATAATCCAACTGCGTATATGACTAATAATCCACTTTCAGGTTAGCGTCTGCACCCCTTCCAGTATAAAGTTGCAAGCAACAGACTATCCCATTAAGCAGTATGTGTAAAGTAAACAATAGAGTTGCCCTCGGATAAAACATTGTTGGGTTATCCCTAGTAGCAACAACACATCTACAGCCTTAGAAGTTATAAAGTCACTCTCCCAGATTACTAGAGGCATGAACCTACTATCGAGCATAAATACCCCCTCTTGGAGTCGCAAGTGTCCACTTGGCTAGAGTTTCTACTAGCAACGGAGAGCATGCAAGATCACAAATAACATATGACATGAATATATAATCAATATTAACATAGTACACAATATTCATCGGATCCCAGCAAACCAAACATAGAGGATTACATAAGGATGATCTTGATCATGTAGGGTAGCTCACAAGATCGATACATGAAGCACATGGTGGAGAAGACAACCATCTAGCTACTGCTATGGACCCATAGTCCAGGGATGAACTACTCACGCATCACTTCGGAGTCAGGCATGGCGATGTAGATGCCTCCGGCGATGATTTCCCCATCCGGCAGGGTGCCAGGAAGAGCTTCAGAACCCCCGAGATGGTTTCGGCGATGGCAGCCGCGATGAAACTTTTCGTGGATGGAGGCTCGGGTATCCAAGGTTTTCCAGAGAAGATGTATAAATAGGCGGAGGATTGAGGTCGGTTGGGCGCCTGGGGGGACCACACCATGCCTTGGTGCGGGCCAGGCCCAGACCGCGCCATGGGCAGGTGTGGCTACCCTGTGGCGCCTCTTCGTCCCCCCCTCCGGACTTCGTCTTCGTTTCGGTAAAATATTGACTTCGGCTTTTGTTTCATCCAATTCCAAGAATATTTCATGTACAACTTTTCTGAAATACAAAAATAGCAGAAAACAGAGAACTGGCATTGTGATATCTTGTTAATAGGTTAGTGCTGGAAATCATGTAATAGTGCAATGAAGTGTAAACAAAACACATATGAATTGATGTAAAACAAGCATGGAGCATCAAAAATTATAGATACGTTTGAGACGTATCACTTCACCAAAGCGATTTGATTTCCCCCCTCATTCACTTGAGGGCCCCTTTGCTAGTGTTTTCTTTGGAAACCCTAGTTTTTGTTTACTTCATTGATAACTTGTTGTTGTGTTGTAACTGTGTTAGGAGCCTCCAATTCCGTTGTGGATGTGTGTCCCAAGAACCTTGTAAATGCCCGATTTCGGCCTCGAGGAAATCCCTTAGTGGACAAGTGAGCTAGGCCTTCGTGGTGTTGCTCACCGAAGAATAGGCCGGGTGAGGCCTTTGTGGCATTGCCTACGTGGTAACCACACCCCTCCAATGTTGACGTAGTTCCCCTCAAAAGGAAAGAACTACGTGAATTATCCCTTGTGTCTCTGTGTGCTCCACTCTCGGTTATCTCTATCCTTTATTGCATTGTTATATCTTTCTTAGTTGTGTATCTTGTCATCTAGGTAAATTCACACAGTTGCATATCTAGAGAATTTACCTTTGTGTCAAGCCTAAATTAAAAAAGAACTAAAAATTTGGTAGCACCTATTTACCCCCCCCCCCCATGGTGCGGCATACGATCCTTTCACCTTGTCTTTGAGCCCCATCTCACAAGACAAAATCATTCCAACAACCTATGTTGGCTTGAGTTTCTTGTAGTTTGGTGATACGTCTCCGACGTATCGATAATTTCTTATGTTCTATGCCATATTATTGATGATACCTACATGTTTTATGCACACTTTATGTCATATTCGTGCATTTTCTGGAACTAACCTATTAACAAGATGCCGAAGTGCCGATTGCTTGTTTTCGCTGTTTTTGGTTTCAGAAATCCTAGTAAGGAAATATTCTCGGAATTGGACGAAATCAAAGCCGGGGCCTATTTTTCCACGAAGCTTCCGGAAGTCCGAAGACGAGACGAAGAGGGGCCACGGGGTGGCCAAACCCTAGGGCGGCGCGGCCCCACCCCCGGCCGCGCCGGCCTATGGTGTGGGCCCCCGTGCCGCCTCTTGACTTGCCCTTCCGCCTACTTAAAGCCTCCGTTACGAAACCCCCGGCATCGAGAGCCACGATACGGAAAACCTTGCGAGACGCCGCCGCCGCCGATCCCATCTCGGGGGATCCAGGAGATCGCCTCCGGCACCTCGCCGGAGAGGGGAATCATCTCCCGGAGGACTCTACACCGCCATGGTCGCCTCCGGAGTGATGAGTGAGTAGTTCACCCCTGGACTATGGGTCCATAGCAGTAGCTAGATGGTTGTCTTCTCCTCATTGTGCTTCATTGTTGGATCTTGTGAGCTGCCTAACATGATCAAGATCATCTATCCGTAATTCTATATGTTGTGTTTGTCGGGATCCGATGGATAGAGAATACCATGTCATGTTAATTATCAAGTTATTATACATGTGTTGTTTATGATCTTGCATGCTCTCCGTTTCTAGTAGAGGCTCGGCCAAGTTTTTACTTTTAACTCCAAGAGGGAGTATTTATGCTCGATAGTGGGTTCATGCCCGCATTGACACTTGGGACAAGTGATGGAAAGTTCTAAGGTTGTGTTGTGCTGTTGCCACTAGGGATAAAACATTGGCGCTATGTCCGAGGATGTAGTTGTTGATTACATTACGCACCATACTTAATGCAATTGTCCGTTGTTAGCAACTTAATACTGGAGGGGTTCGGATGATAACCTCGAAGGTGGACTTTTTAGGCATAGATGCGATTGGATGGCGGTCTATGTACTTTGTCGTAATGCCCAATTAAATCTCACTATACTTATCATGTCATGTATGTGCATTGTTATGCCCTCTCTATTTGTCAATTGCCCGACTGTAATTTGTTCACCCAACATGCTTTTATCTTATGGGAGAGACACCTCTAGTGAACTGTGGACCCCGGTCCATTCTTTAATACTGAAATACAAATCTGCTGCAATACTTGTTTTTACTATTTTCTCTCGCAAACAATCATCTTCCACACAATACGGTTAATCCTTTGTTACAGACAAGCCGGTGAGATTGACAACCTCACTGTTTCGTTGGGGCAAAGTACTTTGGTTGTGTTGTGCAGGTTCCACGTTGGCGCCGGAATCCCTGGTGTTGCGCCGCACTACATCCCGCCGCCATCAACCTTCAACGTGCTTCTTGGCTCCTCCTGGTTCGATAAACCTTGGTTTCTTTCTCGAGGGAAAACTTGCTGCTGTGCGCATCATACCTTCCTCTTGGGGTTGCCCAACGAACGTGTGAAATACACGCCATCAAGCATATTTTCTGGCGCCGTTGCCGGGGAACGAAGAAAAGCTACACCCCAAAGATTTCTAACTCCCACATCAACTACGCCCCAACATATTTTCTGGCGCCGTTGCCGGGGAGATCAAGACACGCTGCAAGGGGAGTCTCCACTTCTCAATCTCTTTATTTTGTTTTTGTCTTGCTTTATTTTATTTACTACTTTGTTTGCTGCATTATATCAAAACACAAAAAAATTAGTTGCTAGTTTTACTTTATTTACTGTCTTGTTTGCTATATCAAAAACACAAAAAAAATTAGTTTACTTGCATTTACTTTATCTAGTTTGCTTTATTTACTATTGCTAAAATGGCTACCCCTGAAAATACTAAGTTGTGTGACTTCACTAGCACAAATAATAATGATTTCCTATGCACACCTATTGCTCCACCTGCTACTACAGCAGAATTCTTTGAAATTAAACCTGCTTTACTTAATCTTGTCATGAGAGAGCAATTTTCTCGGTGTTAGTTCGATGATGCTTGCTTGCCCATCTCAATAATTTTGTTGAACTATGTGAAATGCAAAAGTATAAAGATGTAGATGGTGACATTATAAAATTAAAATTGTTCCCTTTCTCATTAAGAGGAAGAGCTAAAGATTGGTTGCTATCTCTCGCCTAAGAATAGTATTGATTCCTGGACTAAATGCAAGGATGCTTTTATTGGTAGATATTATCCCCCAGCTAAAATTATATCTTTGAGGAGTAGCATAATGAATTTTAAACAATTAGATAATGAACATGTTGCTCAAGCTTGGGAAAGAATGAAATCTCTGGTTAAAAATTGTCCAACCCATGGACTGACTACTTGGATGATCATCCAAACCTTCTATGCGGGACTAAATTTTTCTTCGCGGAATTTATTGGATTCAGCTGCTGGAGGTACCTTTATGTCCATCACTCTTGGTGAAGCAACAAAGCTTCTTGATAATATGATGATTAATTACTCTGAATGGCATACGGAAAGAGCTCCACAAGGTAAGAAGGTAAATTCTGTTGAAGAATCCTCTTCCTTGAATGATAAGGTTGATGCTATTATGTCTATGCTTGCGAATGATAGGACTAATGTTGATCCCAATAATGTTCCATTAGCTTCATTGGTTGCACAAGAAGAACATGTTGATGTAAACTTCATTAAAAATAATAATTTCAACAACAATGCTTATCGGAACAATTCTAGTAATAATTATAGGCCATATCCTTATAATAATGGTAACGGTTATGCTAATTCTTATGGGAATTCTTACAACAATAATAGGAATACACCCCCTGGACTTGAGGCCATGCTTAAAGAATTTATTAGTACACAAACTGCCTTTAACAAATTTGTTGAGGAAAAGCTCAATAAAATTGATATTCTTGTTTCTAGAGTTGATAGTCTTGCCTCTGATGTTGATCTTTTGAAATCGAAAGTTATGCCTAATAGGGATATTGAAAATAAAATTGTTACTACAGAAAATGCCATCCAAGTTAGAATTAATGAGAATATAAGATTAATGGCTGAACTGCGTGCTAGGTGGGATAGAGAAGAAAAGGAAAAACTAGCTAAAAAGGAAAATGTAGCTAATGTTTGGACGATTACCACCACTAGCAATGCTAATGATTCATATGTTGCTGCACCTCCTACTATCCATGATAAAATAATTGGTGTTAGCAAAGCTTCTACTCCTAGTGCAAAGCGCGCAAAATTACCTGAAACTGCTAAAACTGCTGAAACTGCTTGTGATAAAACTGCTGAAATTTTTTCCAACCTTGGGGATGATAATCCCATTGCTTTAGATTGTAATGATTTAGATTTTGATGATTGCCACATCTCTGAAGTTATAAAGTTCTTACAAAAACTTGCTAAGAGTCCAAATGCTAGCGCTATAAATTTGGCTTTCACAAAACATATTACAAATGCTCTCATAAAAGCTAGAGAAGAGAAACTAAAACTTGAAACTTCTATTCCTAGAAAGCTAGAGGATGGTTGGGAGCCCATCATTAAAATGAGAGTCAAAGATTTTGATTGTAATGCTTTATGTGATCTTGGTGCAAGTATTTCCGTTATGCCTAAAAAAGTCTATGATATGCTTGACTTGCCACCATTAAAGAATTGTTATTTGGATGTTAATCTCGCTGATAATGCTAAAAAGAAACCTTTGGGGAAAGTTGATAATGTTCATATTATGGTTAACAATAACCTTGTCCCCGTTGATTTTGTTGTCTTGGATATTGAATGCAATGCATCTTGCCCCATTATATTGGGAAGACCTTTTCTTCGAACCGTTGGTGCTACTATTGATATGAAGGAAGGTAATATTAAATATCAATTTCCTCTCAAGAAAGGTATGGAACACTTCCCTAGAAAGAGAATGAAGGTACCTTATGATTCTATTATTAGAACAAATTATGATGTTGATGCTTCATCTCTTGATGTTACTTGAGTTACACTTTTCGCGCCTAGCCGAAAGGCGTTAAAGAAAAGCGCTTATGGGAGACAACCCATGTTTTTACTCCAGTATTTTTGTTTTATATTTGTGTCTTGGAAGTTGTTTACTACTGTAGCAACCTCTCCTTATCTTAGTTTTATGTTTTATTGTGCCAAGTAAAGTCTTTGATAGAAAAGTAAGTACTAGATTTGGATTACTGCGCAGTTTCAGAATTCTTTGTTGTCACGAATCTGGGTCTATCTCCCTGTAGGTAGCTCAGAAAATTACGCCAATTTACGAGCATGATCCTCAGATATGTACGCAACTTTCATTCAATTTGAGCATTTTCGTTTGAGCAAGTCTGGTGGCCTAATAAAATCCATCTTTACGGATCTGTTCTGTTTTGACAGATTCTGTCTTTTATTTCGCATTGCCTCTTTTGCTATGTTGGATGAATTTCTTTGATCCATTAATGTCCAGTAGCTTTATGCAATGTCCAGAAGTGTTAAGAATGATTGTGTCACCTCTGAACATGTGAATTTTTATTATGCACTAACCCTCTAATGAGTTGTTTCGAGTTTGGTGTGGAGGAAGTTTTCAAGGATCAAGAGAGGAGTATGATGCAATATGATTAAGGAGAGTGAAAGCTCTAAGCTTGGGGATGCCCCGGTGGTTCACCCCTGCATATATTAAGAAGACTCAAGCGTCTAAGCTTGGGGATGCCCAAGGCATCCCCTTCTTCATCGACAACATTATCGGGTTCCTCCCCGAAACTATATTTTTATTCGGCCACATCTTATGTACTTTACTTGGAGCGTCGGTTTGTTTTTGTTTTTTGTTTTGTTTGAATAAAATGGATCCTAGCATTCACTTTATGGGAGAGAGACACGCTCCGTCTGTTGCATATGGACAAATATGTCCTTAGGCTCTACTCATAGTATTCATGGCGAAGTTTCATCTTCGTTAAATTGTTATATGGTTGGAATTGGAAAATGATACATGTAGTAACTCTAAAATGTCTTGGATAATTTGATACTTGGCAATTGTTGTGCTCATGTTTAAGCTCTTGCATCATATACTTTGCACCCATTAATGAAGAAATACTTAGAGCTTGCTAATTTGGTTTGCATATTTGGTTTCTCTAGAGTCTAGATAACATCTAGTATTGAGTTTTGAACAACAAGGAAGACGGTATGGAGTCTTATAATGTTTACCATATGTCTTTTATGTGAGTTTTGCTGTACCGTTCATCCTTGTGTTTGTTTCAAATAACCTTGCTAGCCTAAACCTTGTATCGAGAGGGAATACTTCTCATGCATCCAAAATACTTGAGCCAACCACTATGCCATTTGTGTCCACCATACCTACCTACTACATGGTATTTACCCGCCATTCCAAAGTAAATTGCTTGAGTGCTACCTTTAAAATTCCATCATTCACCTTTGCAATATATAGCTCATGGGACAAATAGCTTAAAAACTATTGTAGTATTGAATATGTACTTATGCACTTTATCTCTTATTAAATTGCTTGTTGAGCGATAACCATGTTTCTGGGGACGCCATCAACTATTCTTTGTTGGATATCATGTGAGTTGCTATGCATGTCCGTCTTGTCTGAAGCAAGAGAGATCTACCACCTTCATGGTTGGAGCATGCATGATGTTAGAGAAGAACTTTGGGCCGCTAACTAAAGCCATGATTCATGGTGGAAGTTTCAGTCTTGGACATATATCCTCAATCTCATATGAGAATAATAATTGTTGCCACATGCTTATGCATTAAAGAGGAGTCCATTATCCGTTGTCCATGTTGTCCCGTATGGATGTCTAAGTTGAGAATAATCAAAAGCGAGAAATCCAAAATGCGAGCTTTCTCCTTAGACCTTTGTACGAGCGGCATGGAGGTACCCCATTGTGACACTTGGTCAAAACATGTGCATTGCAAAGATCCGGTAGTCCAAGTTAATTAGGACAAGGTGCGGGCACTATTAGTATACTATGCATGAGACTTGCAACTTGTAAGATATAATGTACATAACTCATATGCTTTATTACTACCGTTGACAAAATTGTTTCATGTTTTCAAAATAAAAGCTCTAGCACAAATATAGCAATCGATGCTTTCCTCTTTGAAGGACCATTCTCTTTACTTTTATGTTGAGTCAGTTCACCTATTTCTCTCCACCTCAAGAAGCAAACACTTGTGTGAACCGTGCATTGATTCCTACATACTTGCATATTGTACTTGTTATATTACTCTATGTTGACTATTATCCATGAGATATACATGTTACAAGTTGAAAGCAACCGCTGAAACTTAATCTTCCTTTGTGTTGCTTCAATACCTTTACTTTGATTTATTGCTTTATGAGTTAACTCTTATGCAAGACTTATTGATGCTTGTCTTGAAGTACTATTCATGAAAAGTCTTTGCTTTATGATTTACTTGTTTACTCATGTCATCACCATTGTTTTGATCGCTGCATCCACTACATATGTTTACAAATAGTATGATCAAGGTTATGATGGCATATCACTTCAGAAATTATCTTTGTTATCGTTTTACCTGCTCGGGACGAGCAGTAACTAAGCTTGGGGATGCTTGATACGTCTCCGACGTATCGATAATTTCTTATGTTCTATGCCATATTATTGATGATACCTACATGTTTTATGCACACTTTATGTCATATTCGTGCATTTTACGGAACTAACCTATTAACAAGATGCCGAAGTGCCGCTTGTCTGTTTTCTCGCTGTTTTTGGTTTCGGAAATCCTAGTAAGGAAATATTCTCGGAATTGGACGAAATCAAAGCCCAGGGGCCTATTTTTCCACGAAGCTTCCGGAAGTCCGAAGACGAGACGAAGAGGGGCCACGGGGTGGCCAAACCCTAGGGCGGCGCGGCCCCACCCCCGGCCGCGCCGGCCTATGGTGTGGGCCCCCGTGCCGCCTCTTGACTTGCCCTTCCGCCTACTTAAAGCCTCCGTGACGAAACCCCCGCATGCGAGAGCCACGATACGGAAAACCTTACTGAGACGCCGCCGCCGCCGATCCCATCTCGGGGGATCCAGGAGATCGCCTCCGGCACCCTGCCGGAGAGGGGAATCATCTCCCGGAGGACTCTACACCGCCATGGTCGCCTCCGGAGTGATGAGTGAGTAGTTCACCCCTGGACTATGGGTCCATAGCAGTAGCTAGATGGTTGTCTTCTCCTCATTGTGCTTCATTGTTGGATCTTGTGAGCTGCCTAACATGATCAAGATCATCTATCTGTAATTCTATATGTTGTGTTTGTCGGGATCCGATGGATAGAGAGTACCATGTCATGTTAATTATCAAGTTATTATACATGTGTTGTTTATGATCTTGCATGCTCTCCGTTTCTAGTAGAGGCTCTGCCAAGTTTTTACTTTTAACTCCAAGAGGGAGTATTTATGCTCGATAGTGGGTTCATGCCTGCATTGACACCTGGGACGATGACGAGAAAGTTCTAAGGTTGTGTTGTCTTGTTGCCACTAGGGATAAAACATTGGCGCTATGTCCGAGGATGTAGTTGTTGATTACATTACGCACCATACTTAATGCAATTGTCCGTTGTTAGCAACTTAATACTCGGAGGGGTTCGGATGATAACCTGAATGTGGACTTTTTAGGCATAGATGCGGTTGGATGGCGGTCTATGTACTTTGTCGTAATGCCCAATTAAATCTCACTATACTTATCATGTCATGTATGTGCATTGTTATGCCCTCTCTATTTGTCAATTGCCCGACTGTAATTTGTTCACCCAACATGCTTTTATCTTATGGGAGAGACACCTCTAGTGAACTGTGGACCCCGGTCCATTCTTTAATACTGAAATACAAATCTGCAGCAATACTTGTTTTTACTATTTTCTCTGCAAACAATCATCTTCCACACAATACGGTTAATCCTTTGTTACAGCAAGCCGGTGAGATTGACAACCTCACTGTTTCGTTGGGGCAAAGTACTTTGGTTGTGTTGTGCAGGTTCCACGTTGGCGCCGGAATCCCTGGTGTTGCGCCGCACTACATCCGCCGCCATCAACCTTCAACGTGCTTCTTGGCTCCTCCTGGTTCGATAAACCTTGGTTTCTTTCTGAGGGAAAACTTGCTGCTGTGCGCATCATACCTTCCTCTTGGGGTTGCCCAACGAACGTGTGAAATACACGCCATCATTTGGCATCATTTGAAGGTGCGTGCAAAAAAATGGCGTACATGGATTGAGATCCCTAAGTAAGCCTTGAGTACATCTCTTGATCACACCTTCACCGTTGGAGTTAAGTCTGATGTTATATGCTCATCATAGATACAACCCCTCCGCGACAGATGTCACAAAAAAAATGAGAATTCACTAACATCCACTATGCAACTTGTCACCCTGGTGAATCTATGACGAAGATTGTGATGATGCCTACGCCACAAGAAAACATCATTAGCAGGAAACTTATGAAATTTTTGGTTCTTATATGAAAAATACATCTCATCATTGAATATAAAATCTGATGTGGACATGGTTTATGGCTCATAGGTTGGATACACCTATTATGAAAAATGCATTTTAGATCCTTTTCAAAATATCTAAAAATTCCCCCAAAAAATCTTAGGTGTAAATCAGGACATTCTATCTTCGCTCACAAGTCTAGTTTCGCCTCAAGGGCCGATCATTTAGGCTCTCCAATGCGTATGAACATCACTCCCAACTAGATATGTATGATTTCCGTTGTGGTCCTTTTCCGCCGGTTGCGTCAAATTTTGTGGATGAAGTTGTGGCAGTTGTTGTGGAGCTTTGACTAAATGAAGGGGTATTTATGTGCTAAAAATAAATACATTGAAGAAAAATAAGTACATTTATAATGAAGGAAACTTTTCGCCTTGTTTCACAATCTTAGTTTTAAGGATTTTTTTGTGTGAAGTGTAAAAAGACAAAAAAAAGTCTTCTGAAAAGCTATTTTGGAGCACCCAAAATTATCCTTTTTTAAGAGGGCCTTAATTTTTTTTTTTGAACCTTGTGCGTCAACATAGAATGTGTTGATGTACATATGGATTGTTTTTCCAAAAAGTTTAGATAATTTTTGAATATTACTTTAGGCACTGGGTGTATCTACACCTAAGAGCCAAAGTGGATTTCCGATCTATTATTGACTACTAGTCTATATATAATTGCCATAATAATGTTGTCTTTACAAAAATATTTACATTTTACTTTTTTTCTGGTTATTCACATGACTGTCCACTAGATAGTGGGCTTGGCTTCTATCTATCTCGGGGAAGGAGCCAGCCCTATTCTTATTACCGGTTCTTCCTCCCGAATTGAGACCCATTGTTTATAGGTCTGGAGATAAAGTAGTAACTTCGGATATTAATGAACTTTATAAGAGAGTTATCCACCGGAACAACAACCTTGCCTATCTATTAAAAAGAAGTGAACTAGCGCCAACAGATTTAGTAATGTGCTAGAAAAAATTAGTACACGAATCCGTGGATACACTTCTTGATAGTGGGTCCTGCGGGCAGCCAATGAGGGATAGTCACAATAAAGTATACGAAGGTTTCGCGATACTCTGCTTGGGAAACGGGTCGATCGTTCTCATATACTATCTCCGCCCTAAAATTTTAGTTGTATATACATCTTTTTCTATAAATAGGGCTTTATTACTTAATAGGTTCAAGCATTAATTAAACCTTACCTCTGCATTGCTTTGATGCACGCAGCCGAACTACGCCCAAGGTACATACATAAAAAAGGCAAAAATATGTATCATTGACGAGAAATTTTAAAGCGCCTAAGGTGACGATGGGCCTAGTGTAATATCCCAGGTAATGGGGTTACAGAAATAGAGGAAACAGATGTGTGCATTGCATTCATGCATAGAAAATCTGGGGAATTTTCGCGCTTTAAAGTAAAACAGATACACGATAGCTGAAGTTTCACTTGACCTTGGTGGAATTGAAGTAGCTCATCAAGCTGGGGAATTTTCGCGTTTAAAGTAAACAAGCCACAGTAAACCTGTTTCACTTGACCTTGGTGGAATTGAAGTAGCTCATCAAGTCAAGTGCTATAAACCCTATCAGGATTCTACAAAACTTGTTTTGTAGAGATGATTTG
>NC_061514.1:336583262-336600853 GCF_022539505.1 Lolium rigidum
AGACTTGCATACTACACCATGCAGTGGTATGCCGGGTCACCACACCTAGCTAAAGATTATTGCCAACCATGTTGGGTAAAAGATCCATCGCCACATCCCCAACCGTATTGAGACCTCCGTAAGCAGGTCACGATGCTCCACATGTTGTAGGGACGATCACAAATGAAGCGTAGAGGTACACAAGTAGATAACATGCATAAGAGAAGAGTTTTATTGTTAAAACATTGTCATTTATATATAGCCATAGCAATCAAATAATAACAAGCGCTTCCACCCTAAGAAGAATTCTACCATGTAGCCAATTTCCAAAATATTAGCAATATTTCGATGCAGGGACAAGTTCGAAGCTACTTGGATGATTGGCCATATAGAACGGGCTAACTTGCAATGAAAGTGTTTGATTGTCTCATTTTGATGAAAAATTCACGCTTTGTGCTTTCATGCCAATTGCGCCTAACAATATTGTCCTTGGTTAGGATAACTCTTCAGCGAAGATACCACAGAATTTTTTTAAAATTATAGGTATCTTCTTTCCAAATCATCCTACTATTATCGACTCGAATGTCAGGTAGAACTAAAGCTTTGTAGATGGAATTGACCGAGAAAATACCATTCTCGTGTAAGTTCGAACGAAATTCATCGGCCTTAGAGACAAATGAACTTGGGCCGGTAGCTGAAGTAAGGCATTCCAAGATGTCAGCCTGAGACCGAATAAATCTCTTCTGAACGTCACATTCGATGAAGATGACTCGAGGATCATGGAAAATGTATCATCTTTGTGATGAACAATACTATACAAAGCATGATATTTTACCTAGGTTAGTATTGCCTAACCACTTATCCCTCCATAAACGAATTTCCGAACCATCCATGATCGAAAGTGGAAGAAATGCTTCTTCATGGCCTTTAGGCCAGCAAAAAAATGTGAGTCCCAGGTTTTCAATATACTTGGAAAAGAGCATTTGAGCAACTATATTTTCTATTTAGGAGGGTTTGCCAAATGCCATCTACGGCAAGTAGCTTAAAAATCCATTTACTCAGCAAGTCATTATTTTTTACCTCGAGGTCTTGTACCTAGCCCGTTCTGGTCTTTGGGTCGGCAAACCACACTCCACCGAGCAGTTGATACTCGTTTTCTCACTGTCTTCTTGCCAAAAGAACTTTTATCAAGAATAATCCAATATTTTCAGACTCTCTTAAAAAGCTGAAAGAAGATCATATATAGTACCATACTAATACTTAGCACCAAACGTCTATAAAAAGTTGAGATATTTATTTTGGGACGGAGAGTACTCAAGTTTTGTCTTCACTCTTCACCGTGCAGATGTGCTGGCGTTTTTGGACTCCGATTTATATTCGATCGTATACTACACTACCTTTGTTTATGCTTGCAAGACCAATTCAAACTTGACAATAAAGATTACTGCAAGGGCCGATCATGTAGTATAGACCAGAGCATTCCACTTCTGACAAAAATAGCTGTATTTGTATTGTATTGTCGCCTCCTAACTAACCTCTTTATTTACAAATTTACAACACTACAGTCCCATCACCACGTGTGACGCCAACCAGCCAAAACAAGAGGGAAATCTGTCCATCGATCGATCCCCTCTTGTGAATTTCCTCGGAAAATGTTCGAGCCTTTGGAAGCCAGTAATGTGTTTGTTGCGCCCCGTATGCACGATCGATGATCAGTCGATCGATGTGTTTCTCCTCCAGCATCAACTCTTCGATCTGCCCCTCATCTCGATCAATGCGAGCTGTCGTCTTGATCGATCACGGCAGGTGGCGCAGCGATGAAGCGCGCACTGGGCGGCGAGGAGGTTGAGTTCAGTCCTCGAGCGCGGTGGCGGCGTTGTAGAGGTCGTACGGCGCCCAGAGGTGGTCGACGGCGCATGGCTTCTTGGAGTCGAGCCTGAGCCACGGCTTGCCCTTGCCGCTCCAGTGCAGCAGGCTGATGGGGCCCGGGTGGAGGCTCCGGCACCTGCCCTCGACGTTGTCCCCGCCGAGGCCGTGCTGGTTCCACCGGTGGTCCACGGGCATGATCTCGCCGGCGAGCACCAGCAGGTACGGCGGCAGGGAGCCGAGGCTGTAGATCCTCTTTTCTTGTTTCTGCACCGCCATCCACTCCTCCACCCGCTTCGAGTACCCTCCAGCGCGCCACCGCGCGACGTCCATGACCATGACGCCCGTGTTAAAGTAGCAGGGCCGGCGCCGCCGGTTCCGGAACGTGGCGCTCAGACTGGCGTCCGACCAGAAGGCCTCGGTGAAGTACTTGGTGAAGTTGGTGTGGCAGTACTCGGGCGCCGCCACGACGCTGCCGTCGCGGGCGAGGTCGACGGCCCAGAGCTTGCGGACGTCGTCGACGACGACGAGGTCGGAGTCGAGGTAGATGACGCGGGCGACGGCGCGCGGGAGCATGTCGGCGAGGTAGATGCGCGCGTAGTTGAGCGGCTGGTCCAGCGCGGTGCGCACGGAGCGCGAGATGCGCGCGCTGACGCGGGCCGGGTCGAAGCGGTGCACGCGGTAGTCCAGGTACGGGAACGTGCGCCGCACGGCGTCGGCGTCGCGGCGGTGGGCGGCCAGGAAGTGGAAGGTGATGTCTTCCGGGCACGCCGCGTGCCGCAGGATGGAGAAGACCGCCGCGATGGTGCCGCGCAGGTAGGTGGCGTCCAGCGTCATGGCGATGTGCACGCGGGAGGAGGAGGAGGGCGCGCAGGCGTCGCCGTTGCGGAACGCCGGCGCCTCCCTGAAGGCTCCCGGGCTGTACCGTGCGGTGGCCGCCGGCGGACGGATGACGCTCGCCTCCGTCGTCGTCTGAATGCTGGACGCCGCCGCCATGGCGTGGGTCGTGGTCAGCAGCAGCACGGCGGCCGGAAGCCATGCCCAGGAGGACCCCATCGCGCAGGCACGAGAGACCGGCCGGCAAGGGAGCTTCTCTTTGTCTTGTTGGCAATGGAAGCAAGCACGGTGGTCGGCCGGCGGCGACAGCTAGCGGCACTCTGGTCTTCGATTGATCACCCGCCCAATGGCGCATTCCAGTTGCGTATCGCAATATATATATGTGTGTCGTGGTCGATCGGTTTCGTGTTTCAACTCCAGGTACGCGGGAACATAACATATACACAGCTTGATTTCAATATTGTTTTGCGCATCTGACGATCGGCGTCGGTGCATGAGTGTGTCTCACGTTGTTTATTTGTGAAGAAGAAGAAGAAAATTATTAAACTGGGCGAATCTTCGAGGAAAGAAGTAGGTATGCTCACGTTTTGGCGTTGGCTAGTCCTGGTCTGGCCAGCTTGTGTTTTGCGCGTTGAGTCGAGGACGAGCGAGCGAGGGGCTCCACCAGCCACGCACGTTCTTCCTGGGCGGCCAGCGTGGCATGCATGCATGTGCGCTGCCTCTCTGGAGTCTTGCGGTCTGGTCGTCGCCGCACCGTACCAGTGGTTGTTGGTTGGGACCTTCTTCTCGCGGTCGATTGTTTTCTTGGGCTTATTGCAGATTTAGTGAAAACATAGTCTGAAATACTACTCCGTACCTCCCTTCTATCAAAACATGTCTAAGATTTATTAAAATTTAACTATATTAGTGTCTAGATATATCTAAATTTAGATAAATTTTCACATCATAAAATGGAGGGACTATATCTGTATTAATCGAATATGTGATAATGCATTGCAAAATTTGATCAACTATAAAGGAGAAAAAAATATCTTGTCGTCTCCCTCGAGTCAGTCGTGGCTTTTGAAGAAACCTGCCTATCTCCACTTTATATCGCCCTCTCCCCTCCTCCGACCGGCCTCACCATATGCCAGCGTGCATGCGTGCATGTGCGCTAGTTCTCTAATCGTCGCCGCACCGGTCATTGGTTTGGACCTTCTCGCGGTCCATTGATTTCTTCAGGCACATCGATGCTCAACCCAGCTAGCTGTTCACAAACATGTGCCCCAATTCCCCACCTCCCTTCTCTTGCACGTGAACAATAGTTTGAGAGTTCACCATCGTTGGCCAAGCCAATTCGATGCCCTCTCCGCTGGAATAGCTGGCCGAAGTTGGGATAGGTGAGGCCCTGAAATATATATGTGTTGTTTTAGGGTTTGTAGTTCATCCTATATGACGTATGGCGTCTATGCCAGGAGGGAGGCGCAGGATCCTTGCGACCAGGTCTAGCGGTGCCTCGCCGCTCTCCTCTGCCTCATAGCGCTCCAGTGGTTGGATCCGTATACGTGGCGGCGAGGAGAGGCGAGATCTCAAAAAATAAGCCTCATTCGGACACCAGGCTAGTTAAGGGGTATATTGGGAGGCCAAAGCTCTTCTTCTTGCCCTCCACGTTACGGGAAGAAGTTGGAGCCAAGGCTTGATCTGCTGCATGGAGCCGCAACTCTACGGGAAGGTGGGGCGTGTGCCCGCGGGCATGCTCTTGAAGCTGTGATTTGTGGAGCTCCCAAGTGAAGGCCGAGGCGCCGATGCTATTCCTGGCGAGGCCACTCCACACTTGAAAATGCCCGAGCTTCTTCTTACTCCAGGCGAGCATGACGATGTAGAGGATCTTCGGCCTCAGTGCGGGATTCGACGCCAACACCACCCCAAGTGGTTCCCTCCCCGGCGGTGATGCAGGCGCCGTGCTTTGAGGCCAGCGATTGCCGACAGTGAAGACAAGGGACCCGACCGTGTTTCCTAGGTTTACTCCAAGGTCCTGTTTGCAAAGTGGAGGGACTATATTGTAATTTCTTTTTATTCAGGATCTTTCCTGTAATTTGTGTACCCACCGTATAACTAGTGTGCTTCCAGGCCCTTTGAAATATTTCCCGTTCGAAAAAACATCTAGCTGTTCACAGCGCTTAGTATAAATCCAGCTCAAGGAACGTTGGTTGTATTTGCTGTCATCAAGAGACGTACATGCAGCTAAAAACCAATCGACCGAAAGGAGAGTAAATGCGTGACCCTGACTGCACACCAGTGTATCGCTCACAGCTGCAAATAACTAGACAACGATAGAACGATTGGCACGTACGGAACCGACAAACGCACGGTAATTACAAGACCGGTGGGAAGTAGTAGTAGATCCTATCATGTTCGTTTATCAGGGGATGGTGTACAGGATCATTGAATTGTCAATGTGAAACCGTAGAGTATACTTGTAGTTGTAGGTCACTCGGACACTCGAAACTTTGGATTAGGCTATAAAGGTTGGAAATTCAAGTTTGATCCCGGGCATATATGCTCCTGCTGCCAGAAAAAAACATATTAATTGTCAAGAAATATTCAGAACAGAAAATTCGCATGCATATCTCGATATATTCTATGTGTGCATGCTATATTTCATAGATAACCAAAACTTTTCGTTTCACGCGTAAAAATGATAAAAAAAAAATGTCTTTTGCAAAGTGTTTTTGGCACCAAATTTTGTCGTTTTACACATGATACGAGAATATTGGTTTCGTTAAACGACTTTGTTAGCACATAGAAAATTGAGATGTACGCTCGACATGTTTTGTGAGAATATTTTAATATTTTAAAATATATTCTAGTACTTATTTCAAAAACTTATTTTGGATACTTATGGTTTACGTATAGAAATCTGGGCTCACATGTCAGGCACTCTATTGAGGGCCCTAATACATGTATTTGCAATAGCTGCAACATGTTACCTTTAAAGTTGGGGTTCGATGCAAAAGAAGTTTTGATTATGTGGTTTGTGTAATTTATTGTACTAAACATTGGTGTTATGTGCCATTTCTTGTCCATGGTGTTGCTTCATGCGAGCGATCGTGGCTAGGTGGCGCAACAGGGGCGATTGCCCTATTGATCCACGATTCTCATGCCAAACATAAAGTTCATTGGGCTTTCTACAATGCATTGTCTCTTATCGCGCTATACTAAATAGTATTGTATGTTAAGGAACAATCAACCATTGTATAGTTTCTTACGGGTTTTTTCTAATCATATTTACATTTTATTATTTTAGGCTCAAGCATGAATGTGATTGTAGAAGCAATGTTTTTTTAACCTATGATAGGGTATAGGGATTGTATGTCAGCTAAGATATGTCATTAGTCTCTTTCTTTTTCAGTTACAGTGCCACAGCCGCACGTTGCTTATGATAGTGTGCTAAGAAACTTGCATTGTGAAAGATCATAGTGAAGGAGTAAGTAGACTAATCCACTCTAGACCATGCACTATCCCTTCTCCCTAGTTTATCATCGACTAGTGCTCTAATGTTCACTATTGTGCCTCTCCTCTATCTACCGCAATAGCTTATAGATAGCCCGATTAGCATGTATTCATTTCCCTCTCAGTTAAAATAAACCCAAGAGAAGAGACCTCCAAAGGATCCTTGGAGGGCTTGGAGCGAGGAGTCACATCCAAGAGGCCTCGAAAGGCTGGGAACAATGGGGAAGGAAGTGGAGTTTCCTGGCGGCATTTTATTCAGTGTTTATCTTGTCTCCCTTCCTAGCGTGAGGATTAATCCGTTTCCAACAATCAAGAGAACTAGACCTATTGAAAAAAAGTTGATGTGTCAACTTTATTTTCTGTTGTCACCAAAATGACAAAAAATGTGTATACAAAGATATATCGATAGTTTTCCATGTATTACAATTAACCATGCATTGTATCCATCTAATAATATATGAGACACAACATAAAGGTAGACACGCTTAACCAAATAAATCCACAATGATTCAAATGGTGTCAATCATTTTACTTGGTATAAGAGTTCAGATGCCTTGTTGAGTACAAAATTAGGCTGGCACGATTTAAATCATTTTACTCCTACTAGGTTTAGTCTTGAGTAAGACACACACGCGGGGAAATATTTAGTTGCTTAAAACAATTTCACTAAAGAGTCGTCTAACAACAATCTTAAATTCTGAAGTTTATAGAATACGAAATCGAATGCAGTATGAACTAAATATCTTTTGAGAAAAATTCAAAATCGGATCTAAATAAAATTATCTAAGATAGTGGATTGCCTCTCATCTGAAGCCACCAGCAAAACTATCGCAGACGATATGGTATAACCACCAACGCTAACTTGTAACACCGGAGATCCATTTCAGCCATCTACAATCTCCGTGGGATAAGGGCTGTTGTGGTAGAGTAGGTCCATTCTAGACAACACACACTCTTTTATGCTTAAGTAAGATACAAACAAAATCAACATGTGCATTCTAGACCCACTTATTGAGATATTCAAATGGTACAACTTAGAAAAGTGCGCTCTCTCGCATATACAAAGGTAATGTATGTTTATACCATGAATATTGTCATTAATTTTCTTTAGTTATGAAACAAACTAATGAGTGTTCAAATGTTCCCTATGGACTTACTTTCTACACCATTGACATTAGCTGGCAAGATAAAATCAATTTTTCCATATTGAGAAATAAAATTTTGCAATCTCGTTAAATTGAAAATGTAATTATTTACAAAACTAAAAATGTTATCTTAAATTATATATGGTAGTGCGATCCCCAACTGGCTTTTCTCTTGTTTGTGATGGTTATAGAGACTGATCAATCTAGAAATGTAGGAAAGAAAAGTGTTAATATTCTATGGCACTATAAATGCGCAAACAAACTCATTATAGAGAGATAATCATACAACACTAATCGAACAACGAGATCGGAAACATCTACTCATATAAATCTAATCCTATATAGCTCCAAACATGGATGAAAAAAAACTCATACAGGAAAATATTGTAGGATAACGTAGCATAGAAAACAAAAATTTTCCTACCGCGAACACGCAATCCAAGCCAAGATGCAATCTAGAAGACGGTAGCAACGAGGGGGTATCGAGTCTCACCCTTGAAGAGATTCCAAAGCCTACAAGATGAGGCTCTTGTTGCTGCGGTAGACGTTCACTTGCCGCTTGCAAAAGCGCGTAGAAGATCTTGATCACGATCGGTTCCGGCGCCACGAACGGGCAGCACCTCCGTACTCGGTCACACGTTCGGTTGTTGATGAAGACGACGTCCACCTCCCGTTCCAGCGGGCAGCGGAAGTAGTAGCTCCTCTTGAATCCGACAGCACGACGGCGTGGTGTCGGTGGCGGTGGAGAACTCCGGCGGAGCTTCGCTAAAGCACGCGTGAGCTATGGAGGAGAGGGGGCGGCTAGGGTTTGGGAGGGGGTGGCCGGCCACTCAAGGGGGGCGGCCAGGTTGTGGTCTTGGGGTGGCCGGCCCCCTCCCTTGGCCCCTCATTATATAGGTGGATCCCCAAGAGTTGGTCTCCAAGTCTTCGAATAAGACCCGAATCAAAACCTTCCAAAAGAGGGAAACCTAGCCAAGCTAGGACTCCCACCAAAGGTGGGAGTTCCACCTCCCATATGGGGGGTGGCCGGCCCCTAAGGGGAGTCCACTTGGGACTCCTCCCCCACTAGGGTTGGCCGGCCATGGAGGTGGAGTCCCATGTGGACTCCACCTTCCTTGGTGGTTTCTTCCGGACTTTTCTAGAACCTTCCATAGAACCTTCCGCGACATTTTAATTCACATAAAATGATATCCTATATATGAATCTTATTCTCCGGACCATTCCGGAACTCCTCGTGATGTCCGGGATCTCATCCGGGACTCCGAACAAATATTCGAACTCCATTCCATATTCAAATACTACCATTTCAACATCCAACTTTAAGTGTGTCACCCTACGGTTCGTGAACTATGCGGACATGGTTGAGTACTCACTCCGACCAATAACCAATAGCGGGATCCGGAGATCCATAATGGCTCCCACATATTCAACGATGACTTTAGTGATCGAATGAACCATTCACATACAATACCAATTCCTTTTGTCTCGCGATATTTTACTTGTCCGAGGTTTGATCTTCGGTATCACTCTATACCTTGTTCAACCTCGTCTTCTGACAAGTACTCTTTACTCGTACCGTGGTATGTGGTCTCTTATGAACTTATTCATATGCTTGCAAGACATTAGACGACATTCCACCGAGAGGGCCTAGAGTATATCTATCCGTCATCGGGATGGACAAATCCCACTATTGATCCATATGCCTCAACTCATACTTTCCGGATACTTAATCCCACCTTTATAACCACCTATTTACGCAGTGGCGTTTGGTGTAATCAAAGTACCTTTCCGGTATAAGTGATTTACATGATCTCATGGTCATAAGGACTAGGTAACTATGTATCGAAAGCTTATAGCAAATAACTTAATGACGAGATCTTATGCTACGCTTAATATGGGTGTATCCATTACATCATTCATACAATGATATAACCTTGTTATTAATAACATCCAATGTTTATGATTATGAAACTAATCATCCATTAATCAACAAGCTAGTTAAGAGGCATACTAGGGACTCTTTGTTGTTTACATATCACACATGTATCAATGTTTCGGTTAATACAATTATAGCATGGTATATAAACATTTATCATAAACATAAAGATATATAATAACCACTTTTATTATTGCCTCTTGGGCATATCTCCAACAGTCTCCCACTTGCACTAGAGTCAATAATCTAGATTACATTGTAAGGAACCTAACACCCATGGCATTCTGGTGTTGGTCATGCTTTGCTCTAGGGAGAGCTTTAGTCAACGGATCTGCTACATTCAGATCAGTGTGTACTTTGCAAATCTTTACTTCTCCATCTTCGATGTACTCGCGAATCGAGTGGTAACGCAGCTTGATATGCTTCGAGCCTCTTGTGTGACCTTGGTTCTTGTGCATTGGCGATGGCACCCATGTTGTCACGAGTATATGACTAGTGGGTCCAATGCACTAGGAACCACACCGAGCTCTACAATGAACCTCTTCATCCATACCGCTTCGATGAAGCCTCCGAAGCCGCTATGTACTCCGATTCCGTTGAAGACTTCGCCACCGTGCACTCGCTTCGAGCTTGCCCAGCCTTACTGCAGCACCATTCAATATAAACACGTACCCGGACCGTGACTTAGAGTCATCGGGATCGGTGTTCCAACTTGCATCGGTGTAACTTGTTACAACGAGCTCTTGGTCACCTCCATAACAAAGAAACATATCCTTAGTTCTTTTCAAGTACTTCAGGATATTCTTGACCGCTGTCCAGTGTTCCATTCCCGGATCACTTTGATATCTGCTAGTCAAACTAACAGCATGCGCTATATCCAGATCTTGTACATAGCATGGCATACATAATAGAGCCTACTGCCGAAGCATAGGGGATCCGATTCATCCTTTCTCTTTCTTCTGCCGTAGCTGGTCCTTGAGTCTTACTCAAGACCTTGCACGGTAACATAGGTAAAAACCCTTTCTTACTTTCGTCCATTCTAAACTTCTTTAGAATCTTGTCCAGGTATGTACTCTGTGATAGCCCTATTAGGCGTCTTGATCTATCTCTATAAATCTTGATGCCTAATATATATGATGCTTCACCAAGGTCTTTCATTGAAAAACTGTTATTCAAATAACCTTTTACATTGCTTAATAGTTCTATATCATTCCCGATCAATAATATGTCATCTACATATAATATCAGGAATGCTACAGAGCTCCCACTCACTTTCTTGTAAATACATGCCTCTCCATGACACTGTATAAACCCGAAGTCTTTGATTACCTTATCAAAGCGTCGGTTCCAACTTCTTGATGCTTGCTTCAGTCCATAGATTGAACGCTGAAGTTTGCATACTTTGTCGGCATTTTTAGGATCGACAAAACCTTTGGGTTGTACCATATACAACTCTTCCTCAATGTCTCCATTAAGGAACGCCGTTTTGACATCCATCCGCCAAATCTCATAATCGAAAAATGCAGCTATTGCTAACAAAATCCTCACAGATTTTAGCTTCGCTACGGGTGAGAAAGTCTCATCGTAGTCAACTCCTTGAATTTGTCGGAAACCCTTTGCGACAAGTCGAGCTTTATAGACAGTAATATTACCATCGGCATCTGTTTTTCTCTTGAAGATCCATTTATTCTCGACGGCCTTTCGGCTATCGGGTAAGTCTACCAAAGTCCATACTTTGTTATCATACATGGATCCCATTTCGGATTTCATGGCTTCTTGCCATTTGTTGGAATCTGGGCTCATCATCGCTTCTTCATACGTCGCAGGGTCCTCATCATTGTTATCCACAATCATGACATTTAGACAAGGATCATACCAATCGGGAGTGGCACGTTCCCTTGTCGATCTGCGAGGTTCAGTAGTTTCCTCGTTCGAAGTTTCATGATCATTATCATTAGCTTCCTCTGTTGCCGGTGTAGGCGGTACAGGTACAACTTCCGGTACTGCGTGATACGTCTCCGACGTATCGATAATTTCTTATGTTCTATGCCATATTATTGATGATACCTACATGTTTTATGCACACTTTATGTCATATTCGTGCATTTTCTGGAACTAACCTATTAACAAGATGCCGAAGTGCCGGTTCTCGTTTTCCGCTGTTTTTGGTTTCGAAATCCTAGTAACAAAATATTCTCGGAATTGGACGAAACGAAGACCCGGGTTCCTATTTTCACCGGAAGCATCCAGAACACCGGGAAGGACCGGAGGGGGGCACTCGGGCCCCCGGACCATAGGCCGGCGCGGCCCAGGCCCTGGCCGCGCCGCCATATGGTGTGGCCACCCCTTCGACCCTCCTGCGCCGCCTCTTCGCCTATATAAAGCCTCCGTCGAGAAAACCCTGGGGCGAAAAACCACGATACGGAAAACCTTCCAGAGCCGCCGCCATCGCGAAGCCAAGATCTGGGGGACAGGAGTCTCTGTTCCGGCACCCTGCCGGAGCGGGGAAGTGCCCCTGAAGGCTTCTCCATCGACACCGCTGCCATCTCCACCGCCATCTTCATCACCGCTGCTTGCTCCCATGAGGAGGGAGTAGTTCTCCATCGAGGCTCGGGGCTGTAGCGGTAGCTATGTGGTTCATCTCTCTCCTATGTACTTCAATACAATAATCTCATGAGCTGCTTTACATGATTGAGATTCATATGATGATGCTTGTAATATAGATGTCATTATGCTAGTCAAGTGAGTTTTACTTATGTGATCTCCAGGAGACTCCTTGTCCCACGTGTGTAAAGGTGACGAGTGTGTGCACCGTGTGGGTCTCTTAGGCTATATTTCACGGAATACTTATTCACTCGTTGAATGGCATAGTGAGGTGCTTATTTATATCTCTTTATGATTGCAATGTGTTTGTATCACAATTTATCTATGTGCTACTCTAGCAATGTTATTAAAGTAGTTTTATTCCTCCTGCACGTGTGCAAAGGTGACGAGTGTGTGCACCGTGTTAGTACTTGGTTTATGCTATGATCATGATCTCTTGTAGATTGCGAAGTTAACTATTGCTATGATAATATTGATGTGATCTATTCCTCCTACATATGCATGAAGGTGACGAGTGTGCATGCTATGCTAGTACTTGGTTTAGTCTTTTGATCTATCTTACACTAAAGGTTACTAAAATATGAGAATTATTGTGGAGCTTGTTAACTCCGGCATTGAGGGTTCGTGTAATCCTACGCAATGTGTTCATCATCCAGACAAAAGTGTAGAGTATGCATTTATCTATTCTGTTATGTGATCAATGTTGAGAGTGTCCACTAGTGAAAGTGTAATCCCTAGGCCTTGTTCCTAAATATCGCTATCGCTGCTTGTTTACTCGTTTTACTTGCGTTACTACTCGCTGCGTTACTACTCGCTTGTTTACTCGTCCCGGGCAAAGAACTTTTCTGGTGCCGTTGCTACTACTTATTTATACCACCTGTATTTCACTATCTCTTCGCCGAACTAGTGCACCTATTAGGTGTGTTGGGGACACAAGAGACTACTTGCTTTGTGGTTGCAGGGTTGCATGAGAGGGATATCTTTGACCCCTTCCTCCCTGAGATCGATAAACCTTGGGTGATCCACTTAAGGGAAACTTGCTGCTGTTCTACAAACCTCTGCTCTTGGAGGCCCAACACCTGTCTACAAGAATAGAAGCTCCCGTAGACATCAAGCACTTTTCCGGCGCCGTTGCCGGGGAGGAAAGGTAAAAAGGCACTCATACTCCGGTTCCGGGTAAACGAGTACTTTTCCGGCGCCATTGTGTGAGTGCTCGAAGCTATTTCCTTTAGATCCCGCAATTGCATCTTTTTGTTTCTTGTTTTTATTTTCACTAGTTAGGCATAATGGAAAACAACAAAAAATTTAGTGAGCTTTTTAATCTTTTTCCTGATTTAGAATTGTTTGGTGCAAACATTAAAAAACCAATGGAACCTTATTCGCATGCTAGTAGCGATGTTATTAGTATGAATGCAATTATCGCTAATGCTATGGAGAAGTCTAAGCTTGGGGAAGCTAGTTTTTGTGATCTTTTTAGCTTCCCATCTTCAGGTGAGAAAATTTGCTCGATAACACTTTATCTCCCATATGCGATAACTCTAATGACGCTTGTGATATTTTAAATGCACCTACTAAAAGTATCCCATATAAAATACCTATGAAAATTATTGAACGTGTTATGGATAACCGCTATGAAGGGGATGGAACTGTGCATCCTGGAGATCATTTACTGTTTTTGCATGAATTATGCGGGTTATTCAAGTGTGCGAGTATCTCTATGGATGAAGTGAAGAAGAAATTATTCTCTATGTCGTTGTCCGGTAAAGCGGCGCATTGGCATAAACTGCTAAAAGATGAGCATTCTCTTGATTGGAAGGATATTGTGCCTCTATTTTATTCTAAATTCTATCCTCCAAGTGAAATTCACAAAGACCGAAACCGAATATATAATTTCTGGCCTCATGATGGAGAGAGTATTGCCCAAGCATGGGAGAGATTGAAGTCTTTAATTCTCAAATGCCCCAATCATGAGCTTCCAGGTAATATCATCATTGATAATTTCTATGCAAGACTTTCTTTTCAAGATAAGACCTTGCTTGGATGCTACTTGTTCCGGATCATTCACGCGCAACAAAGAAGAGTTTAAAAGGGACCTTCTTGATCGGATTAAGGAGAACGCCGAAGATTGGGAGAACGACAAAGGTAAAGAGTCGGTATAAATTATGATTATGAATGCATTGAAACTTTTATGGATACCGATAAATTTCGAAATATTAGTGCTACTTATGGTCTTGACTCTCAAGTTGCTGCAAATCTTTATAAAGCCTTTGCTTCTCATTTTGAATTGCCTAAAAAGAATTTTGATAAGTATCATGAACCTTTTAAAGAGGCTTGCATGAAGAATGAAATTGTTGTTAATTATTGTAATGAGCATGCTCAAACTCCTAAGAATGTTATTTCCTATAAGCATGTTAATTTTTGTGGAATACATAGACCTTGTGGAATTAATCAAATCAAAGATGAATATTGTATCCATCATGCTAATGAAAAAACTAGAAAGTGGTTTAGAGCTCTAGATGATCTTGGTAAAGAAGTTTGTTCCCTCTATCCTTTTATTTGTGAAGTTTGCCATGAAGTGGGTCATTTTAATTTTCAATGCTCCTCCAATGATAATTTGAACCCAATGAGTGCTGCAAATTTGTATTGTGATGATGAAATTACTCCTAATCAGCATGATGAACTTACTTTATTTTTGGGGTGTGAAGAACTGTCGAGAAAAATCTCTTTGTTACATATGAGTGATCTTGATATGGATGATGTCCTTCATGGGTGTTTTTCTTATTGCATTGATAATAGCCATACAAATACTTACATACAAAATATTTTAGAAGATGACACCTTGCCAAAATATGATAGGACCGCTGTGTGTTTTTAACTAATTAATGAAAAGGAGGGATCCTCCCAAGTTTCTTCTATTGTTTCTGAAAGTAAATCAGGTTATGCGGACAAGCCACCCTTCAAACCTCTTCCTCCTAAAGAAGGGAACGAGGAGAAGGAAGAGAAGAAGAAGAAGGGAACGAAGAAAAAGAAGAAGAAGGAGAATAAAAAGAAAGAGGTAACGGCGTATCCCCGCGTGAATGAGATAACGCTAGGTAACCGTAAGTATGTTGCTCCTAATGATTATTGTGACAATGAATCTGAATACGATGATCTTCCTATGCCCTTTACATACATTAGCGATCATGATTTGAATGAGCACACTACTTTTGATATTACAAATCTCTGGGAAATCAATTCTGAAAATGATGATAATAATTGCCATAGTGTCGATTACTATCCATGCTTCCTCCCATAATGATATAGAAAGCTCTAAGCTTGGGGAAGAGGTGTTTGAAAATCCTTTAGCTACTGGTCATTATGTTCTTGATACATCTCCTTCTAATAACAATGATGGTGTGGACACGGATAAACCGATCGTGAAAGATAACTATTCTATTTCCTATGATGACACTCGTGCCCTCGATCTCCGATGATTATTATAAAGAATGCTATGATATAGGTTCTAACTATCCTTATGAAACTTGTCATAGTCATGATTGGATTACTAAAAACAATTCCCTTAATATGCAATTTGTTTACCATGTTCAAATTCTTGATAATAATCTTACTCCAATTACTATTAATGAGAATAACTCTTCTTATGCCAAATTTAATGATACTTCTATGCATATGAACCATGATAAGAATGTTTTAAGTGATGGGTATATTGTGGATTTCATCAATGATGCTACTGAAAGTTATTATGAGAGAGGAAAATATGGATGTAGAAATTTTCATGTTACTAAAACACCTCTCTATGTGCTGAAATTTTTGAAGCTACACTTGTTTTATCTTCCTATGCTTGTTACTTTGCTTTTCATGAACTTGTTTATTTACAAGATTCCTATGCATAGGAAGCATGTTAGACTTAAATGTGTTTTGAATTTGCCTCTTGATGCTCTCTTTTGCTTCAACTACTATTTCTTGCGAGTGCATCATAAAAACTGCTGAGCCCATCTTAATGGCTATAAAGAAAGAACTTCTTGGGAGATAACCCATGTGTTATTTTGCTACAGTACTTTGTTTTATATTTGAGTCTTGGAAGTTGTTTACTACTGTAGCAACCTCTCCTTATCTTAGTTTTATGTTTTGTTGTGCCAAGTAAAGTCTTTGATAGTAAAGTGAATACTAGATTTGGATTACTGCGTAGAAACAGATTTCTTTGCTTGTCACGAATCTGGGTCTAATTCTCTGTAGGTAACTCAGAAAATTAAGCCAATTTACGTGAGTGATCCTCAGATATGTACGCAACTTTCATTCAATTTGAGAATTTTCATTTGAGCAAGTCTGGTGCCCTTTTAAAATTCGTCTTTACGGACTGTTCTGTTTTGACAGATTCTGCCTTTTATTTCGCATTGCTTCTTTCGCTGTGTTGGGTGGATTTCTTTGTTCCATTACCTTCCAGTAGCTTTGAGCAATGTCTAGAAGTGTTAAGAATGATTGTGTCACCTCTGAACATGTGAATTTTTAATTATGCACTAACCCTCTAATAAGTTTGTTTCGAGTTTGGTGTGGAGGAAGTTTTCAAGGGTCAAGAGAGGAGGATGATACAATATGATCAAGGAGAGTGAAAGCTCTAAGCTTGGGGATGCCCCGGTGGTTCATCCCTGCATATTTCAAGAAGACTCAAGCATCTAAGCTTGGGGATGCCCAAGGCATCCCCTTCTTCATCGACAAATTATCAGGTTTCTTCTCTTGAAACTATATTTTTATTCGGTCACATCTTATGTACTTTACTTGGAGCGTCTGCATGTTTCTTGTTTTTGTTTTTGTTTGAATAAATGCTTGTGTGGGAGAGAGACACGCTCCGCTGGTTCGTATGAACACATGTGTTCTTAGCTTTTAATTGTCTTGGCGAAGGATGAAACTGCTTCGTTAATTGTTATATGGTTGGAAACGGAAAATGCTACATGTAGTAATTGGTATGATGTCTTGAATAACTTGATACTTGGCAACTGTAGTGCTCATGTTTAAGCTCTTGCATCATATACTTTGCACCTATTAGTGAAGAAATACATAGAGCTTGTTAAAATTTGGTTTGCATGAGTGGTTTCTCTAGAGTCTAGATATTTTCTAGTGAGGTGTTTGAACAACAGGGAAGACAATGTATAGTCTTATAATACTTGTAATATGTCTTTTATGTAAGTTTTGATGTACTAGTTTATGCTTGTGTTTGCTTCAAACAACCTTGCTAGCCTAAGCCTTGTATCGAGAGGGAGTACTTCTCATGCATCCAAAATCCTTGAGCCAACCACTATGCCATTTGTGTCCACCATACCTACCTACTACATGGTATTTATCCGCCATTCCAAAGTAAATTGCTTGAGTGCTACCTTTAAAATTCCATCATTCACCTTTGCAATATATAGCTCATGGGACAAATAGCTTAAAAACTATTGTGATATTGAATATGTACTTATGCACTTTATCTCTTATTAAGTTGCTTGTTGTGCGATAACCATGTTTCGGGGACGCCATCAACTATTCCTTGTTGAATATCATGTGAGTTGCTATGCATGTCCGTCTTGTCCGAAGTAAGAGAGATCTACCACCTTAATGGTTGGAGCATGCATATTGTTAGAGAAGAACATTGGGCCGCTAACTAAAGCCATGAATCATGGTGGAAGTTTCAGTTTTGGACACACATCCTCAATCTCATATGAGAATAATAATTGTTGCCACATGCTTATGCA
>NC_061514.1:336600953-336639182 GCF_022539505.1 Lolium rigidum
CGTGTTAGTACTTGGTTTATGCTATGATCATGATCTCTTGTAGATTGCGAAGTTAACTATTGCTATGATAATATTGATGTGATCTATTCCTCCTACATATGCATGAAGGTGACGAGTGTGCATGCTATGCTAGTACTTGGTTTAGTCTTTTGATCTATCTTACACTAAAGGTTACTAAAATATGAGCATTATTGTGGAGCTTGTTAACTCCGGCATTGAGGGTTCGTGTAATCCTACGCAATGTGTTCATCATCCAACAAAAGTGTAGAGTATGCATTTATCTATTCTGTTATGTGATCAATGTTGAGAGTGTCCACTAGTGAAAGTGTAATCCCTAGGCCTTGTTCCTAAATATCGCTATCGTCGCTTGTTTACTCGTTTTCTTGCGTTACTACTCGCTGCGTTACTACTGCTTGTTTATCGTCCCGGGCAAAGCACTTTTCCGGTGCCGTTGCTACTACTTATTTATACCACCTGTATTTCACTATCTCTTCGCCGAACTAGTGCACCTATTAGGTGTGTTGGGGACACAAGAGACTTCTTGCTTTGTGGTTGCGGTGGTTGCATGAGAGGGATATCTTTGACCCCTTCCTCCCCGAGATCGATAAACCTTGGGTGATCCACTTAAGGGAAACTTGTCGCTGTTCTACAAACCTCTGCTCTTGGAGGCCCAACACCTGTCTACAAGAATAGAAGCTCCCGTAGACATCATCGCGCTACTCGATCAACGAGTATAGATTCATTAATCTCATCGAGTTCTACTTTTCTTCCGAGTCACTTCTTTAGTGAGAAATTCTTTCTCAAGAAAGGTTCCGTTCTTAGCAACAAAGATTTTGCCTTCGGATCTGTGATAGAAAGTGTACCCTATAGTTTCCTTAGGGTATCCTATGAAGACGCATTTTTCCGCTTTGGGTTCTAGCTTGTCCGGTTGTAACTTTTTACATAGGCTTCGCAACCCCAAACTTTAAGGAACGACAGCTTAGGTTTCTTATTAAACCATAATTCATACGAGTGTCGTTTCCACGGATTTTGATGGTGCTCTATTTAAAGTGAATGCGGTCTGTCTCTAATGCATAACTCCAAAATGATAACGGCAAATCAGTAAGAGACATCATAGAACGAACCATATCTAAGAGAGTTCGATTACGACGTTCGGACACACCGTTTCGTTGTGGTGTTCCCGGCGGTGTCAATTGTGAAAGTATTCCGCATTTCTTTAAATGCATGCCAAACTCATAACTCAGATATTCACCTCCACGATCGGATCGTAGAAATTTGATCTTCTTGTTACGTTGATTTTCTACTTCACTTTGGAATTCCTTAAACTTCTCGAAAGTTTCGGATTTATGTTTCATGAAATAGATATACCCATATCTACTCAGATCATCTCGTGAAGGTTAGAACATAACGATAACCACCGCGCGATGCTACACTCATTGGTCCGCACACATCGGTATGTATGATTTCCAATAAGTCGTAGCTCGCTCCATCATACCGAGAAAATGGAGTCTTAGTCATTTTTCCCATTAGACATGCTTCGCATCTATCAAGTGACTCAAAGTCAAGTGATTCAAGTAATCCATCGGTATGGAGTTTCTTCATGCGTTTCACTCCAATATGACCAAGACGACAGTGCCACATATAAGTAGAATTATCATTCAATTTAATTCGCTTAGCATCAATGTTATGTATATGCGTATCACTACTATCGAGATCTAATAGAAATAAGCCATTCTTTTGTAGTGCTCGACCATAAAAGATATTATTCATAAAAATAGAACAACCATTATTCTCAGACTTGAATGAATAACCGTCTTGCATTAAACAAGATCCAGATATAATGTTCATGCTTAACGCAGGTACATAATAACAATTATTTAGGCTTAAAACTAATCCCGAAGGTAGATGTAGAGGAAGTGTGCCGACTGCGATCACATTGACCTTGGATCCGTTTCCAACGCGCATCGTCACTTCATCCTTCGATAGTTGTCGTTTATTCTTTAGTTCCTGTTTCGAGTTACAAATATGAGCAACCGAACCAAGTATCAAATACCCGTGTACTAGAACGAGAACCAGATGAGATAAACATCTATAACATGTATATCGGATATACCTTCTTTCTTCTTCTTGACAAGGCCGCTCTTCGGATCCGCCAAATACTTGGAGCAATTACGCTTCCGGTGTCCCTTCTCCTTGCGAGTAATAGCACTCAGACATCGTGCTTAGGGCCGTTCTTAGGTTTCATAGGAGGCGTGGCAGCTTTCTTGCCACCCTTCTTGAATTTTCCCTTAGACTTGCCCTGTTTCTTGAAACCGGTGGTCTTGTTGACCATCAACACTTGGTGCTCTTTCTTGATCTCAATCTCGGCAGCTTTTAGCATGCCAAAGAGTTCGAGTAACTCCTTGTTCATGTTCTGCATATTGTAGTTCATCACAAAGTTCTTGTAACTTGGTGGCGGTGATTGAAGGACACGATTAATCCCCGATCTGTTAGGAATCACTATTCCCAAGTCACCGAGTTTCTTCGCATGCCCGGTCATGGCGAGCATGTGCTCAATAATGGAGCTGCCTTCTTCCATCATACGACTCGAAGAAATGTTTCGATGCTTCATAGCATTCCACGGCCGCATGAGTCTCAAAAATAGCTTTCAGCTCATTCATCAACTCATGAGGATCGTGGTGCTCAAAACGTTTTTGAAGATCGGATTCCGTACCGCACAAGATGGCACACCGAACTTGAGAGTACCGAGTTTTCCGAGTCTCGTAAACAGCTTTTACTTCATCGGTTTCGGTTTACGCAGGAGGGTCACCTAGCGGTGCATCAAGCACATATTGCAGATTTCCGCCGCAGAGGAAGATCCTCACATGACGGAATCCGGTCGGTGAAGTTGCTACCGTTGCTCTTAAGCTTTTCTTTCTCTAGGAACCGGTTAAAATTGATTGGGGACGCCATCTCTACAACATATATTTGCAATAGTTTAGACTAAGTTTATGACAAAATGAGTTCAAATTTTAATTCGACATAATTAAAAATCTAGGTGAACTCCCACTCAAAACAATATCCCTCGCATTGTCTTAGTGATCACACGAACCAAATCTACCGCACCTTAACCCGATCATCACGAGAAAATGTGTGATTTCAATGGCGAACACTCAAAGTGTTCATCATATCAATCATATGATTCATGCTCTACCTTTCGGTATCATGTGTTCCGAGACCATGTCTGTACATGCTAGGCTCGTCAAGGTCACCTTAGTATCCGCATGTGCAAAACTTGTCTTGCACCCGTTGTATGTACTTATTGAATCTATCACACCCGATCATCACGAGATGCTTCGAAACGACAAGACTTGATAACGGTGCTACTAAGGATGAACACTTTATTATCTTGAGATTTTAGTGAGGGATCATCTTATAATGCTACCGTCGCGATCTAAGCAAAATAAGATGCATAAAAGGATTAACATCACATGCAGTTCATATGTGATATGATATGGCCCTTTTGTCTTTGCGCCTTTGATCTTCATCTCCAAAGCACGGACATGATCTCCATCATCTTCGGGCATGATCTCCATCATCGTCGGCGTAGCGTCAAGGTCAATGGCGCCGTCTTCATGATTGTCCTCCATGTAGCAACTATTACAACTACTTTGAAATACTACTCAACATGAAATTTAAAGACAACCATAAGGCTCCTGCCGGTTGCCACAATACAATAATGATCATCTCATACATATTCATCATCACATTATGGCCATATCACATCACCAAACCCCGCAAAAACAAGTTAGACGCTCTCTAATTTGGTTTGCATATTTTACGTGGTTTAGGGTTTTCGATATAGATCTAATCTACCTACGAACATGAACCACAACGTTGATACTAATGTTGTCAATAGAAGAGTAAATTGAATCTTTACTATAGTAGGAGAGATAGACACCCGCAAAGCCTCTTATGCAATACAAGTTGCATGTCGAACGAGGAACAAGTCTCATGAACGCGGTCATGTAAAGTTAGTCCGAGCCGCTTCATCCCACTATGCCATAAAGATGCAAAGTACTCAACTAAAGATAACAAGAGCATCAACGCCCACAAAACCATTGTGTTCTACTCGTGCAACCATCTATGCATAGACACGGCTCGATACCACTCGTAGGATAACGTAGCATAGAAAACAAAAATTTTCCTACCGCGAACACGCAATCCAAGCCAAGATGCAATCTAGAAGACGGTAGCAACGAGGGGGTATCGAGTCTCACCCTTGAAGAGATTCCAAAGCCTACAAGATGAGGCTCTTGTTGCTGCGGTAGACGTTCACTTGCCGCTTGCAAAAGCGCGTAGAAGATCTTGATCACGATCGGTTCCGGCGCCACGAACGGGCAGCACCTCCGTACTCGGTCACACGTTCGGTTGTTGATGAAGACGACGTCCACCTCCCGTTCCAGCGGGCAGCGGAAGTAGTAGCTCCTCTTGAATCCGACAGCACGACGGCGTGGTGTTGGTGGCGGTGGAGAACTCCGGCGGAGCTTCGCTAAAGCACGCGGGAGCTATGGAGGAGAGGGGGCGGCTAGGGTTTGGGAGGGGGTGGCCGGCCACTCAAGGGGGGCGGCCAGGTTGTGGTCTTGGGGTGGCCGGCCCCCTCCCTTGGCCCCTCATTATATAGGTGGATCCCCAAGAGTTGGTCTCCAAGTCTTCGAATAAGACCCGAATCAAAACCTTCCAAAAAGAGGGGAAACCTAGCCAAGCTAGGACTCCCACCAAAGGTGGGAGTTCCACCTCCCATATGGGGGTGGCCGGCCCCCTAAGGGGAGTCCACTTGGGACTCCTCCCCCACTAGGGTTGGCCGGCCATGGAGGTGGAGTCCCATGTGGACTCCACCTTCCTTGGTGGTTTCTTCCGGACTTTTCTAGAACCTTCTAGAACCTTCCATAGAACCTTCCGCGACATTTTAATTCACATAAAATGACATCCTATATATGAATCTTATTCTCCGGACCATTCCGGAACTCCTCGTGATGTCCGGGATCTCATCCGGGACTCCGAACAAATATTCGAACTCCATTCCATATTCAAATACTACCATTTCAACATCCAACTTTAAGTGTGTCACCCTACGGTTCGTGAACTATGCGGACATGGTTGAGTACTCACTCCGACCAATAACCAATAGCGGGATCCGGAGATCCATAATGGCTCCCACATATTCAACGATGACTTTAGTGATCGAATGAACCATTCACATACAATACCAATTCCCTTTGTCTCGCGATATTTTACTTGTCCGAGGTTTGATCTTCGGTATCACTCTATACCTTGTTCAACCTCGTCTCCTGACAAGTACTCTTTACTCGTACCGTGGTATGTGGTCTCTTATGAACTTATTCATATGCTTGCAAGACATTAGACGACATTCCACCGAGAGGGCCCAAAGTATATCTATCCGTCATCGGGATGGACAAATCCCACTCGTTGATCCATATGCCTCAACTCATACTTTCCGGATACTTAATCCCACCTTTATAACCACCCATTTACGCAGTGGCGTTTGGTGTAATCAAAGTACCTTTCCGGTATAAGTGATTTACATGATCTCATGGTCATAAGGACTAGGTAACTATGTATCGAAAGCTTATAGCAAATAACTTAATGACGAGATCTTATGCTACGCTTAATATGGGTGTATCCATTACATCATTCATACAATGATATAACCTTGTTATTAATAACATCCAATGTTTATGATTATGAAACTAATCATCCATTAATCAACAAGCTAGTTAAGAGGCATACTAGGGACTCTTTGTTGTTTACATATCACACATGTATCAATGTTTCGGTTAATACAATTATAGCATGGTATATAAACATAAAAATATATAATAACCACTTTTATTATTGCCTCTTGGGCATATCTCCAACAAATATGTGTTGCAAAAATTTGGGAGAGCTTACGCTCTCTGAAAAATGGATTGCACTCATCCGAAGAGTTTATTTAATAATTGAGCTTGAAAAATGTTTTATGTAATTGTAGATATTGTATAATACGAGCTATCTAAAGTGTTGTTAACAAAAATATAAACAAATATGTTGTAATTTCCATAAAAGTTAAGCTACTTCTCATTAGTTTTTTTTAATAAGACCATGTTTCTTAACATTATTTTGCAATGATAACTAAATAGAAGATAATTGGCATTACTGGGAAAGGATATACAATCAAGGTCATCAAAGGCATGTAACGACTAAAAATTTATTAGCGAATGATTTTTTTTTGACCTACGAACATGTAAAATTTCTATTTTGTGTAAGAGAAGAAAAATATGGCATGTTTCTGATGTGTCACAAATTTATATTGAGTTATTCTGTTACAAAATCAAATATTCAAATTCGTTCTGTGTAGCTCGCAATTCGTTCAGTCTTGGTTGTTGCAACTTAGGAGCCGCTGGTTGAATCACTTATTAAATCAGCTAATCAAGTTAGAGTGGAAAAAAAAGCTAGAGCAGAGAAGTTAAGAGGGCGTGCCATGCCTCCCATGAGAACTCGGAGATATCCTTGACCTGTAAACTAAGTTCATAATGATCATGGAAGCAGCGACTTTCTGAACCATGTTACATCATTAAACAGCAGAACCTATATACAACTTGGTTGATTAGTTTGCAGCGTGAGGTTGTTGGTGTTTATATTTCTTCACCAAAAGAAAATTGATGCTCGATCCATGTGTCAGTCCTCTATTCAGGCCGGCCAACGGCATAACGTGTGGGTTTGATATAGCCAGATTTGGTTATCAGAAGATCAACACTAGAGAACACACGCACGCATGAGGCAGACATGCCAATGGGGCGTGTCGGTGATCACTTAGCACGTGTAAATTCGAAATGAAAGCAGCATGCCAACACACTCGACATCCATCAAGTTCTGAACGGATTCAGGACACACTGCAATCAGGACATTGTCTTCTTCTAGTGGGATAAGCCGACAAGGGGCATATAAATCCACAGAGCTTATTTATTTCTGAGATCCACAGAGCTTGTTAAGATTCAAAGATAATTTGCAGCATCGTTTCTTGCAGACAGAAACATAGCCGGTGGTAACAAGAAACAGGCCAGGACTATTGTACCATCTCATCTTGTGAACAAGATGCATGTGCTTGTTTGACAGCGCTGGGTAATAAACGGTGGTCCGAGGATTCCACAATATCCAGATGCGAGACCTTTTAAGGCGATTCCACGGAGGTTGTCCTCAAATAGTAAGAAGCAAGAGCAGACGTCGTCACCGCCGGAGGCCAGATGAACCATCTGGAGCCAGGAATCAACTGGGAGAATTCTATTGCAGCAAACTGAACCCCGACCAGGAATGCATGTTCCGTTCTTTATCAAGTACACTCCTACTAAACGTGAATCGTTTTTTCCTCCTCGTCCCCATCATCTCGCGAGGCGACAGGCGAGGCGAACTCATCTCCCACCCCAGATCTTCGCCAGCGTGAAGGCTGGTCTCCTCTCCCGCTTGCCGCTCTGGCGGCACGTGGGACTGTGGGAGTGGGACCTCTTTTCTCCGTTCTGGTCTAGTTTTTAAGGCTAGGCACTACGGGAATCAGTTAAGGTGCCGATCATAGTTGCCGGCGAACCGGATTGTCCGGATCGAGGAACGAGGTTCGTCATGCCAGCGAACAAGGATCGGTCAGGGGTACACATCTCCGGTACGCCAAATTGGATCGCGGATCGCGAACCACTTTAGTTTGGGTCGATGGAGGAGATGGAGGAGCGGGAAGAGATGGAGAAGAAGCTCCCGCTGACGCAGAAGCACGGCACCGGCGGCGAGCTCACGTGGACGGCCTTCTTCCTGGCCTTCTTCCCGGGCGCGGCCGTGGCAGTGGGCCAAGACGGCCTTCTTCCTGGGCGCGACCGTGGCGGTGGGCCAAGCTCGCGTGGGATCGTGAGTTCGTGACCCGGCCGCGAATTACATCGACCCGCTGTCATTCCCGACGCCCGATCCGGGTCGATCGATCCGGGATCGTGGAACGCGGCACCGACCCCGAACCTAGCAACTATGGTGCCGACAGCCGGCGGCCGTCGGCACATCTTGCCTTGTCGTCGGCACAGGCCGTCGTGCCGACGGCAGCCGTCGGCACAATAACGCCTCGGCACAAACCGAGGTGCCGACGTCACTATAAGGCCTCAGCACAAACCAAGTTGCCGTCGACACAGACTGGCCGTCGGCACAGCATCCTGTGCCGACGGTAAAGCCGTCGGCATAGAAATAACGTCCGTTTGGTAATTCTAGCTAGAATTTTTTTCAAAAAAAAAAATTCTAATTTGTTTCCCAATTTTTTTAATCTCTCACATGAACCATTTTAACTCTACAGATGAAACTTGGTAAACAGAGGGGTAGGTGTGCACCCCTTCGTCATATGACACCTGTCCACTTTGGTCAAACCTCATTACCCCATCCCACCTATTACTGTATCAGGTTTAGCGGTTAATTAGTGATTAAACCGGATAGGGCCTAACCCCCGAACGACCAGACCTCGTCTCCTACCTCCACTTCCGACCACCAGTTGGACGCCTTGCGTCGTCACTGCCTCGTCAGCGACGGCTCACGGGCGTGGTGGCTACGGCTGGTAGGCGGGGGCATGGTGGCCTCCGACGCTCACCTCCCGCCCTTGATCTCCCGAGGGGCACGGCGAGCGCTCGACGGCATAGGAGCAGGGACGACGCGTGGCGGCGCTCGACGGCATAGGAGCAGGGACGGCGGCCCGCTAGTGGTGGGACAAAGGGTTGGGGAATCATGGAGGGGCGGACAGAGGTAGGTAGCTACAGCGACTTCACGCGCAAGGGTCCTCGACTTGGACGGCGTTGGTGGCCCCTGTCGAATAGCTAGTCGATGTCGGCCGAGCTAGGGTTCGGGCGGAGGAGCGGCGGGAGGAGGTGGAGCGCGCGGCAGAGGAACGGGAGAACCTCTTCGCGAGATGGCGTAGGGTGGCCGCGTCGGGAGGCGCGGCTACTGCTTGGGCTGCTTCGTCGTCCTCTTCGGCGGCGGATTGGTGGGGTTAGGTTCACGCCGGGCAGATGGGCGCGGGAGCTCGAGGAGGAGAGGGCGGCGAGGAGGTCCTCGGCGGCGGCCTCCATCTCCGTGTGCGGGTGGGGATTTTTATTTCCAGGATTTCTGATGGGGATTAGCTACTCAGGTTAATGTACTGCGTGGGACACGGTCAAAGGGTAGCAAATGAGTACGAATCTCAGCGCAGATCAAACGGTAATGTACACGTGCGTAGCTACCCATGTGAGTACCAAATTCACTCTCTTTAACTCTAATTACACTTAATATTAGGTAAAGTTTCACTCGTGGTCAAACTTTCTGGTCAGTCACCCATCCTCACACTACTCCACCTCTAACACGTTTAACTTCTCTGTTCCTTCCAGACTGGCTTCCATGAAAGAAATGACACCTTGGTGATAATACTACCATATCAATCCTATTAACCCCTATTACTTGATGTTGCACATCTTTATTTTTTTAATTTCAAACAATTACCTACATAAACTACAATAAATAAGTATATTAATCTTGAATTCAAATGGACAGCAAAATGATTTTATTTTTTCCTTTTCTATTTAATATGGAATAATTAATATATTTAAATTCGTAAATCAGAATTTAACAAATAATATGTCAAAATCGATCAGAAAAATAAGAGGAATCCAAATATGACATCTATACCATATTTTGAACCTAAAAATGATTTACAAAAAATCATGAGCATTAGATCATGTACCTGTAGTTCAAATCTAACCGGCCTCCTACCGATTAAGTAGAAATTTGTCATTTTCATGAGGGTGACGGGAAGGTTCCAGATGCACCGGTTGGAAGATTTTCTATCTTGGATGGTCTAGTATTTTTTTTTTAAAATGTGTTGGTACCAATGTGAAACTTTAATTTGGTGGTTGCTTCACAATACATCCCGTTTTTGGCACCTCAAAAATGGAAAATGCCTTTTTTGTGCGATGAAAAGAAAAACTTCCTCCTGCAACATCGTAAGACATCCCAAAATGCACATGTGTGCATAATATGGACACATTATCACAAACTATGCCACGATTCTATCGATAACATTGATCGTTTAACCTAAATATCATGAAACCTCGAACATGATAGCTCATTTTGTGAAGGATTTTTTGTGATGTTTGCAATTTTATAACTTTAATATATTTCCTTGCAACTATGACACATAGTATGACAACACGCGAAGGTTTCACATTGTTTGGATCGTTTTCGAATTTGTTATGCCCATTTCAAACTATATTTAAAACGGCGGGCATGAATATCCTTTGCCCGGAGCTGAGACTCGCTAAACTTGCACTGGATCTCTGATGAAATAGCATGTTGTGAACCTAAAAATTATTTTTTCAAAAATCTTGAGCATTATATCATGTACATGTAGTTCAAATCTGGTCGACCTCCTCCGATTCGGCGGGAATTTGTATTTTTCATGAGGGTTGGACGGAAAGGTTCGAGATACATCAGTTGAGACACATTGTACATATTATGTGATCTAGTATTTTTGAAATATGTGTTGGTGCCAATGTGAAACTATAATTTGGTGGTTGCTTCACAAAACACCCCGTTTTCGACACCTCAATAATGGAAAATGGTTTTTTCGTGCGATGAAATGGAAAACTTCCTCCTGCAACATCGTAAGACATCCGAAGATGCACATGCGTGCACAATATGGGCACATTATCACAACCTATACCGCGATTCTATCCATAACATTTGTCGTTTGACCTAAATGTCATGAAACCTCGAACATGATAGCTCATTTTGTGAAGGATTTTTTTTTGATGTTTGCAATTTTCCAACTTTAATATTTTTCCTTGCAACTATGACACATAATATGACACCACGCGAAGGTTTCACATTGTTTGGATTGTTTTCGAATTTGTTATGCCCGTTTCAAACTATATTCAAAATGGCGGGCATGAAGATTCTTTGCTCGGGGCTGAGGCTCGCTAAACTTGCACTGGATCTGATGAAATAGCATGTTGTTAACCTAAAAATGATTTTTACAAAAAATCTTGAGCATTATATCATGTACCTGTAGTTCAAATCTGGTCGCCCTCCTATTGATTCGACATGAATTTGTCTTTTTCATGAGGGATGGACGGAAAGGTTCTAGATACATCGGTTGAGAAATTGTCCATCTTAGGTGGTCAACTATTTTTGAAAAATATGTTGCTACCAACGTGAAACTTTAATTTGGTGGTTGCTTCACAAAACACCCCGTTTTCGACACCTCAAAAATGGAAAATGGTTTTTTCGTGCGATGAAATGGAAAACTTTCTCCCGCAACATCGTAAGACATCCCATGATGCACATGTGTGCACAATATGGACACATTATCACAAACTATGCGACGATTCTAGCCATAACATTGGTTGTTCGGCGTGAAAGCCATGAACTCATTTTTAGAAGGTTTTTTGAGATATTTGCAATATTCCGCGTTTGATATTTTTCCAAGATAGATCTTATTTTTATAATTTATATATATATTATTTGTAATTTTCTGAATTATAATGATTTAGTTATAATTTTTCGAAGATTATTATGGTAAAATGGAAAATAGCTACGGTCGGCACAGGGCTAAAATATATGCCGAGGGCTTTACCGTCGGCACAGGCCTGACGCTGTTACCTCACCGTCACGGAGGAGAGGCTGTGCCGACGGCCGAAACTGTGCTGACGGTTTTCCTGTGCCGACGGCTTACCTGCTGGCCTAGCCGGAACGGGTCTTGTGCCGACGGCCCCGATATTTTGCCATCGGCACAGGATCTGGCCGTCGGCACCTCGGCGCGTTCCCGTAGTGAGGGTTTATCTTTTGTGGTGCGTCGTTGGGGTGGTGGGAGCGACGCATGTGCGAATAAATCTGCCTCAACTCTACTCTCACACCAGCGACGACCTTCACGGCGGCGTCTCAGAGTTGATGTCAACGTGTGCTTGTCGTTTCTTCAGATCGATGGCTTGGTCTTCTCGCCGATCTTCAGATCTGGCTAGATCTGTTTCTCGACCTGTCGCTGGCGTTCGTCGTTTTCCACGATGGTGCTGGTGATCGAGGCAAGGTGGATGTTCTGGAGCGAGGATGTTGGTTCAGAGGTGGTGGATCTATCGTTGTTCCCCGACTTCGTCGATGGGATGCGTTGGATCTTGGTTCAAGGAAGCACGGGGACGTCTCCCGGTCGACGTGCCACAACGACATGTGCCTTGTTGGTTCCAGCCGGCATGTTCATCGACTCACAAAGCCTCGTTGGCGATGGTGTTTCTTTGGATCTAGCAATGGTGGAGGCTCGATCTCCCCTCAAACATGTGCTTAGGCGGCGTTGGAGCTTTGCGTCGGCCGCTAGTTTCGGCGAGTGCAGGAAACTCTAGGAATTTTTCTGTATTTTTCCATCTTTTAAGGTTCTATCTGCAAAGTTTCCAGGAAATCTGTTTTTTCTGTTCTCAGTTTCCTCGTTTGTTGGTTCATGTAACTTGATTTTCTATTAATGAAATACGTGGTTGCTCTCAAAAAAAGTACACTCCTACTCACTTTTTCTTGGTCGTTCTCTTGGTTACCCACTGCAATTTTTGCATCGATCCTTCCATGTGTGACTAACAAACATCCGCGCAAGAGCGTGTTGGCAATCTGGGTTGTGCATAGATGCTAACTAGTCCTCACCATATCTCGACCTCCTGCCCCTAACCCTAGCCGTTGGCGCCCTCCCCATCTCCCCTCCCGTCGCCGCCGGATCCCAGCGAGGCAAAGCCTGTGCGGGAAGAGGATGGCGGCGGCGGGCGTCCCTCTGATGCGGCTCAGAGGCGTGGCTGTGGCCGGGAATCTTGAATGGCGCCTCAGGACGACATGTGTGTGGCTATGGCCCGGTCATGCAGCTATGTGGCCTGCTCCACCTTTGACCGTCTTCATAATTGGTGCAAAGAGATCTAGCCAGTGCTGGTCCTGCCCCGTGGCGGCTTTCCGACGATAGATCGCTTGGCCCGTAGGGTGCGACAGTCTACAGTGAGAAGGAGATGGTGGTCCAGCTACTCAAGCGGGTGAGGATGCCACTAGCAACAACTGCTCCCGTGGGTGCTCTTTTCCTTGTTGAAGGCCATGATGGGCCAGGGGAGGAGCCAGGCCTAGGGAAACTAGGGCCATGGCTCGAGGCGCATGGAAATATTCTTCCTACCACCTATTAAAAAAATAAAATTGGCCCGGGGCACAGCCCAGCTATGGCCCAAGTAATTGCTCGTTACCGAACGAGGGAAGCACTCGTTTCGGCCACTCCTAGCGTGACGCTGGCTGCTCCCCTCGCTCAATTGGTCGCTAGAAGGCAGGAGCGCGCGGCCACGCCGGCAAGCCTCTCTGGAACCCGTCCTGCCGACTCTACCTTCTTACTTGGAGGCCGCCTCGGCCATTCCCCTAGCCTTTGCCCTCCTATGCTGCAGTGCATGGCGGCGCCCTGCCTCGCCGCCGCCTCCGCGCGACCATCGACCGTCGGCCGGCGCCCCCCCTCTCCCCTCTGCTCCTCCACGACACCACTTCTCTGTTCTTCAATCTCAGTCCAAGTCCAACTGCAGATTTCTCCTCGGCGCTGTCTCAGTATGTAGTTTCTTAGTTACCTTTTTTGCATGTAGGTAAATTGTGGTATGTTTTTTTTCCAAATAGGACACTGGCATTAAAAGAAAAACATCGAACAATACAAATCAGCTTAAGAAAAGCGAAATTACAACAAGATCCTTGAGAAACCCTTTATCTTAAACCTCCACGGCACGCCGCCGCAGCCGCTCCTTCCTGAGCCGGCCTGGCGTTTTTGGTTGCGGATGGGAAGTCGCCGAATGGGTCAAAAATGTCACATCCGTCCCGAAGACGAAGAAGTAGGATGAACTGCCGATGAAGCTCCTTGGCGATCCGAAGATCCCCACAGCCAGACGAAATCCTGGAAGACCACACCGCACCCACAAGCTTCTCAACATCGCCGTCAAGATGGGGTTGAAGCCGGGAAAGCATTATTACACGAGGCGCTGCCACCACCACCCGAGCGCCGCCCCTACAAATAAAAACCCTAAAGACGGGGAATGAAGCCCCCGAAACTGGAAAACAGAGCCCTCCCGCCGACGTGAGCCGCGATTCGTCTCACCTCTATGACCCGAAGACCACATAGGTGGCCAGATCGGAGGCGGCCACCGACAGGAGGCAGCGGAACCCTAATCGCCTAAGGAACCCCTCACGAACTTAATTAGCTGAATTTCACGACTAGATATCCAACAACGTGTTTCGTATGGTACTTAATACTTGAGGACGTTATAGTTGTACCGCAATATGGATTTGGGTGAGGAATCCTTCTGGTATACTGCCTAAATTGTGGTATGTTTTAACAACCAAAAGATGAAGAACACCTTCCTTATTGTGGTATAGTTTAACAATTGTTTGTGGTTGATTTCATGTATTAGAAACAGAATATGAAAAGATTTTATCCATTGATCTCAACAACAATTTATGGATATAGGACACATACGAATTTTACCTCATTGTTTTGGTTAGTTCTCATATTTGCATCAATGAATTAATGATTGACTATTTCACTTGATGTTTGTGCATGTCCTTATGAAATATGCTTGGAAGTTTCTTTGGAAGTTTCACTCGACTCCAGCGTCAATGTATTTGAAAATATTTATTCATCCTTGCTAGTATTATATACCAAATTTTTAGCACTTTTACAAAAGTTCTTTAGAAGCTTTCTTTGCGATTAGTTTTTGTTCCACGTCTAACACAAATCCTGGCTCCACTAGTGATGATGGGGGCATATCTCATTCCATTGTTTTAGGGGGAAACCTCAGATCCAGGGGAGGACACCATTGTAGGCGGCGCCCTAGGGCATCGTAGCTCTCGTTGGAGGCATTATGGGGGCTCATTGTCGGTGTTATGGAACCCAGGGTAACATGAACACCTGATGTTGGGCCCTCACGGCAGCCCACTAATAGAAGGCAAGGGACACCTCTCCGAGAGACAGGAGGTCTCCGTGAGGGGTGGTGCACCTCTCCAAGGAATACTTCGCGAAGCATCCAAGACTTAGCCGTTTCAAGGCTACTACAAGGCCTCGCGGAGCTTCCCTCCGCGAGAGGTATCTCGAGAGATGCCATCGCGGGACAGCGGCTAGGAGCAACGCCACTCAAGGATGACGCCAACCATGACGCGCACAGAATATGAGTTAAGGTCCGAGTTTGCCTGCATAAAGCGAGCTGGCCGTTGCCCCCCTTTCCTAAAGGTGCGGGGTGGACGGTGCAATTACATCAGGGGGTGTCGACATCATCCACAACCACCCCTTGTGAGCCAGGCTAGTTAGTGTAACCATGGGGGCAGCTGCCCAGTAAAGAGGATCCTTCTTCCAACCCGTCTCTCTCTGATCCCCAGTAGATGCTCTTTAGATGTCATCGTCCTCTACCTGCAGTTCCTACACACTTGATAATTTGAAGTATTCCATATCTAGGATGAAGGTTTGGTTTATAATTATTCATTGTTTCCTTTAGAACAGTATGTGGATGTCTTAGAGTTCAATTTGGTAACACATTTTTTTGTATCTAGTTTTATTATGCATCACAATTATGTTTGAATGTGTTTTAGAATTCAATTTTATTTTGTCAAAACAAATCCTTCTTACGCTTATTTAAAAGATAGATTTAAATGGATTGTTGGTCTAATATATAATCCAATAAATACGACTCTTTGAAATCTAACACTAGAAATTAAATCCATGTATAAAGAATTTGGGAGTACAGGTGTGGGACTACATGCAATATTTCTTGTTCCAATCAAGCAAGCACAGTACATGCAATAGTGAGAACCAACCCGTGGCTGGGTGGTTAGGAGGACAGTGGCACCCACAACTCATCAAAGGTCAAACTCCGGGTTTAACACTTTGGTGTTTCATAAAGACTGAATAAATTTTATAGAGAGGTGACCCTCCATCGATAGCGAGGCACCCATGATGACTTCGTTAATCTCAAGACTTGCCGAAAAGTGTTTTAAACTCAGTCTCTTGAAGATGCTCATAGAAATAGGGGTGTGGATCGTCTGCAGTTCAAGTACTACTGTACCCCGTACAGTAGTTGAGATATCTGACGTCCAATTACGTCTATTTCAATCTAACGGCTCCCTTGCGGATAGACGGAGGCATCGCAGCAAATTTCCCCCTCCGCTTCGTGTGATCTCATGGCTGCTCTGCCTCTGACTTCAATCATACAAATTATACAATCTATGCATCTAGTTCGGTAAGGCCAACAACAATATATGTCGTTGTGGTAGGATTGGCAGGCGAGAGAACCATTTGTTGGCTGCCGGAGAAGAAGGCCTTGACGCGGAAGACCACTACGGCGACGAGGTCGTCGCTGTTGCTGCGATGGGCGTCGGCGGCGCCATTGGAGCTGCACAGGCTGGGGACGCTGTTGGTCCCCTCAGGCAGCGTGGGAGGCGACCCCACAACCGCTACCATCGCAGCCGTAGGTTCGTCGGCCGGCCGGACTCCGGAGCATGGTGAAAAGGTGGCGCACGATAGTGTTCCGACACGCGCGCAGGGCGCCGGGGCTATCGTCGGCAGCGACCCGGACGCCGGCAAGAGTCCGTTCGGCGTTTTGTATTTTTTCCCAGGTAACGCTGGCAGTAGTTGACTACTAGGAGGCTCGTTGGATTAAATTGGACGTCGGATATGTCTAATTACTGCACGGTACAGTTAGACTACAACTGTAGAGGAGCCGCGCCCGTTTGATCAGGAGGACACATGCACTCATCCACTTTTGCATTAAACTTTTTCCAAACACAATACAGGTGCATGCTCACAAGCACTTACATAAGCTCATTCCTATAAACGCATGCACCCCTATTTCTATGGGCGCGGCTCCTCTACAGTTGTAGTCTAACTGTACCGTGCAGTAATTAGACATATCCGACGTCCAATTTAATCCAACGAGCCTCCTAGTAGTCAACTACTGCCAGCGTTACCTGGGAAAAAATACAAAACGCCGAACGGACTCTTGCCGGCGTCCGGGTCGCCGCCGACGATAGCCCCCGGCGCCCTGCGCGCGTGTCGGGACACTATCGTGCGCCACCTTTTCACCATGCTCCGGAGTCCGGCTGGCCGACGAACCTACGACTGCGATGGTAGCGGTTGTGGGGTCGCCTCCCACGCTGCCTGAGGGGACCAACAGCGTCCCCAGCCTGTGCAGCTCCGATGGCGCCGCCGACGCCCATCGCAGCAACAGCGACGACCTCGTCGCCGTAGTGGTCTTCCGCGTCAAGGCCTTCTTCTCCGGCAGCCAACAAATGGTTCTCTCGCCTGCCAATCCTACCACAACGACATATATTGTTGTTGGCCTTACCGAACTAGATGCATAGATTGTATAATTTGTATTCCATTGATTGAAGTCAGAGGCAGAGCAGCCATGAGATCACACGAAGCGGAGGGGGAAATTTGCTGCGATGCCTCCGTCTATCCGCAAGGGAGCCGTTAGATTGAAATAGACGTAATTGGACGTCAGATATCTCAACTACTGTACGGGGTACAGTAGTACTTGAACTGCAGACGATCCACACCCCGATCGCGGCTCCTCTACAGTTGTAGTCTAACTGTACCGTGCAGTAATTAGACATATCCGACGTCCAATTTAATCCAACGAGCCTCCTAGTAGTCAACTACTGCCAGCGTTACCTGGGAAAAAATACAAAACGCCGAACGGACTCTTGCCGGCGTCCGGGTCGCTGCCGACGATAGCCCCGGCGCCCTGCGCGCGTGTCGGGACACTATCGTGCGCCACCTTTTCACCATGCTCCGGAGTCCGACCGGCCGACGAACCTACGGCTGCGATGGTAGCGGTTGTGGGGTCGCCTCCCACGCTGCCTGAGGGGACCAACAGCGTCCCCAGCCTGTGCAGCTCCGATGGCGCCGCCGACGCCCATCGCAGCAACAGCGACGACCTCGTCGCCGTAGTGGTCTTCCGCGTCAAGGCCTTCTTCTCCGGCAGCCAACAAATGGTTCTCTCGCCTGCCAATCCTACCACAACGACATATATTGTTGTTGGCCTTACCGAACTAGATGCATAGGTTGTATAATTTGTATTCCATTGATTGAAGTCAGAGGCAGAGCAGCCATGAGATCACACGAAGCGGAGGGGGAAATTTGCTGCGATGCCTCCGTCTATCCGCAAGGGAGCCGTTAGATTGAAATAGACGTAATTGGACGTCAGATATCTCAACTACTGTACGGGGTACAGTAGTACTTGAACTGCAGACGATCCATCGGGCGCGGCTCCTCTACAGTTGTAGTCTAACTGTACCGTGCAGTAATTAGACATATCCGACGTCCAATTTAATCCAACGAGCCTCCTAGTAGTCAACTACTGCCAGCGTTACCTGGGAAAAAATACAAAACGCCGAACGGACTCTTGCCGGCGTCCGGGTCGCTGCCGACGATAGCCCCGGCGCCCTGCGCGCGTGTCGGGACACTATCGTGCGCCACCTTTTCACCATGCTCCGGAGTCCGGCCGGCCGACGAACCTACGGCTGCGATGGTAGCGGTTGTGGGGTCGCCTCCCACGCTGCCTGAGGGGACCAACAGCGTCCCCAGCCTGTGCAGCTCCGATGGCGCCGCCGACGCCCATCGCAGCAACAGCGACGACCTCGTCGCCGTAGTGGTCTTCCGCGTCAAGGCCTTCTTCTCCGGCAGCCAACAAATGGTTCTCTCGCCTGCCAATCCTACCACAACGACATATATTGTTGTTGGCCTTACCGAACTAGATGCATAGATTGTATAATTTGTATTCCATTGATTGAAGTCAGAGGCAGAGCAGCCATGAGATCACACGAAGCGGAGGGGGAAATTTGCTGCGATGCCTCCGTCTATCCGCAAGGGAGCCGTTAGATTGAAATAGACGTAATTGGACGTCAGATATCTCAACTACTGTACGGGGTACAGTAGTACTTGAACTGCAGACGATCCACACCCCCGACAAACTAGACCTCTGAGATCGACTGGGGGAGGAGATCAGACGGAATCACGGAAAACAATCTCAAATTGCTGAGTAGAAGACGTGACCTCAGAATCATCTATTCAGATAGCAAAAAAAAATCAAAGTGCAAGCAAGGTTTGTGGCTGTTTGCAGAAGAAGAAACATAACACAGTGGGTAAATTACTCGTCAGCATCGATCAATTGGTGATTTCTTTGGCCACGTACAATTAAACACATACACATTTCAAATAAACGATACTCGAGAGTAGAACATTACAGGAACATGGCTCTGATAACACCTGTAGACTCTCAAATCTCAGAAGCAAGATTCAGAGAGAGGCAATTTTAGAGAACGAGAGAGATACAGGGTCTTTTGCGCTGCCTGCAACAACTGCAGCTTTTCAGTTTTCTTCCTCTTATTCAGCGATACAAAGATCGTGTCTGCCCACATGATTCCCTCTAACGGACGTGCCATCCCACGCCCAGGTCACCGGTTTTATAGGATCACGACCGAGCCTAAAACTTACTTAGCTAACGAAGCTAATTGACAGACACCTTAACTGAACTTACTCCATCGGCCTCGTGTAAGTTATGTGAGATTTGTCTAAATTTAAATGTATCCAGACACTAAATAGCATCTAGATACATCCAAATTTTGAGAAATCTCAGACAAATTTCATATGACGGAGGGAGTATTTGAACTTACTTACACCTAACAGCTAGATTAAAACTGACAGAGAAGCCTTTATAAGAATCATCTATTTATATATATGGCAGAAATCAAAGTGCAAGCCAGGTTAGTCGTTGTTTGCAGAAGAACACTCACAATTAAACACAAACACATTGCAAATAAACAGCACTAGAGAGCAGAACATTACATGAACATGGTCCTTGAGAAATACTTAGAGAACCATGGTAGTACAGTAATTAGACTGCCGAATTGCTCACACAAGGTGTGCTTAATAATCCATCGACAAAATCAAGCTTTCTCACTGGGGACATGGATTTCAGGCAACGGCGTGGAGAAATCTGGAGCATCGATGGGGGTAGAGTAAAACGCCCGAAATGCTTCGGGGAGTACATCCTCCCGCGACCACGGCTCAGGATCGGCTTCTATCCGCCGCATCACCTTGTCGTAGAGGTTCTCTGAAGACTCAAAATCCATCAGCTCCGTCAGCTCCAGGGGGTCGACATCCAGCATGAAACGAAACTGGTCGTAGATCTGCTCTGAAGACTCGAAATCCAGCGGCTCCAGGGGGTAATCATCCGCCATGAGCGGCGCAAAGACGGCACGACCCAGTGGCTCCTGTTCTCCTTCCAATTCCATCCCCAGATTTCTCTCCTGCTTCTTGGGTTGAGAACTTTGAGATGAGATGGATCGATCCTGCCAAGTTCTTACGTAACCTAGAGCTAGAGCCGTAGAGCGTGGGGTGGTCTTCCTCTATATTTATGCAGCGCAAGAGGCCGGGGCGGGGAAGAAGTCGATGCCGGGTGGAACTCGGACCCGATTGTGCTGCAAGGTGGACCAATCCGCGTGAGTTTGAGAGTCTCCGCTTCCTTTTGCGAGGGAAACGAAACTAATCGAGAGCGTGTGGACGGTCCTGGCACGTAGGTACAAGTTACAACTACGAGTCGCAGGAGACGAACTGCTGTGTCGAGTTCCGTTTCCGTACAGGTCCAGTCCAACGGATGAACTGCAGGATGGTGGTTGTCCTCGATTGGGCTTCTTGGTCACGATAAGGGTCTTTCAGAAAGAAAAAATGACATGGGCCTTCCTTGGATTCTATACCTGCTCATCTTATACCCCAAGGCCAATCTCGCTTATCTACGAGACGTCAGACGCCGCCACAAGACAAACCACAAACCGCGACGAGCTGGACGATCCATCAATGGATAGCCATCCATCAGTGAACGATCTCCCCGGCGAGCTGCTCGCCGAAATCCTTCGCCGCCTCCCGCCGCGGAGCCTCGCGGTGTGCCGCAGCGTGTGCACGCACTGGCGCGCCGTCGTGGACGCCCGCGGGATACTCCTGGCGGTCGCGCACCTCGTGCCGCGCTCTCTCCGCGGCATCTTCATCAACTACCTGCGTCACCATCCCCTGAGTCGAAGCCACGGCTTCTTCTCCCGCGCCGTGGGGCAACCCGTCAACGGCGGACTAAGCTTCGTGCCTGGCCAGATGAGGAGGCACTGCAGCGTCCTCGACCACCGCAACGGCCTCCTCCTCTACGAGACCAAGACAGCCATGTACGTCTGCAACCCCGCGACGCGGCGATGGGCGACGCTGCCCACCCCGCAGCGCCTAACACCAGTCCATCATCTCTACTCGAACTACGGCCGCCGTATGTACCTGATGTTCGACCCAACCGTATCGCTGCACTACCACGTGTTCTTCTTCTCCGAGGTGCCCAAGGAGCCAAAGTCACCCCGCATCCGGCGTGGTGGCTTCCATCTCTCGACAGCAGCAGATTACAAGCATGAGCGGAACACCTTGGGTTCAGCGGAGTGGCCACCGTACATGTATCCAGTGCAAGTGTTCTCGTCCAGAACCAGCCAGTGGGAGGATAGGCAGCTCGTCCGTGAAGGCGGTGCGGCGGTGACGGTATCAGATGTCTGGTCTGATGGATCGTCGCCGTTAAGCGACCGTATGAGGCTTCGACGGCACGCCGTGTACTGGCAGGAGTCCTTCTACGTCCATTGCGACACTGGTTTCGTCATGAGGTATGGACAGATCGATGCTATGGTGAAGTGCTTCTGTTGATTATTCGTCTTATTATTCCTACCTGTTATTCAACCATCCTAATTGTGTCAGATATCATATAAATGTGTGTAGGTTGTCATTGGAAGAAGAAAAGTATCTTGTGATTAGAACCCCAATACTCGATACAACCCGGTTCAAGAAATTTTTTCCCACACACGGATATCTGGGGAAATCCAAGCATGGTGTCTATTACACTGCAGTCCATGGGTACCACCTCCAAGTGTGGGTACTGCGCACAAAAGTGGAATCACGTCCAACCCCGGAGTGGGAACTGAAGCATCAAGCAGACCTTGAGCCTCATTTTAAGTCATACTACGACCGGCGCTCCATAGGTGGAACGACTCAAGAGTGCTTCATCTTAGAGTCGGAGGATAGACCAGGAGACTATGAATGGGATTCTAGTGATGATAATATCACCGATGAAGGAGAAATTAAGAGGGATTACAAAGCTCGTTACCGCGCCTTGGACTTTCTAGGGTACCATCCTTACAAAGAAATTGCTTTCGTGGGTAACCGTTTCCATGTGTTCGCTTACTACTTGGACAACTCCAAATTCGTGTATTTGGGGTCGCCTTACCCATCATTCCTGGACAAGCAGAGTCGTCGTTTTCTACCCATACTTGAGTCATTCATATACACTCCTTGCATGGACGATCTGCTTCCTGTTCAGTCTGACGCATGATGAGCAGATACTTCATTCTATTAGGTTGTAGGTAGGTAGTGATAGATTGATGATGAAAGGGTAATCAGATCCTGGATGTGGTACCCTATGTTTGCTGATGAAAGACTGATCTTTTTTAGAATAAACGTAGTTCGATTTGTCGTACGTTCAACAAATCTTGTTGGTTCTTCTCCGCATTCTTATGATGTTCGTTTGATGTCTCTATTATTCAAATGACCTGAAAGATCCGCATGGAGTATTCTTATGATGGACCGTTCTCTCCCTCGCTCATGTCTCGCCCCGCGTTGGCGAGCGAGGGCAAACCCTAGCCCGCTGCTTCTCCCTTCCCCCTCTATGCCGGCGCGGACCGCCGGGCATTGCTTGTACGGTGCCAGCGGCGGCAACCGGACCTCCCCCGTGCGCGTGGAGTGGCGGAGCGGCGCACTACGACCCATGGCGGTGTGCTTCGTCCAGGCGATGGTCCAGGCGTGGCCCCGTGTGGTCTTGGCGGCAGTGGCGCGGCCTCTTGGTGGCGGTGGCGTGGCCTCTTGGCAGCAGGGCGTCGTGGTAGTCTAAGCTTGGCCGACTGATTATCTGAGCGCGGCCGACGACGCCCTCCCGACCCAGATCTGGGCCCTTTGAGCACCATTTGGGTTTGGCGGGACGCCTCAAGGGAGGTGGCGGCGCCCCCGGTGGATGGAGGAGCGGGTGCTCGAGGTAGGGGTGGACGGAGGAGCGGGTGCTCGGGGTGGGGGTGGCGGAGACGGTAGTGTGGCGGCGGGACTTTACGGACCCAATCCAGGCCCAGTCGAGCTAGTATGGACCTAGTTTTTCCCTATTGATGCATCCAGTTGGCTAGCGTCCATGGTGGTGGAGGTCCTTCCCTCCTGCATGATATTGTATTGCCGCCCTTGCATGAGTCCCTTCTTATCGGTCTTGTTGGTCTCGCAACATGCTGGGCCACGGTGAGGCGACCATGGTGATTAATTGCAAGACCGTTGGCGTATGTTGGTGGGTGGCAAGAATGGTGGGGCGCTACGGATCATCCGGTCCTTCGAGGTGTGGTTTTTTTGGGGGTCGGGAGAAAACACTATCATCTCGACACCGACGTGATGACGCTTGCTGGTGTCGTCGTTCCTTCTTGAAGGGCGTCAAGTGTACCTCTTCCCTTCCCCCCTTAGTGTATCAGGGGAAACCCTAGGATCATTCCGACAGCAGTGTCGCCACCTTCGCGTTCCTTCCTGGAGATGTTGCTTGGTATGCGGCGCTTAGGAGTGCTTCGAGCCCGGTGGGAATTCTCCAGAGGGCGCAGCGGTTGCGGTTACGGACTGGGGATCAGGTTGTACCAAGTTCTAGCTATTGGAGGGATACAAGATCACCTCCCAAAATCAGCAGATCATGACGAAGGAAGCAGAAGCACTAAGCATGAAACTAGTTGCGGAGCCAGGTCCTAAGCCAGCTCCACCTCTCCGGTGGCTGCAGCTTACGGTACACGGTGTACTCTGCTTCATTGTCTACAATGAAGTCGATAGCTCTGACTAGCTGATGGCGTGTATTTCACACGTTCGTTGGGCAACCCCAAGAGGAAGGTATGATGAGCACAGCAGCAAGTTTTCCCTCAGAAAGAAACCAAGGTTTATCGAACCAGGAGGAGCCAAGAAGCACGTTGAAGGTTGATGGCGGCGGGATGTAGTGCGGCGCAACACCGGAGATTCCGGCGCCAACGTGGAACCCGCACAACACAACCAAACTACTTTGCCCCAACGAAACAGGTGAGGTTGTCAATCTCACCGGCTTGCTGTAACAAAGGATTAACCGTATTGTGTGGAAGATGATTGTTTGCAGAGAAAACAGTAAAAACAAGTATTGCAGTAGATTGTATTTCAGTAAAGAGAATTGGACCAGGGTCCACAGTTCACTAGAGGTGTCTCTCCCATAAGACGAACAGCATGTTGGGTGAACAAATTACAGTTGGGCAATTGACAAATAAAGAGAGCATGACAATGCACATACATATCATGATGAGTATAGTGAGATTTAATTGGGCATTACGACAAAGTACATAGACCGCCATCCAACCGCATCTATGCCTAAAAAGTCCACCTTCGAGGTTATCATCCGAACCCCTCCGGTATTAAGTTGCAAGCAACGAGACAATTGCATTAAGTATGGTGCGTAATGTAATCAACAACTACATCCTTAGACATAGCATCAATGTTTTATCCCTAGTGGCAACAACACATCCATAACCTTAGGGGTTGCTGTCACTCCCCGCATTCACGGAGACATGAACCCACTATCGAGCATAAGTACTCCCTCTTGGAGTTAAAAGCATCTACTTGGCCAGAGCATCTACTAATAACGGAGAGCATGCAAGATCATAAACAACACATGTATAACTTTGATAATCAACATAACAAGTATTCTCTATTCATCGGTCCCAACAAACGCAACATATAGAATTACATATAGATGATCTTGATCATGATAGGCAGCTCACAAGATCCGACAATGATAGCACAATGGGGAGAAGACAACCATCTAGCTACTGCTATGGACCCATAGTCCAGGGGTAGACTACTCACACATCACACCGGAGGCGACCATGGCGGCGTAGAGTCCTCCGGGAGATGAATCCCCTCTCCCGCAGGGTGCCGGAGGCGATCTCCAGGATCCCCCGAGATGGGATCGGCGGCGACGGCGTCTCGGTAATGTTTTCCGTATCGTGGCTCTCGGTGCGGGGGTTTCGTCACGGAGGCTATTTGTAGGCGGAAGGGCAAGTCAAGAGGCGGCACGGGGGCCCACACCACGGGGCCGCGCGGCCAAGGGGGCCGCGCCGCCCTAGGGTTTGGCCACCCCGTGGCCCCTCTTCGTCTCGTCTTCGGTCTTCCGGAAGCTTCGTGAGAAAATAGGCCTCCGGGCTTTTATTTCGTCCAATTCCGAGAATATTTCTTTACTAGGATTTACGAAACCAAAAACAATGAAAACAGACAAGCGGCACTTCGGCATCTTGTTAATAGGTTAGTTCCGGAAAATGCACGAATATGACATAAAGTGTGCATAAAACATGTAGATAACATCAATAATGTGGCATGGAACACAAGAAATTATCGATACGTTGGAGACGTATCAGCATCCCCAAGCTTAGTTCTGCTCGTCCCGAGCAGGTAAAACGATAACAAAGATAATTTCTGGAGTGACATGCCATCATAAACTTGATCATACTATTTGTAAAGCATATGTAGAGAATGCAGCGATCAAAACAATGTATATGACATGAGTAAACAAGTGAATCATAAAGCAAAGACTTTTCATGAATAGCACTTCAAGACAAGCATCAATAAGTCTTGCATAAAAGTTAACTCATAAAGCAATAATTCAAAGTAAAGGTATTGAAGCAACACAAAAGAAGATTAAGTTTCAGCGGTTGCTTTCAACTTGTAACATGTATATCTCATGGATATTGTCAACATAGAGTAATATAATAAGTGCAATAAGCGAATATGTAGGAATCAATGCACAGTTCACACAAGTGTTTGCTTCTTGAGGTGGAGAGAAATAGGTGAACTGACTCAACATTGAAAGTAAAAGAATGGTCCTCATAGAGGAAAAGCATCGATTGCTATATTTGTGCTAGAGCTTTGATTTTGAAAACATGAAACAATTTTGTCAACGGTAGTAATAAAGCATATGCATCATGTAAATTATATCTTATAAGTTGCAAGCCTCATGCATAGTGTACTAATAGTGCCCGCACCTTGTCCTAATTAGCTTGGACTACCCGGATTATCACCGCAATACATATGCTTTAACCAAGTATCACAAAGGGGTACCTCTATGCCGCCTGTACAAAGGTCTAAGGAGAAAGCTCGCATTTGGATTTCTCGCTTTTGATTATTCTCAACTTAGACATCCATACCGGGACAACATAGACAACGAGATAATGGACTCCTCTTTTAATGCTTTAAGCATTCAACAACAATTAATTCTTTTCTCATTAGAGATTTGAGGATGTTTGTCCAAAACTGAAACTTCCACCATGGAACATGGCTTTAGTTAGCGGCCCAATGTTCTTCTCTCACAATATGCATGCTCAAACCATTCAACTCAGTGTAGATCGCCCTTACTTCGAGACAAGACGAACATGCATAGCAACTCACATGAAATTCAACAATGAGTTGATGGCGTTCCCAAGTAAACATGGTTATCGCACAACAAGCAACTTAATAAGAGATAAAGTGCATAATTACATATTCAATACCACAATAGTTTTTAAGCTATTTGTCCCATGAGCTATATATTGCAAAGGTGAATGATGGAATTTTAAAGGTAGCACTCAAGCAATTTACTTTGGAATGGCTGGAAAATACCATGTAGTAGGTAGGTATGGTGGACACAAATGGCATAGTGGTTGGCTCAAGTATTTTGGATGCATGAGAAGTATTCCCTCTCGATACAAGGTTTAGGCTAGCAAGGCTTGTTAGAAACAAACACAAGGATGAACGGTACAGCAAAACTCACATAAAATACATATTGAAAACATTATAAGACTCTACACCGTCTTCCTTGTTGTTCAAACTCAATACTAGAAATTATCTAGACCTTAGAGAAACCAAATATGCAAACCAAATTTTAGCATGCTCTATGTATTTCTTCATTAATGGGTGCAAAGCATATGATGCAAGAGCTTAAACATGAGCACAACAATTGCCAAGTATCACATTACCCAAGACATTATAGCAATTACTACATGTATCATTTTCCAATTCCAACCATATAACAATTTAACGAAGGAGAAACTTCGCCATGAATACTATGAGTAGAAACCAAGGACATATTTGTCCATATGCTACAGCGGAGCGTGTATCTCTCCCATAAAGTGAATGCTAGGATCCATTTTATTCAAACAAAACAAAAATAAAAACAAACCGACGCTCCAAGAAAAAGCACATAAGATGTGGCCGAATAAAAAATGTAGTTTCAGGGGAGGAACCTGATAATTTGTTGATGAAGAAGGGGATGCCTTGGGCATCCCCAAGCTTAGACGTTGAGTCTTCTTGAAATATGCAGGGGTGAACCACCGGGTGCATCCCCAAGCTTAGAGCTTTCACTCTCCTTGATCATGTTGCATCATACTCCTCTCTTGATCCTTGAAAACTTCCTCCACACCAAACTCGAAACAACTCATTAGAGGGTTAGTGCACAATATAAATTGACATATTCAGAGGTGACACAATCATTCTTAACACTTCTGGACATTGCATAATGCTACTGGACATTAGTGGATCAAAGAAATTCATCCAACATAGCGAAAGAGGCAATGCGAAATAAAAGGCAGAATCTGTCAAAACAGAACAGTTCGTATTGACGAATTTTAAAATGGCACCAGACTTGCTCAAATGAAAATGCTCAAATTGAATGAAAGTTGCGTATATATCTGAGGATCATGCACGTAAATTGGCATAATTTTCTGAGCTTCCTGCAGGGCAGTGGGCTCAGATTCGTGACAGCAAAGAAATCTGGAACTGCGCAGTAATCCAAATCTAGTACTTACTTTTCTATCAACGGCTTAACTTGGCACAACAAAACTCAAAACTAAGATAAGGAGAGGTTGCTACAGTAGTAAACAACTTCCAAGACACAAAATAAAAACAAAGTACTGTAGGTAAAAACATGGGTTGTCTTCCATAAGCGCTTTTCTTTAACGCCTTTCAGCTAGGCGCGGAAAGTGTGTATCAAGTAACATCGAGAGATGAAGCATCAACATCATAATTTGTTCTAATAATAGAATCATAAGGTACCTTCATTCTCTTTCTAGGGAAGTGTTCCATACCTTTCTTGAGAGGAAATTGATATTTTATATTTCCTTCCCTCATATCAATAATAGCACCAACAGTTCGAAGAAAAGGTCTTCCCAATATAATTGGACAAGATGCATTGCATTCAATATCCAAGACAACAAAATCAACGGGAACAAGATTATTGTTAACGGTAATGCGAACATTATCAACTTTACCCAAAGGTTTCTTTGTAGAATGATCAGCAAGATTAACATCCAAATAACAATTTTTCAGCGGTGGCAAGTCAAGCATATTATAAATTTTCTTCGGCATAACAGAAATACTTGCACTAAGATCACATAAAGCATTACAATCAAAATCTTTAACCTTCATCTTAATGATGGGCTCCCAACCATCTTCTAGCTTTTTAGGAATAGAGGCTTCGCGCTCTAGTTTCTCTTCTCTAGCTTTTATGAGAGCATTTGTAATATGATGCGTGAAAGCCAAATTTATAGCACTAGCATTAGGACTTTTAGCAAGTTTTTGCAAGAACTTTATAACTTCAGAGATGTGGCAATCATCAAAATTCAAACCATTATAATCTAAAGCAATGGGATCATCATCCCCAATGTTGGAAAAAATTTCAGCGACTTTATCACGGGCAATTTCAGCAGCTTTAGCAGTTCGAGCAGTTTTTCGCGCTTTGCATTAGAAGTGGAAACATTGCTAACACCAATTCTTTTATTAGTATGAGTAGGAGGTGCAGCAACATGTGTAGCATTAGCATTACTAGTGGTGGTAATAGTCCAAACTTTAGCTATATTCTTCTCTTTAGCTAGTTTTTCATTTTCTTCTCTATCCCACCTAGCACGCAGTTCAGCCATTAATCTTATATTCTCATTAATTCTAACTTGAATGGCATTTGCTGTAGTAGCAATTTTATTATGATGATTCTCATTAGGCAAAACTTTTGATTTCAAAAGATCAACATCAACAGCAAGACTATCGACTTTAGAAGCAAGTATATCAATTTTCCCAAGCTTTTCTTCAACGATTTGTTAAAAGCAGTTTGTGTACCAATAAATTCTTTAAGCATGGCTTCAAGTCCAGGGGTGAGTTCCTATTATTGTTGTAAGAATTTCCATAAGAATTACCATAGCCGTTGCCATTATTATAAGGATATGGCCTATAGTTGTTACTAGAATTGTTCCGGTAAGCATTGTTGTTGAAATTATTATTTTTAATGAAGTTTACATCAACATGTTCTTCTTGTGCAACCAATGAAGCTAACGGAACATTATTAGGATCAATATTAGTCCTATCATTCACAAGCATAGACATAATAACATCAATCTTATCACTCAAGGAAGAGGTTTCTTCGACGGAATTTACCTTCTTACCTTGTGGAGCTCTTTCCGTGTGCCATTCAGAGTAGTTGATCATCATATTATCAAGAAGCTTTGTTGCTTCACCAAGAGTGATGGACATAAAGGTACCTCCAGCAGCTGAATCCAATAAATTCCGTGAAGAAAAATTTAGTCCTGCATAGAAGGTTTGGATGATCATCCAAGTAGTCAGTCCATGGATTGGGCAATTTTTAACCAGAGATTTCATTCTTTCCCAAGCTTGAGCAACATGTTCAGTATCTAATTGTTTAAAATTCATTATGTTACTCCTCAAAGATATAATTTTAGCAGGGGGATAATATCTTCCAATAAAAGCATCCTTGCATTTAGTCCATGAATCAATACTATTCTTAGGCAGAGATAGCAACCAATCTTTAGCTCTTCCTCTTAATGAGAAAGGGAACAATTTTAGTTTAATAATATCACCATCTACATCTTTATATTTTTGCATTTCGCATAGTTCAACAAAATTATTGAGATGGGCAGCAGCATCATCAGAACTAACACCAGAAAATTGATTGTTCATGACAAGATTCAGTAAAGCAGGTTTAATTTCAAAGAATTCTGCTGTAGTAGCAGGTGGAGCAATAGGTGTGCATAAGAAATCATTATTATTTGTGGTTGTGAAGTCACACAACTTAGTATTTTCAGCGTTGGCCATTTTAGCAATAGTAAATAAAGCAAACTAGATAAAGTAAATGCAAGTAAACTAATTTTTTTGTGTTTTCGATATAGCAAACAAGATAGCAAATAAAGTAAAACTAGCAACTAATTTTTTTGTGTTTTGATTTAGTGCAGCAAACAAAGTAGTAAATAAAATAAAGCAAGACAAAAACAAAGTAAAGAGATTGAGAAGTGGAGACTCCCCTTGCAGCGTGTCTTGATCTCCCGGCAACGGCGCCAGAAAATATGCTTGATGGCGTGTATTTCACACGTTCGTTGGGCAACCCCAAGAGGAAGGTATGATGAGCACAGCAGCAAGTTTTCCCTCAGAAAGAAACCAAGGTTTATCGAACCAGGAGGAGCCAAGAAGCACGTTGAAGGTTGATGGCGGCGGGATGTAGTGCGGCGCAACACCGGAGATTCCGGCGCCAACGTGGAACCTGCACAACACAACCAAACTACTTTGCCCCAACGAAACAGTGAGGTTGTCAATCTCACCGGCTTGCTTGTAACAAAGGATTAACCGTATTGTGTGGAAGATGATTGTTTGCAGAGAAAACAGTAAAAACAAGTATTGCGAGTAGATTGTATTTCGAGTAAAGAGAATTGGACCGGGGTCCACAGTTCACTAGAGGTGTCTCTCCCATAAGACGAACAACATGTTGGGTGAACAAATTACGGTTGGGCAATTGACAAATAAAGAGAGCATGACAATGCACATACATATCATGATGAGTATAGTGAGATTTAATTGGGCATTACGACAAAGTACATAGACCGCCATCCAACTGCATCTATGCCTAAAAAGTCCACCTTCGGGTTATCATCCGAACCCCCTCCAGTATTAAGTTGCAAGCAACAGACAATTGCATTAAGTATGGTGCGTAATGTAATCAACAACTACATCCTTAGACATAGCATCAATGTTTTATCCCTAGTGGCAACAGCACATCCATAACCTTAGGGGTTGCTGTCACTCCCCCAGATTCACGGAGACATGAACCCACTATCGAGCATAAGTACTCCCTCTTGGAGTTAAAAGCATCTACTTGGCCAGAGCATCTACTAATAACGGAGAGCATGCAAGATCATAAACAACACATGTATAACTTTGATAATCAACATAACAAGTATTCTCTATTCATCGGATCCCAACAAACGCAACATATAGAATTACATATAGATGATCTTGATCATGATAGGCAGCTCACAAGATCCGACAATGATAGCACAATGGGGAGAAGACAACCATCTAGCTACTGCTATGGACCCATAGTCCAGGGGTAGACTACTCACACATCACACCGGAGGCGACCATGGCGGCGTAGAGTCCTCCGGGAGATGAATCCCCTCTCCGGCGGGGTGCCGGAGAGCGATCTCCGAGGATCCCCCGAGATGGGATCGGCGGCGACGGCGTCTCGCAATGTTTTCCGTATCGTGGCTCTCGGTACTGGGGGTTTCGTCACGGAGGCTATTTGTAGGCGGAAGGGCAAGTCAGAGGCGGCACGGGGGGCCCACACCACAGGGCCGCGCGGCCAGGGGGGCCGCGCCGCCCTAGGGTTTGGCCACCCCGTGGCCCCTCTTCGTCTCGTCTTCGGTCTTCCGGAAGCTTCGTGAGAAAATAGGCCTCCGGGCTTTTATTTCGTCCAATTCCGAGAATATTTCTTTACTAGGATTTCGAAACCAAAAACAGCAGAAAACAGCAAGCGGCACTTCGGCATCTTGTTAATAGGTTAGTTCCAGAAAATGCACGAATATGACATAAAGTGTGCATAAAACATGTAGATAACATCAATAATGTGGCATGGAACACAAGAAATTATCGATACGTTGGAGACGTATCACTAGCAAGTTAGGCTGGAACAGTTGCGCCTTGCACACAAAACGGGGCGTGAAGATCGTTATCATCTAAGCGTAGTTCGTGATCGGGGTGCCGACGTACTGACTGTGCTTCGGGTAGCGCTGCAATCCACAAGAAACAACTGTGTTAGTGCGGACGACATTCATATACATACTTTTAGATCTATGCAGGAACTTAATGAGGATTCGTATCTGTATATACTTGTCCACCGTCTCTTCATTACCGTCGTAAAAGCAGCAACCACCTTCGCTCCAGTCCGGAATGCGATCGGATTTCATCTTCATAATGACGCTCCACTTCGTTCTCCAGTTTCTGATGTGGTTGTGAAGCTGAAGAGTGGTGACATGTACGCCAGTGAATGCAAGAACATCCGCGACTACCTTCTTCATCTGCTGCTCCTTGAATCCCATGTTGAAGCAGATGGCGCTACGGATGAGCTGAACCAACTGGTTTTGTACAAACTCTGATAGCTCAGGTTTCCAAACCATGGTTGAGCATTCACAGTAGACGCAGACAGATCAGGGGAGCCCAAAGGTATGATCGCCTACATGACAAACACTAGCAGATCAATAAACTACCAGTACCACACCCACATCCTTAAGCAGTACCACATCAATGAACTAACACTACTACATCAATGAACAATGAGATAAGTAAGAGCGGCCTTACAGTCAAAGGAGCCACACGCAGCACCGAGGTCGGGGAAGCAGGGGACCCTGACGAAGATGCAGGCAGCACCACCGTCACAGTGGAAGAGTCAACGGAGACAACGGTCCCCGTCGTAGAGTCAGATGCAACCTAGACAAACTCCACAACAACCTCAACCGACGACGAAGGAATGTACTACAATGGATTTGTTCAGACCCCCTTGTGTACCCAAAAGATCTAGATCTAAGGCTAGGGTTTGCAGAAGCTTACCACAACCGAAGTCATCGATGCAGAGGAAGAAGACGACCATCCGCGGCCAGTAGCCGCCGCCACAGCCGTCGTCGCCGCCGCAAGCCTCGCCGACCGTGCGGGTGAGGAAGAGCCGACCATGTCGCTAGATCGGGAAGGGTGGATGAGCTCGAAATGGGGGATTTGGATTTGCCGGTGAGAGAGCCGCCCCTATATACGGTGGCGAAAATTCAAGCGCGGTGACCGAATTCATCCCGCCGAGATTTCGCCGCCCCGCGCGAGCTCCCGCCATCACCCATGGTGGCTCTGCGAGGACGCGGCATTCTCCAGTTCTGCGGAAACGGGGGTGGCTCGGTGGATACTACCGAACCGGGCGTTCCTCCAGGACCTGGCCCGAGGGTGCTTTGAGAAGCGGTTCCTGCAAGAACGCGGGCTCGACCAGGTAACTAAACAGGCCGAAAAAATCTGGACCGATACGAATCAAGAGACATGCAAGCTACCAAAGGCATCCCTAAATATCTGCATTATACACGACTACAAAAGGAAGATGATCGATGATGTATAGGACTTTTTATATTCCCATCAACGACAATGGCGGAAAGCAGAGAGTCTATGGTGCATGGAGCACCTTGCTGACACCTTTTTTTCTTGCATATTTGGTGACAAGAAGCTGGTGATGATGTTCAAGAAACTATGTCAGCAAAGGCGAGTAATTAAGCTTGTTAAAATCTGGAAAGAGCTCGATGCATTTTTCTAATAATAAGCACTTTATTATTTTGACAAGCAATTACATTCGACTTCTGTATAAGTAGGATGCACACAGCCATTTAAATGTCTTAAAAATCTCAAAGTGAAAATAAAAAGGCGAATTACATATCAAGCATAAACACGGACGTCAATGTAGTCGGAGGAGTTCCGGCCGCGGCACAGCGACATCTTCTTGTCGGCGGCACGGTACCGCGTGGCGCGCTCAGCTGAAGCGGTGGATTGAGAGGTGGCGCGCGGAGAAGGGGGAAGTTTCAGCGGTGATTGAGTGCACGCCTCGTGGGTGACTTTTGCCGCACGCGCTAGCACGAGCGGTAAGGATATCGCAAAATGGCGCGGCAAAAATTTCGCGCGCGCTATTTTTTCACGTCTGCTGGAAACACGTTTTCGCTCCTAGATCAGCTAAAATAGCGTTTTTCTTCACCGCGTAATTTAACTGTTAGAGATGGTCTAAGGATCGGAGGAAGTACTTTAAGAGAGAGGTATAAATTACCAGGCCAGTAAAGGCCGAAACGTCCAGCAACTCAGAGCCCCACAAACGGCCCATCACGAGGAAATGGAGGGAAAACTCCAAGAAGCGCGGGAAAACTCTTTCCCCGTCCCCAAATGCGCGCACTCCAGAAGTCCAGAGTCCTTAACATGGAAACCTACGCCAAGATGGGCTCCGACGCTGGCGACCCTGCCCCGAACCCGTCGGCGATGAAGGACCCACGTGCCGACTCCGCCGCTGCATTCCCCGCCCTCGCTGGCTCCGATGCGCTCCTCGATGCCTCCGGCCCCAACCTGGTCAGTTCCCCTCACCGCTCTCCGGGCACCATACCGATGGATTCGGCGCCACCGCTTTTCTTGAAAATCTGCGTGTTTTGATCTCGTAGGGTACCGTCACCGGCGCGAAGAAACGGAAGGCCCCGGCGACGGCGAAGGCTACGAGGAAGCCTCGCAAGCTGCAGGTATGTACTTTACTGTGCCCATCAACCCCCCTCCCCGCGACAATATTTGCTTGGTAGCGTGATTCGTCTGAATCTTTTGCATCTCTGTAACTCTGTTGCGGCAATTTTTGGTGCTGTAGGTGGAAGAACCTATTCAGATGCATGTGTACTACGGGCGTAGAGAAGAGTTCTTCAGGGTGCGGGGAGAAGATTTAGTTGATGATTGCCCAGGACTTCATTCAGAGAAAAAATGCGCGCACTTAGTTGGCGAACTACCGCTGCAGCCGCAGTCCATGTCGTTGGTGGATCTGCAGCTCTGGATCTTCAAACTGTTCCGGCTCCATCCAGAGACACAGGATCTCGAAATTAAGGGGCTCCTCAAACAGTACAAGAATGACTTCTTTGATGAGGAGTCCTCTGATTTGGAATGTCCTCTCGACTACTGCCCCTGGGACACACATTATTTCACGAGTGACAAGTGCTGGAGTTCCTTCGCCAATAAATTGAAGAGAAAACGGAATGTGACGCAGAGGTTCATGTTGTATGTGCAATCCTCCGAGATCAAGCACTACGACATTTTGCTTAAAGCCATAAATGATGATTACTCTCAGCTGGTGACGGTCGTGTTACCTGGGACGAAATGCCTGTCAAGTAGTCACATCGGCTTCCGTGACCTTGTGGAAAAACCGTCAATGACAGCGATGGAAATTGTAGATTATTTCAGTGGTCACTTGGGCGAGCACTGTAGTCCTGCTGAGGCGTGGAGGGCAAGACAGTTTGCGCTGGAGAGGGAGTATGGTACCTTTTATGACTCACACAACTTTGCCCCGAGGTTACTTAAAGAAATAGCACGCAAAAATCCTGGTGGTTTTGTTGATATTAAGGATGCAGAGATTGCAGACTGTAAAGATTTCCGAGTCCTCCAGCGTATGTTTTGGGCATTTGGACAGTGCCTACAGGCCTTCCGTACCTGTCGCCCTGTTCTATGCATCAAGGGCACACCACTATGTGGGAAATATCAAGGGATGCTGTTGACTGCTGTAGCATTTGATGCTAATGATTTCTCCATTCCGGTAGCATGTGCTATCGTTGAGGGCGAGACCAAAGAAAGCTGGCTGTGGTTTCTTCAGAATTTGGAGCGAGCAGTGGTGCATCAGTCTGATGTTTGCCTTGTACATGATTACAAAAGTGAGTTGATCGATGCTATGGAGGACCTTCTGAATTCTCGTCAACGAAAGTGGCGGAAAGCAGAAAGCCGGTGGTGCATGGAGGACCTTGCTGAAAATTTCTCTGCATATTTTGGCGACAAGGAGCTGGTAATGATGTTCAAGAAACTTTGTCAGCAGAAGCGACGCCATAAGTTTGGTAAAATGTGGAAGGAGCTAGACGAGTTGACGTCCAAGTATATGTTGGAGAAAGAGCAAAGTGCTACCAGGGAAATGCAGCTGGAATCAGTTGAGCATGAGGTGGCTGGGGTAGAGGCAGAAAGCCCATACAACCAACCTGATTCAGTGGAGGATGTGAAGGAAGGAGAACATGCCGATGATAACAACAGAAAAATAACAAAATTTTCTGATTGGATTGATCTGAAACCAAGGGAGAAGTGGTCACTGGCGTATGACAGAGGAGGAGCAAGATATGGCATCATGGGCAGTGATATAACTGATCTACACAAGAACGACCCTATATTGAAAGGGATAACATGCCTTCCGCTTAGTGCGATGGTTGAGGTGACATTCCTGCGCTTGGTAAAGTACTTTGAAAACACGAGTGCTGCAGCAAATAAAGCAATTGGCAACCCATCAATTAACTTTCCAGAACAGTGTCCAGGTTGACATGAATTCCAAAATGCTGAAAGCCGAGATGCATAACCTGACTTATACGTATGCCTCTGATAAAAATGTTATTAGTGGGGAAGAGGATCAGAAATTTACAGTTAAGGGAAGGAAGAGGGAGGTGACAGTTCACCTGAAGTCGGAGAATACTTTCAGCATGGATAAGTCTAAAGGATCCACGATTCGAAAAACTGCCACCTGTTCATGTAACAAGCCGCAGCTGCTTCACAAGCCTTGCTCTCATGTCATTGCTGTCTGTTGTGAGATTGGCGTTAGGACTGCTTCATACATCTCCCCATACTACAGCCTGCCCTATCTAGTTAGCACCTGGAGGCAAAAGTTCAGTAAGTTCTCACGTGAGTACAAAGATACTATACCACGCCACTTCAGAGATATCATACCATTTGAACGTGAAACACCAACTTGGATCCCAGACAAAAGATTGGAGTGTCGTCTTCCTATTTGTCTGTCGTTGGACTGCATACAAACTACCAGTGGTCGAGGAAGAGCCGCAGTGCAGAACTGAAGATGGATCAGTTGTCTCAGGATCAAGGAACCAAGACACACTCAGAAGAACGTAAACAAACTTGAGTTTATAATATGATCTGTAAAACTCAAGTTATTCATATTTTGGGCCCTTAATATGTGTTGGCCGTTGTGCTTAAGTTGTCCTATGTATACTCTGAACCTCTATTATTATTTCTGCAGTGCTTCCATTTTGTACAGGAAACTAATTTCTTGTTTCGTTTCTAGTCGGTCACAATTTAATATCTGAATTTTTGCTTGATTTATATCTTCTTGAAACTTTCATATGCTCAATTGCTAAATCATTCCAGAAGACATTATTTCTTTGCTGATGTCAGGACATGCATATCAGTTCAACCAATAAATTATCTCAGTAGAAGCAATTTAATATATTCCAATGGTGAAAGTATATCCAGCAACCATTTACTACTGCAGGCGAAGTTTCTCTGAGTACACACTGCTCAGGATTACAGCGAATTAAAATGTGGTAAGGACAGTCACAACTCGCAAAACAGGTGAGCTGACTGAAGATGAAAGTACAACAAGGCACACATTTCGTTTCTCGATAGCTACAGAAAGTACAACACCAATTTTCAGTTGTCTGCAGTACAGAGTTCAGGTTCAAACATTTCCTTACCACAGGTTGAATTCCTTCCATGTTATTTATAAACCACCCATCAAACTTTTTTTGAAAAAACACCCTTCAAACTTTAAATCCCTGGTTTATTCTGGCTTATTCAGCAGTGATGTCACAACATCACATGGATATTTGCAAATGTACCGGTTCTGCAACCTGTTGGCATATTTGAGATGGGTGAATCTAGCTGACATGTTTCTCCCTACCATTAGCTTCAATATGTTTATCAGGGATGCTGCTAATATCTGTTTATCCTGAACTATTTCTGTGGAGGGTCCAGATGCCCCTTATTTCACAAGGAAAAAAGAATCAGATCTCTCATATACCACTTGTGTGCCTATGCTGATTACATGCGAGTCTGGGCCTGCCTTGCCGATAACACAATGCTGGCATTGCAGATTACAAATGGTCCTAGCAGTATGTTTTTTAAAAACATTGTCCTCATCAATTATCTTCTAATCACAGTGTCTTCTGAATCCCCTCTAA